>NW_026623277.1:1413508-1727997 GCF_030028575.1 Malurus melanocephalus
TCCACAAAAAAAAAAAAAAAAAAAAAAAAAAAAAAAGGAGTTTCCACTTCTTTTTAGCCACTGGAACATGATCATGAGATTTCCACTCAGCCTTCTTTTGTCAAGGTTGAACAAGCCCCAATGGGTCCACTTTTCCTTACTCAGCAGGTTTCCCAGTGATTGGATCATCTTTATGGTCCTTCTCTGGACCTTCTCCAGCCTCCTCATAGAGGAATCAAAGCCAGRCACAGTATTCCAGGAGTGGCCTGGCAAGCAGTCAGTGCAGTGGGACAGTGGTGCCTTTGTCTCTGCAGGTGATGCGTTTTTAATGCAAGCCAGCCCTGAGTTTCTCTTGCACAGCACTCTCTGTACACACAGTGTGAGTTTGACAGCTGCCAGGACCCCTGGGTCCTTGTCCAGAGAGCTGTGTGACACCTGGGTAAATCCCAGCCTRTGCTGCTCTCCTGCATTTTCTTTTCCATGGGCAAGACCTTACACTTGTCTTTGCTGCTCTCTGTAGGGTTCTTGTCAGACCACTCTTCCAGTSTGTCCAGGCCCTCCTGCAGGGTGCTTTCCCTTCCCAAATTCTCATTCCTTACTCAGTTTGGCATCACCATAAGCATCATCACCCTTCACCCCATGGTCCAGATCACTTATGAACATAATCCCCAGCTTTGGGCCCAGCACTGATTGTGGGAACCCCAGCTGTGAAAGGAGCTGTTTGCCACCCCTGTCTGGTGCAGCCCAYGGGCCAGGGCCCCACCTGCCCCACAGACCCCTTGTCCAGACCTTCATGTATTGGTTTCTCCAGGTAGAAGCTCTGGGAAATCGCTTGGAAAGCCTTGGAAAAATGTAGGTATAAAATGTCCACCACTCACCCCACCAAATGAGCAGGACTGAAAGAGCAAAGTCACAGTATAGACACTTCAAGCATCTGAGAAAATCTATGGATGCAGAAACATTCACCTTTCTCCTAGAAGAGRCTGAGGTAGTTTGTTCTGTGATGGCCAAACATCTGCCAAATGCCTCATGTGCGCCATTACTGTCAACAGRTAAATTGCAAAAATAAGATTTAGAATTTTCAAACACCTTCACGAGTGCTTATTTGTCACTACATTTTTTGGAAATATTTAATCTCTCTCTGGRTTTAAATCACAGCTTCAAAGCGTTCAAGAAACTGTCCAAGGAAGTTCAGAAGCAGTCATGACAAATCACCTTGTTAAAAATAACATCCTGGAATAATCATTCTTGCACTGATTCAGGCAGAAACACCTCTGTCTCCATCTTTGGGATGCATGCCTTCAGTGAGGTTCTGGAATAAGCCATTTGTCTTATTCACAAACTCAGATTAGCCTCTATTGATTAGAAATCAAATAAATAATGCTGCTAGTATGAAGGTGTAATTGCTGCTCTGATACTTTTCATATATGTTTTCTCATCCAGAAGAATATACAACATTTATGGAAAATTAGTAAGAATTGTGATTACATTGTGGTTTTCCTATCTTCTTCTAGCATTCTTTACAGGCTTAAGGAGATATGAAAAAGACTGATTATGTTGCAGGAAAATATAGAGAATTAATTCATTCCAACAAGTAATTCATTCCAGCACAAATTTTATTTTTACAGTTCTGTTGCTGCTGTTGTTAAAATAGTGATCTCAAACATACGGTTGTTCTTTCACAGGTAAAATCCAAAAGAGGACACTTAAATTTATCTAAGTGTTACAATAGTGCACCAGAATTGTAAAGAATGTTGACTGACAGACGGATACAAGTTTTCACAGTACCACAGGACATCAGGGTGGGAGAACTGATTATACATCAAGGAACTTTTCCAGGAAAATAAATGGTTCTGTTTAGTTACAGACAACGAATATTAAATTATGCAGCAAATACACTGTAGCTCACTGTGTCACCAACATTTTTCAGTGTTCAGATAAGGAATAAGGATTAAATTACTTATCTTTTCAGTTGCAGTTTTGTTGCCAAATATAAAATATTTAATGATGAAGGCAGTCATTATTCTCCTACTGTTGTGGTCCTATTAATTCTTATAATATTAAACAGCAATTCATTATATCCCTCCATATCACAAGTCCAGCTGAAGGAGATAAGTGGCTGATAAAATATCTCTGAGAGCAGTTATAAATTGCTCACTTTAAAAGAATAATAAAGCAGCTATGCAAAACTGACTAAAACCTCAATAYATTTTATATAACTTACCTAGAAATATGCAGCAAATTACAGTCAATAATCTTCACTGTCAACCTGCTGTTCCCCAAACTTTTGCAAAGAAACTTACCACTGAAATGCAAATGTTTAATTAGTTTTTAATGGTGATGGCTTTTTTCACTACATCTGTATCCGTTATTGTCTCCATTTTTTTGTAGCTAAAAAGTAATTGTCTTTTTAGGAGCTTTCTTTGTCCTTCCTTCTGTTTTGTTTTTCCCACTCTGAAAACACAAGCTTCAGCAAAAATGGTCAGTGCAATTAAKCTGAGTAGGAACCCATTATAGGGACAGTCCTCAGACATTTCCTCTTCGGACAGATGTTCCAAAGTTTTAGGGCTCAAGTACAAGGAAAGAAACTGGTACTAAGCCGAGCCTGTAGGGCATTGTTTAAATGTATGAATAAGTAAAAAGCAGTGTATTTTACTTTCAGTAAATGGCTGATGGCAAGGAATGGGAAACATTGGCATGGCAGGAATTTAAACATTTTATCACTCTGTGGTGCACATACTGGTGTGGGAGGAACAAAGCAGACAAGCACAAAAGCCTGTAAACAAACCGAACAAAACCAAACCAAACCAAACCAAACCAAACCAAACCAAACCAAACCAAACCAAACCAAACCAAACCAAACCAAACCAAACCAAACCAAAAAACGCCCTCTTTTGATAACTTTAAATAGGGATGGTCTTTGCATTTATTTCCTATACTGTGCTGAAAATATCTTTCAAATGAAACAATAAGACTGCACTGGTTTTTATTACATATATGGAGTATCCAATGACTGTGATAGCTGTGAAAACTTCACAAAAATTGATTATTTTTTTCTTCTTCCCTAGACCAGCAAATAATTGGAAATATTTGAAGAAAACAATTTTTTTTCTCACAATAAATTTAGTCTATATAGTRAAAAATTACATCATCACTGTTGAATTTTTCTCTAACACGCAGTCATTCATTGTCAGACAGATATTCTGTCATGGCCTTGTGAAGGACCAGGCTTAAGATGGATTTCCCTCAAACATTCTGACAAGGTGCAAAAGAAATGTTCTTGGCAATGTCCCAAGGATAAAGAAAGTAAAGATATYCCTGGTTAGAGCTGAAGGCTCAGGGACTGGACTTGAGTTGTGAAGCCCCCTTTAGAGATGTGATGTATGAAAATTTATGACTAAACTCCCTGAAGTTCAACAGGGAAAGGCTATGCAAATTGTAGACGAAAATTAACTTTGCTTTGATGTTTGAGCATGARCCTTAACAACACAGCTGCAAACAGATCCCTCCATTGCAAGGAATGAATTCCAATTACCAGATGGAAAAAAGGCTCAGCAACCAGGGAGAATTTGTATATTTCCTGTTCACACCCATATTTATGACTGYGTCTGTCTTTGCATGACCTGACAGCATGGTGAAGATGTGGAAGGCCATGTGTTGAATTTGGCCTTTTATGATAAGAAATACTCCTGATAAGCATCCTGCTTCTCTTGAGTSCTTCCAAAGGCAATGAAGATGTTCGAAGCCTTGTGTTACTGAACTTTAATTAGGAAACTAGTTTGCATTCATTTTAAATGTTCATTAATTTTCACTGAGTGATGAACTTTGATGGGTCATAACCTGCTCACCACTAGAATAGTATGCAGTTCTCACCACGTGTTGCATTAGTTTCAAAAAGGTAAGTTGCAGCAGATCAACAACACAAAAACTACATTTATCATGCTATGCTTAAATCAGTAGCAAGGTATTAAACATATGTTGCAAAAAAAAAACCTGAGGAAACTCAGTATCAGAATAATAGTAATTCATTTGTGGTCTCAGTTGTTCTCACCTGATTTTATATTAAAGAAATAAAATAGCATTTCAAAGGTCATTTTTCTATATTTCAATGCAGCCAGGCTGATTAGGAAGGACAAACACTTGAAAAGTGTTACACAAGGTGCTTGAAGATAGAAATTGTTTCCTTAAAGTGTTTAATCATGCTTTTCAAAACTACTTCCTCTGGTGACCTAATCACATAAATCATAGTAAAAGGTTAAAGACAAAGTTCAATTGCACCAAATTATATGTGATAGTTTCCCTGACATGGATTACTTTCCATTAAAGAGTGAAGTCATTCCACTAAATAATCATACTCTTTGCATGGCCTCTGGAATGAAAGCTGGTACTTTGTCACACACTGTGTGGAGGGACTTTTTGGCTGCTTAAAACTCTGCTGCATGGGAAAATAACAATAAATCATATAGCCACCATGTTCTGGAAGGTAATCTCTTAATTCCTGACTCATTCTATGCAATGAAAATGTTATATGTGACTTGTGATTTCTGCAGAAWCTCCTTGAAACTCTGCTTGATTTACAACAGGGTTAATCATAGAATTATAATGGGAAAYATGGAGCTGGGAGATTGTCCCATTCCCACGCCTAAGCACTGCCCCATCTTCCTCCTCCCATCYCATAGAGGAGGTTTACAAATGTTTTTTCCTCGTGTATTTATTTAGGGTGCGATGGCTGTGTTTAGTGGGATCAGTTTGGAGAGCTAAAGGCACCTTGCTCCCAAGGAGCTGCTCAAAGGCAGCCCCACCTTGTGCTGGCTGTAGAGGAAAATCCTSGAGTGTTAGTCTGACTGCCCTTCCCGAAAGCTGAAAGATTTCTCTGACATGCCAATAATCAAAGAAAATAAAGATTACTTTAATTTAAGAGTTGGTAATGAATTTGGAAGCAGAGGGAAGCAGTTAGCTGGAGTTGGCAAAGGTGTCACACTCACCTTACTTTTAACAGCAATAACATTACCCTAAGGAAGCTTTCCTTGCATACATCTTAGAAGACACTGGATAACAGTCAAGGATCTGGCRGCTGCAAACTAGATGCAGGCACACAAAAGGTGGCAGAAATTGTGTGTGGTTGTGACAGAAATATGGATCTTCCATGAGATCATCACCAAGAATTATTTTAAAACCTTATTATTGAAAATACAATCTGTAGATTAAGTGATCAGCATTGTGTCTAAGGAAACTAGACAGGATTCTTATCTCTGATGAATGCTCTAGCTTTAAGTTCTCCTCTTATTCGATAAACAATATTTTATCAATTCAGATAATGGTGTACATTCAAAACAAAAGTATAATTTAAATGTGTATTTTAAGGAAGTCCATCCATCTTAATGTACACTTCAAATAAAAAAGTCCACTTAAAGACATTGGTGAGGCATTTGAAGTGACATTTTTACAACAAACTTTCTTAAATGTCTACACCATCAACTGCTATGTAAAAAGAGCCTAGGTCCATCATTCTGAAAAATCAGTACCAGATATCAGCAGCATGCAGGAGCAAAACTGATGCATAAAACCACAATAACTTCAGGGCCAATTGAAGCCGAATTTTTCTTCCATCCAAATAACAAAGAGGGACTTCAATACCTGTGAAAGTAAGCCAAAACACTGACAACCAATTGCTGGTAGGCTGCTAATTGCAAAGAAGTTTTAGTAGAATTCTGCAACTCTGAACAGTTAATTAGGAGCTGTATAATGGACCAGGTTTTCCTCACAGACAGGAAGAAATCTGGCACAATGAAAGGAAGATACTTATTTCTGTATATTGGAGAATGAATGCATATTTCTCTTAATATGCCTCCTTCTGGCATTCTGAAAGGAAGTTGCATATTTCTCCCCTCCTCAGGAGGGGAGGGGAGGGGAGGGAAAGAGATGGAGGGTTGGATTTTAAAGTCTTAGGTTTTGACTAGTACAAGTTCAAGAGCAAAGGGCAGCAGAGGAGAGGTAARAATGTCTGGGACATATTTTGTTGCTTAATTCAGATCATTGTTTAAAGTTGAGTCTCTCTCATTGTTTTATCAGAACTGATAGAYTGACCAGTCCTTTATGCCAGTAAAAGTCAGGATTTAATTCACTTTCAATGCACACTAATTGTGCCAAAGAAGTGTAAATGYCAGCATGCTTCTTGGCAAGGTGCCAAATTAAGTCTTTCCCTTATTTATTCAACATTTTCTGGTATAACTACAATAAGATTAAAAAATTACAAGTTTGCTTTTATGCAGGTGTGTTCTTCAAGAACTTTTTCAAGTTCTTTCTGCTTCTTTTCTCCTTCTTGCTGCTTGCCATTTTCAACATCCTTCTCAAACATTTTTTACTAAACTCATGTACAATTTTAAAGTAAAAAGTAGTCAACACCTTCTGGAAGAAGTTCTGCTGCTGTCTCTGGCTGAGGAGACAATTTTGCACATACTGATAGCTGCCTACAGGCAGACCACCYTCTAACATGCCCCTTAGAACTGCCAGAGCTTCCCATAATTTTCCAAGTGTGATTCCAACTGTAAMAAATTGAATACAGGCTCTTTTCCCAACATTCCTGTACCTATTCACCAAATGAAAATACTGTAATTTCTTTTCAGTTTAGCTGAGTAGGCTCCAGAACACYTAACTAGATTTTCTAGCTCAGAATAGAGAAAAAATGGTCAAAGTTTATTTATAGAACATTCTTGKCTGATGGTTGTTAAAATTAAACTTAAGACCAACATCAATTAAGACAGAGAAAAGGACTTTTCCAGTCCTGCTAGCCAAGAATCTTGGATCTCCCAAACTAGCTAGSTGCAGATCTCCACAGCAAAGTACACCATGGCCATACTCACTGAATCCTAGCCTTATTTAAAAAATGGGAAACTGTGAATATTTCAGTGAGASCTGACTTTCTCAGTTGAGTTCACTTATTTGATGACTATATTTGATTCTGGAATTTCCCATATTCACAGCTGCAGCTAAGCAGAGTAGAAATCACTTTTAAGAGAGTGACCTTTTCCTCCRTGGTTAATGAGACAGGTGCCAGCCTTGAACAGAAGGTCACTCTGACCAGGTTGACAAGCTGATACTGTAAAAYAATAATAACACAGAAAGCTGTAAATATTGYGTTTGATCCTACTATAGCTGCCTTYRCATGAGGGCTACAACCCTGATTTTTCCATCCACTTRCATCAGAAGAGCTGAAAGTATCAGTGCCTAGTGAGCAGTCAGGGCTTCCCCACAAATGCTGTACACCTAATATATTTGCACAACCCTCGYAGACAAACTTACATTTTTTCTCAGACATTTGCATTCATTATGCTCCAAGACTGTTATGTACTGAAAATATCATATTTAAGGTAATGAAGAGAGCCCTGCCCAGAGCATCATGTCAGGATAATGAAGTGGAGTGGTTTTCAAAGAGCTGTTTGCTCCCATTACTTGGTTTGGAAAGTCACTACAGAGAGGGTAAGAAAGACTGCAACTTCCAGGCCCACTTACAGCAAGGACCCCTTCACCTTCGGGTTGGTTCCTCTACCCCTAATTCAAAGTGAATCAAGGAGATAGTGACAAGCACAATATGCACTCTGCACACTTCCCTTAAAACAATTACAAGGTCAAGATGGTACTAAATAAGTGAACAAATTTCAGAAAATATGATTCCAAAGGGAATTAATGGTAAATAGCAAACTACCTACACTCTGTACCATTTTATGCTGCCTCATCTTTTTTTTTTTTTGTTATTTTCTTCTATATAATTTTTCTGTCGGTATGACTCAGGTGGTAGCTTAAGGATGAGGGAAGACAAAATTTCTGGTCCTAACACAGGAACAATTTCTATTGCAATACCCTCTACTCCATTTTCATGTCAGTAAACTACTCTGAATATTTAGAAATACTTCACAGCCTCACAAGAGCTGCAGGTAAGGCTCAAAGACTCAAAATTTTCACGCAGTCAAGCTACACACATGTGGGCACTCAAATATTTCAGTCATGCAAGAGGAGAATGTGCATTCTCCATCAGCACATCTTTACTCCCATATCATGCGATCCTTCTAATCCTCCAATGAACATAGAATTTCAGCCATTTCAGTGGCATTGTGCCCATGTGGAGCAGGAGACTTTGCTTTAAATGGGTAATGTTTCATTCAAAAAAGAAAGAAAGACACCTCTCCGCTCACCTCTCTGTTAAGTCCTTGTTTCTCAGTTTTTCCTGAAGGAGTAATTCTCCAAATTCGACAGCACTGGCAGCAGAATATAATTGTCTTGCACACCCTTCACCAAAGAATTTTCACTTTTTCTTCTGAGTCATCATAACACCCAACACAATAGATGCTCTCTAAGCTGGCAAGACATTATTTGTTTTAACACTAAGTGACAATTTGTTGTTAGGTTTAATACATGCTGAGCCTCAAAACAAAGTGTATCCCAGTTTTTCACTGATTTATAGCAGCATGAAGATAGTGTCAGCTTGCAAGCACTGAGCCYATTTATATCACCTCAGGAAATAAGGTTTAAGACCATGTTTTACACTTCTCCCAGTGCTGTCTGACTCGGCATTTCAGCATGTGGTGTAAGATTTTTTAACTCCCATATCTCTGTTGTGGTTATGTCTGAAACATTTTTTCTCTGTATTGCACAAGTCTGTCAGCTCTCTCATGTTACAGCACAGCTGAGAAGATATTCACTGCAATGCAGGAAAAGCTCTSTCTCTTGTAAATCATCGCAACTGTTCTTCCTACATCACTATTACATTAAGAAAATACTCACTTTAAACTCTTATTGGCCATAATGAAGTGAAAGGCCACTTRGCACTAGTTGGAGGCACCCAAAGATGAATTAACTGTTCATACATTTTTTACCTTACTGTAGAACTCAAGGAGAATGTCAGTCAATAATTGCAGTCAGAGATGAACCAAACTTCAAACAATCTGAGGTCATCTACARCAGGAAAGCATTTCTTTCACATCTTCACTTGAAAATGTAACCAACCTTTTTTTTTAAAAAAAGCTCCCCAATCCAGTGAAAAGAATTCTACATAAAGTGAATTTAAATCTGAACACYGTAACAACAGAAAAGCATGGGGATAAAGTAGGTCAAACATAAACCAAGTAACACAGATTGTTTCCACACTATCCAGAAAATATCCACAAAATGTTTTCCTTTTAGAGATAAAGAGTTTCTAGTATTTGAGTGGGTGTAACAATAAGCATGAACACAATATTTTTAAATTATGTGCTGCTTCAGAAACTAATATTTACTACTCAGCTGAGGCTAATAATTTTGTTGGTATCTGTTTTTCTTATTCTCGAATTTACATTCAACTACATTTTAAAAAAAATAAAATAAAAGGTAAGAGAAAATCCTACAGTTCTTAGGAATATATGTATATCCTAGGCTTCAAAGAAGAATGTCATACCAACTTATTCTTCCTGGTGCTGCTAGATTGGGAGAGGACAGCTTCTAGGAGGAAGACATCCACCCATAATGACCATAGTAAGACAGAACTCAATAATCATAGGGATACAGATGAGGTTTGTTTTATTCACTTCTGGTGCTATTTGAACAACCCATGRCATTGCTTTAACAGGAAAAAGGTATTTCTTACCTCTTTAAGTAAAACAGAAAAATACATACCATATTCTCCTATAAGCATAAATTAGAATAGCTTCACTATTATCCAATGGAGAATAACTATTTATAACTAAGAATACTATGCACCTAAACATAAAAACACCTTGTATGATCACAGAGTTGCTACTTGCTGCATTGAAAATGTCAGGTAGTATTTTTTGCCACGGAAAGCATAACTAATTTTCAACTTGTGATGTTGGAAAAGACCTCCTCCAAGCTATATATATTAAAGAAAAGGACCAATTTGCAAATTTGTATATCTATGGAATTAGCATGTGGCTCAGAGTTTTACTGATACTTTTTAAACAAGACTAAGTACAAAAATAAAACTAGAACAAAGATATTATTGACTGTATCTTCTAACACAATTAAATTAGCTATGCAGCTTAATTGAGTAATATACAATACAAATTCTACGCTCTGAATCCTAGAGAAGTTTTATACTTCTGGCATGATCTCTGTGGCTTAAACTTACCCATTATTTTAAACACAAACTTTTCAACAGTCTTCATTTTTTCCCATGGAAAAATGGGTTTATTACTAAATCTGCTTACTACCTACATTCTTTATTGTGTAACATCACGTTGGTCTCCCTATCTGCCCTCTCTAGTAATATTCAGTGTAAGTATAAACAGGTRTAATAGATACTGCAATGATGTGCTGCATTAAATGGAGACTTGTGTTTTTCTGTCTTCGGTAAAATATATTTCAGAACCAAGTGTAAGAAACTTTTCAGTTTGCTTTCCCATTCCTGCAATGGGAAATATCCTAGAGCAGGAATGAAGTTCCTAATACTTCACTCATTCCATCACTCTTAAGCTGAAAAAATACTTTCAACGTTTGCAGGCTGCTGCAAAAAAATCCAGTGGCTGTACACATTAACATAATTCTGCTATTTGACATACCAATGTTATCTATGTCAAGTGGAATATTTTGAGTATATGTACATATGTAGGAAAGCAGGTAGATAGGTAGGAATTAGATATATTGAGAAATGGGCAAATAAATATACATTTTCTTCCAGTGTTTCTATTTTTCAGCTAATCAGCTGGGACTTTTCTGCATTTAACAGTTTAATGCATCCTATGCTTACTTATGCAGACAAAATGTAAACTAAAATCATTAGTTCATTATTCCCAGTAGAAATAACACTTCAGAGTATGTATCTCATCTAATTCATTACTCAAAGCAGAGTGCAACATTAATGTTCAAATCTGACAGACGCTTTGGTGAGGCAGTAGGAGTTTTCACTTTGCTCCCTCTACAACCTGTGTCCTCCGAATATTTTTTCAGTAAAACACCTTAGAGGGTTTCAGAAGCAAGTGTTTTAAGGAACTGGTTATTAATTTGTAATATTAAAGACATAGTTTTCTATTATCATTCTGTCAGGCCCATCACAACTTTCCTTTATTGGMTGTTTTAGTTTCTTAGAAAAGCTGCCATCGAGGGGGAGGGTAAATATTCACTAGCCAAGAAAAGTAAATTTTCTAACCTTTTAACTGATCTGATTTTTGCATTCTTTAGGGGCTTTATTCTTTTCCCTTTTCTTTTTCATTTTTTTAAACCAGTGGTGCTCTCTCAATTTCACTTCAATTCAGTACTGTTAGCATGACCCTGAGCAGAATTAATAAATCCAGCTATAACTTACTGAAGTCTATCACAGTTCTTCACTCAGCCAGTTCGCATGGTGTATAGTTTTAAAAAATGATTCTGTCACCTGGGATGAGAGGATACAAATAATGGAAGAGCAGGATGAGAGTGATTGTGTTTCATGACTGAACTCCTAAGAAACTTTATGGCAGGCATCACTAGCATCCTCCTGTTTCACTGCAGCAGAAATTAAGCACCGACACTGCTGACCCTCACCTGAATTAGTAACACCTTTAAATCAGAAAAGCAACAAAAAACAAGGGGTCTGCATCTTGCTGAATTACAGGACATGGCCCTTGAGGAAAATCACAATGAATCCAAATCTCTCAAAGGGGTCAGAAAGGGAGGAGAAGCACAAGTGGTTTCATGCTACTTCCTAAGACGATACCAGGAGTCTATTATGGGGTTTATGCTTAGGGCACATATTCTTCTGCGGCACTTGGTTTGGACAGCAACAATCTCCTTGGAATTAGTCTCTTGGCAATATGAGGAACAGGAATGTAACCTCCAGCTTATTTGCCAAAGAGAGAAAAAGAAAAAAAAAATAAGTGAATGCAAAGTTAAAAGTTAAAATAAATACGTGGTTCAATACATAGTATGTTCATCTAGCACCAGATGCTTTTTCCCATGAAAGGCATAATAGGAAGCACTGAAAGAAAGGAAAGAAGGGAAAAGGCTGTTACAGAGTTATTCACACCAGGAGCAAGCAGAATTACCTTGTAATCCAGCTAATTCACAGAGATGGCAAGTGCTTGTTCAGTGTCTGTATTTCACATTCTGCATAGTGATCCTGGTGACCTTTGTGATGGGTGCTGCAAAAAAAATTACAAACAACAAAACTACAAACAAACAGACAAACAAAAAAGATCACAAAAAAAAAAACCCAGCAAAAAAGGCCTTACAGCAGAGAATAAGGTGTTATTCTCATTCAAAAAGAGGCAATTAAGCACAACGATGTGTGTTGTGCCTGCTAGAAGAGTCTTCKGACAGATTCAGGAGAAAGAAGATATATCAAAAAATCACTTTTCAAATTCATGTTCTATCATACCTGATATTAAATTCAGTAGTACTAAAAATTGAAATAAATTAAAACAAAAGAAAAGATTACAGAGGTGGTCATTGTATCCATGYAAACAAAATGTGTTGAAAACAAACCTCAGAGTTTAATTGGTTCTCAAAAGAATGAATTATGTCCACCATTCCTATAATRCAGAACAGAAGTGCTAAAAAGTGAACATTTAACATTGTTAAATAACTGAATGATTTGACAGAKACATCACATCATTCATGTTTTCTTAAACCACTCGCAGTTAAAGCTAATATTAGGTTCAAATTTAAATTCTCCCTGAAATCTCCAGATGAAATCAACACAAGCTTCTTGCATTTAGTTAAAAATAGATGCTGCTTTGAACATGTTCATTAAAGCTAATTATTGGCATAGGTGTTTAATCTCTATTTATCATGGAAATTTCAGGAAAATATATATATATATATATATACATGTACATATATATGCCTATCCCTTTTTAGAACCCTTTTTTCCATTAAGAAATTATAAAAATTTAAACTTCATTTTCTTCAACTGCTATTGCAGGTCTTCCAAGGTTAACTAAAATATCAGTACTCCTCTAAACATTTTTCCTAAGTGTTGAGAGGAACAATTTGAAGAAGTCAAATCACACAGGCAGAATGAAAGCCAAAAAAAATACCTTCACAGTTTCTATAAAGTATGTCAATAGGGTTTTTTTCCCCATTTGCTCATGCTTTCCTATTATGACATCCAATGCAAATCTTGAATTAAGGATACAAAAACACTCAGGAACTTCTAAATCTTGAACATTTCCTGATGTTCAATTTGCAATGGAAAATTAAAGAAATTTAGGATTWTAGTTCTGAAACATGCAGTTTGGACTTGGCTCAGCATTCTTTTTTCAAGAATAATTGAGGAATTAATTTAGAATTTGATTCCAATTTCCCGAGGGTTTGGAAGGAGAACAGAAATTTGAGATAGAGGGCTTTGACTTTTAGCTCTGTGTTTCCTCTTTCTGCATCTTACTCTATGCCACACCATCTCCAGGGTTTCCAGGTTTACAAACCCAAGTGCTAATTTATATTATTCTTTGCTGCATGCTTGGCTGAGCCTATCAGCCTAATAAGAAATTAATAGCATCTCAGTATCTGTCACTGCTAATTTTATGCCAAGCCATAACATTAATGCATTTGAAAATATGTTAATTGTCTTTCTCATTATTTAGCCTGCTTAGTTGCTTGCCAATACTACTTTACTAAATACAAGTCATGAGACGTTATTTCAACATTTTAAAAATGACATGTGAATTCCTTTGAAATGCCAGAATTTTTTTACAAACTGAAAAAATAGCTTTAATGGGGATTCTTGTAGAGATCATCAATAAGGGAAAAAAACACACCCTATCAACTGCTTTTTTACTTCAATTATTAATTAAAATTAGCTCTCTGCACTGAGCAGAAGTGGTAACTAGCTTTCAGTACAGAGTACTCAACTGAGGAGTTCTCAACCTGGGGGTAAAAAAACTGAAAGTTCAATCACATTTTTGTGGCAAAATATCTGTGGTTGTTGTAAAATGATTCACAAGAAAGGGACACTCCCCAGCATACCGGGGGGGGAAAATGTCAATGCTAATACAGACTTACCTGTGCAAGGATGACTCTATATTCCCCTGAGACTGCAAAAAAGAATGGTTTTACCATCTACCAGTGTGTATGAGAAAGCATAACAAATATTAGTGGTGTTTTAATGCATAATTTTCCACTTTCTATATGGAAACCTGTAGTCCTGAAGGGACCTACTCCATTTTAGCTTTTAGGAGCACAGCGGATGGAGTTTTTTTGGATGTGTAGGGAGYAATAGCTCTTTTAACATTTAGATGTCAAGTCTGTTGTTCGGGTATTTCATTCATGGGCTGCAATATCTTATGGCCTGCCTGAGATCTTACCTACACGAATTTTTTAAAATCCCCTTTCCTTTCAAGGGATGAYGAGAGACGGCAGGCTTTCAAGCAATAAATCAAGAAATGACTCCCTGACAGTGAACGTGAGCAAGAGAGAGGCAAAGGGGGGAGTGGAGGGAAGAAGCAGGGAGAGTGCCTGCATGTGCAAAAGCTGTTAATTTTCACCACCTGTATGCTCTTCAAAATGAGCGACAGCCATCTCATGGGATACAACTCCTTTGTCTCTAGTCCTTGCCACGTTACTCTACCTAAATTTTTATCTGAGACTGGAAGAAATTACATAACCAAGAGGTGTGGAAAAATATCACTCCTCAGCGCACCAAACCACACTCACTTTGCATATCTTCATGTACATAAAACTCCAAATCAGAAGCCAAAGAAGAAGAAAAAAGAAGGAAAAAGCAAGAATCAACCAAGGAATATACTGAAGAGGATAATATGGTTTAGAACATCAAGAGGGTAGGATTGTTTTTCTTCAAGTTGTTCTCAAAAGAAAACAATATCCCAGACCTAGAAATTCTCTGTGACTTAAACATTTAGGCTTAGATATTCAAAGAAACCCTTGCAAGGTCTGGCTCTCAGATCCCACCAAATTACACATAAGATCTTTGATTCTCTGCACATCTGCTAAAATAAATCTACAGCTCAACATTATATTTAGTAGAAAAGAGAGAAAAGATATACACCTGTGTAAATACTACATTCCAWGAAGAGTTATGCATCTTCACAGCATTATATGGCAATGTTATGAAGGAAGAAAAAGATCCTAAAAAACAGAATTGCTCATTCTACCTGTGGTCTCAGGCTAGCAGCAATCCGGGCACACTGAGACAGTGTGATCTGAGGCCATCACAGTCAGACTTGATGAATTTACAGCTGCTGGACAGCAGAGCATTTGGGACATGCCCAAACCTGACCAGACAGTGYTGGTAATTTATATTTCAAAAGATTACAGCATCTTTTTGTTGATTGCTCATTTTTATGCCTTAGCTTGGAAAAGAAAATGATAGAGTTTCTTATACAGAGGAACTGTGATTGAGTGTAAGATGCATGTTGACTCCCACTGGCAAGAGCAGAACCATTCGTGCTTGGTGTGGAATGCAAGCTGGGTTTTTGCTTGACAGTGAGCATCCAACACCAGGTGAAGGATGAGCTTTTATCATAAGCTGCAAGAAGGAATCTCACGTTCGGTGTACTAGGAAAGCCTGCACCCAGATTCCTTCACCTGGAATTCCTTCACCATTCCAAACACTGGGATRTTTCCTCCTCATGAGGTCCTGCTGGACCTCTGAATCAACCTTAAATCCCAACCTAAAGCTAGCCCCAAGCTGCGTATCGAATGAAACACATATTTAATTTTTTTCAACCTGAAACGGAGAAGCAAAAGAGAAAGTCACAGAACCACARGATCACAGAAACAACTCAGCTGGAAAATACCTTGGAGATCACCGACTCCAATATATGACCTAACATCATCTTGTCTACCAGTCCAGGGAACCGAGTGTCACATTCAGTCTTTTTTTAAACATCTCCAGGGATGGTGACTCCATGTCCCTGGGCAGCCCATTCCAGTGCCCAACAATTCTTTTTCTTCTCCAGGCCAAACAACCCCAGCYCCCTCAGCTGCTCCTCACAGGACATATGTCCCTGCCCTTTTCTGGATGTGTTCAAGCATCTCAACATCCTTTYTAAGTTGAGGGGCCCAGAACTGGACATAGTAYTCTAGGTGCAGTCTAAMTAGTGCKAAGTACAGAGGTAAAAAAATTCTTGTGAAAGGGGAGAAATTACCCATGCAAGCCTTAGAAACAGAAAAAGATGTTGCTGGAGTTTGATTGTATTTGACTCCCTTTCCATTCTTCAAACTAAAAAGCAGAGTGAACGTTCTGAATTCAGAATGTCCCACTTGTTAGTTGGTTTGGKTTTTTTTTCCAGTGAAAAAGTGGAAGATTTGTCTTTTATTTGACTGCAGCCAGGGCTTCATACTCCTCATTTTGGTAGTCCCTGGATAAAGACACTTAGTGTTATGGYTGATATTAGGATTTTTAATTTTTAAAGAGCAGTAACATATTCCTGTAACAAAAAAGAAGCTGCAGCCAGTAGCAGCAGTAACTTTATACTGGGTCCCCCAAAACTGATTCAGCTGCAGTCCAGGCCAGGTGTAATGCACTCAACAGCATKGACCTGTGAAAGGCTTTATAACAGAGCACTGCAAGCCAAAAGAACCTAATAAAGATGTGAATACAAAGAAACTTGAATCAGAAGCATTAAGGGATGGAAGGCAGAAGAAAATGCAGATTGTATCTCATATCTGTGCCACACATTAATACAAAGCAGGAGCTTATGACAAATCATCCCTCATCTATTTTCCTTGTCCACAAAGAATGCCTAATATATTTGGTCACTGATCYGCTCCACTGATGAAGCGGTACAAGAATATACAGTCCTGACAATTGATTCACTGCAGGAATGCACTGAGTCTCCTTCTCCAAATTTAAGAAATCTGTGTAATATAAAACGTTTTTTTAAAAGTCTGTATTTGTGTGTCACTGAGTTTAAATATATCACAGGAAGCAATACATACATTTTARCTTATTTTCTTTGCTCTGCTACTGATTTGCATTTTGGCCATACTTTCCACTCATTTTTTTTCCCCATAGGTGAAATGACTTTGTATAAGGTACAATAAGTTTTATGAGCACTAGTTCTTTGAATTTTTTGATCACTTGTTCAGTTCTGTTATCCTTTCCTCTCTATCTGATGCACCAGCAGCCAAGGAAGACGGTAGATTCTTCATCCCCACTTCCCATCTGTTTCCTTTTCAGAAGGCAGCAGAGAACAAAACACTGCCTCCAAAAAGGTGAGGGAACCATGGGGCAGAATTTTACTGCTAGAGGAAGAGCTATGTAGAGTCTAAGCTGTAAATTAGATTCTAAAATCTTCTTTTTCCCACCTTTAACCCAGAAAGCAGGAAAGGACAAGAAACAGTCATTTTCTAATCCCATAGCTACTGGTGACGATCATGGGTTCTTACTTTGCGTATGCCAGTTCATGGGAGACAAAAAGGCTGCTCCTCAGGAAAAAAAGGCTCAATGTTATTGGAGGCCAGTGAGTTAAAATACCCTTAAACTGTGCTAATACTAAAAGTGCTTTGTCACTAATCAGATAATACCTTCCCTCTCTGAGSTGCACATCTCTTTGGACATCTTTTATTTTAGGGTTGGTGCAGTTTACTATTATCCATGTACATGGAGAATGACACCATTTACTTTMAAATTTTTCATTTATAAAGAATGCTGATCTTCTCTGATTGTAGAATCTCTCTCATAGTTGCATGCAAAATATCTGAGAGATTGTGTAATCGCAGGTGTGGTCAAATGGGGAAAAACAGTAGCTGTGGAACATTCTCTTTCTTCCCCAGGTGCTCTAATGTTGCATGGTTTTAGCTATAGTAAAAGATTTTCTGCTGCTACAGTAAGCACAGAGTCCTGTGTTGTAAAAGAAAATGCAGTGAGAAAGAGGTTTGCATAACATTTTGTTCAGGTGCAAGTATGTGGCTCCAAATACACTCTTTCAATTTGTACCATGCACAGTCCAATCACAAGCTCATTAATCAGAACCGAATGAGCTCCCCATACCCAGATGTAAGCAAGAGATGTGATTCCTGGAAGCAGCATCGCCTGGGACATGAAATCAGAAAGAATAAATTCGAGCAGCTCCTCATGACTGAAGCTGGCATCAAAATAAGCTGTAAAAGAGAGGGGGAAAGGGAATAGGGATAGGGGAAGGGGTAGAGAGAAGGAGAAGGGAGAGGGAAAGGGAAAGGGAGAGAACATGCTCCTAACATGGCTTTGGGGTGCTGCTTCAGCACCTGCATCTACATCCAAGTCTTGCAATTGACAGAGGCATAGGAACAATTAGAGGACAGGCGATATCCCAGCTGGGTAGAGCACTACACTCTTTACTCTGATGTGCTTTATTGTTTGGGTCACAGTATCTGCGGGAAGTTCTAGGGGGGATCAGGGTTCTGCTGAGTGCTGTGGGATGCACAAAGTCTTCCACAAGACACTTATCCAGAGATTGCCAGACACAAAAAAAACCCCCTCCTTTCAGTTTCCAGCAGTTCTCCAATAGGTAGGGTGGATCCCAAAGCCCTGGCAGCATCTGCAGAGACAGAGGACACAGATTGATGTGTGACTGCATGCACACTGCAGAATGGCTTGGCTCTGTTTGCTGCAGCCAGCCAGGGGAGCCAGGCTACTTCTTCCACTCCTTTAATTTGTTGTTGTTTTCTCTTTAAGAAATAGGTAAAAAGCTGGTGGTTTTCCACTAAAACAGACACAGTATGGGAAGAGTTAAAATAGGAAAGCCTGAATGTTTAATCTGCCAGAAACATATGAGAAGAGCAATCAAATCTGGGATAAGTAGCTCTGAATGAGGTATGCCTGATTGCTTTAGACCATGCTGTTTGTCAGTCTTTTAAAATTCAAGTCATTACCAGATGCTGATCTGCTCTAATATTGTGATATTTTATCTGATTACACTTATGTGATTGTGCTATATCTGCTATTTGCCTTCCCATTTTTCCATGTATATTAAATGCAGGTGGTTTTATTATTCAGAGAGCTAGAAAGTGTTGACTGCTCTGAATATAAATGGGGATATTATATCATTACCTTGCTCTGAAAGCAGAGTCATTCAGAGTGTAAATCATATGCAAGGTACCTAGTGGAGACACAATAAACCATAATGTCTTGAGAGAGAAAGCAATGAGAAAGGGATAAGGAGATAAAAATTTAAGGCATTGTTAAAGAAGGATAATCTTCATAATCCTATTTAGTTCCTTCAAACTACCATTTGATAATATAACCTTTATATTCAAAACTTTTTTAAGTTCATTGAGTATCTCTTGGTGAAGTTATTGCCACATGGAACATTATCAATAATGAGACTGAATAAAAAACAAGATCACCAACTAACCAGGCATTTTATCTGCTTTCAAAAGATGCAGATGAGGCCCACATATTTCTGCAAAAGCTCTGTGGGCCCTTCTGAAAACATCTTACTGTGGTAATGAGTTTTGGGATACTCTGGAAAAATATTCAGGCATCATTTAMAGCATATCCAAAAAGTAATCTGAGAATCCCCTTTTGCTTGCAAGCAAAATCCCTTGATGATTTCACTGTGATAAACAGAAAGCATGATAAATCCCACTGTGAGGATGCTCARAAAAGCTACTGGATGACAGAAAGGTTGAGATTAGGGACACTTCTGAGGAAAAGCCAGCCTGTCTCCCTTGTTGAATAGAGCAGGTTGTTGAAGARTATGTGCAGCTGCATTTTGGATATCCTCAGGGATGGAGACTCTGCAATCACCCTGAGAAACCTGCCCCATTTCTCAAAATCTCACACAGGAAMATAAAGGTTTTCTTATGTTTAAATGAGTATTCCTGTCTCTCAGTTTGTGCCCATTACCTCTTGCCCTGTCTCTAGCCACATCTAGGAGAGTCTACCCAAGGTATTCACACATCTTGATAATCCTTCTTTTCTCCTGGCTGAACAGTCCCAACTCTGTCAGACTGTCCTCTACGGAGAGGTGCTCCAGCCCTCTGGGAATCTTTACATGCTCCTCTGGACTTGTTCCAGTATGTCCATGCCTCTCTGGGGAGCCCAGGACTGGCACAGAACTCCAGGTGTGGTCATCTCTCATTGTTCTTCCTCTCCTTCGGCTGTTTTAACACAACCTCTTGTAATCCTGCTCAGCCTCCGACAGCCGTGACAGGCAGATTAAGGTAAACACACAACAAACAATAAAAACAAAATAGCTAAAGTCTCCTCATCCCTGCCCCTATCAGTTCTGCTYGCAACCATCGAAGGGCACAGTGCACTCAAATCCCCCCAAAATAAAAAAAAAAGCAGGACAGCCTTATGTAGATGCTGGTGGGGCAGAGTGCACAGRATGCAGCCAGGGGAAAGCTCTATGATTAACACACTTCAGACACCAAGTTTCCKGAAAAATAATAATGCAAAAAACAAGAAGAGAAAAAATAAGGAAGGGAAATGGCAGTCAATGCAAAAGCCGTGGAGGAACAGTTCAGAGACATGAAAGTTCAGGAAGGAAAATGAGCAAATAAAGAAAGACAAACATAAGAAAGAGAGCTGTAATTATTAAAGGTTGGTTTAAGCTTGCTGGGTAAAACTTCAGAGCAACGAAAGAAAAGCAAGGTATAGCACAAGGTGACACAATTTAAAGTAAAGTGGGTTTGAAATCTGAACTGAGGAAAGCAGAAATGCTCGCCACTCTGTAAAATGCAGTTTCAGAAAGAAAAACAAACAATAAAAAAAAAACCAAAACCAAAACCAAAAGCAAAAACAAACAAACAAAAAAAACAGAAAAACAAACAAACAAAAAAAAAACTGTGAAAAGAAAAGAAAAAGATAGACATAGTCCTCCAAACAGTGGCAACAGTCAGATGGACAAACCACTGCCTTAAATACCTCCCTCCATAATCTTCACTGAATTTATCTGCCAGATGATTTTAAGTACTAGCTTATTGACACTGATATACAAGTCTGAGTACTAAAGGAACTGACTACCAAGCTTGCAAAACTATATCACAAATATCATAAAATGTTACATAAAATGTTACATAAAAATGTTCATAAAGTCTCTGCTTCTGCAGCCATGTGGCACAGGGAAATTCTTGTTTCAAATTTGTATTTCCAAAGCAAGCTTTTAGTCTTCCCATCTGTGAAAAAATGATTAAAGATTTCAGCCCAGGGTTAAAAGTGCAGAAAAAAAATAAAAAGTACTTTATGCTTAAACTCCTATGTTTTTAAGCATTTTACAGAATGTCATTTTCGAGATTTTGGAAATCTTGATTAATCATGTTTGAGCTCAGTTTCACTTCTTTCTCAAATCTCCTGCACAGAAAAGCTAACAAGTCCCATACTGCTTTTCCATGATAAAAAGCTGTCTGGCTAATCACCAGCTCATATATATAAATCCAACCAATGGGGAAAAAAAAAATCTGACGACAAAAATATGCAGATAATTCAAAAACGTCAAGAACTAATGGTTGAAATGCAGTGTCAGTTCAGAGTACAGAGCTTTCCATATGCAAAATACTTGCTGAACTGAACTAGGGCATTTTTAGAACTTTTTATTTCCTTCTCTTAGCAGTTCTTCAGAGAAGGGACACTGGTTTTGCTCAGCTTTCAGGAAGAAACTGCTTGCACTGGCACAGAGATTCATTTTCATGTCTGCTTGGTTGTAGCACAGACTGAGGATTTAAAGATAAAATATTGCAGAACTGAAGTTTTTTCCTGCCATGTAACATCTAAGATTGGGAAATAAAGGGAACACAGGACTAGAAGAACTGTATTTGGATGCTGATACAGCAGCTTCATGTTTCCAGGTTTCAGCATTTTTAAAGAAAATTACGTCAAAACTCCCTCAAATTTGCTTGGATAAAAGACAAACTTCTGCAGAATCTGAATGGCAGAGTCAAAAGTGAAAGATTATAGTGTAAATTTTCAAAGGCACCCAGATACTCATGGAAAAGGAATTCTTGCCATCTTGGTTCTATTTAAAGCYTTTCTTGTATAGCACTGTAGAGTGAATAAATATTACGTTTGTGAAAGCTGCAAATTATACTAAATAGAGAGGAGATGTAAATACAATTAAGCCAGAATAAGGTCAAATATCTTGTAGGAGATTAGAAAGACAGATTGATAAAATTTATTACAAAGTTCCTTATATGTGTTTTTGCTGGATGGTGCAGTCAATGTTAGAGGCTTTCCTTGGGTGCAAATGTGCCACCACAAAGACCTAAGAAGACACAACAGTTAAAGAAATCCTGGGTTGACTGAAATGAGACTTGTTAGCCAGAAGGAAACATTTGAAACCCTTGGGTTTCAGATCCCACACTCAGCAATTCTTCCTATTTGTATAAAAAAAAAGATGGGAAGAGGAAGCTGGACATTTCTCAAATGACTGTGACAAGCACAGAAGAATTTGTCGATTCTTATTGATGTTAATGTGCAATAATTTGCCTTCCCCTAGAGRAAAGTTAACTCATTTGAGAAAATTGTATCAGAAGCAAAACAGCATGCAGTTTCTTGTTTTCTCCTTCATTTGTTTATATGCTAATTCCTGTAATATCTCTGCTAAAAATACAACTTTGTTTTGATTGTTAAGATGCAAGGAGCATCACTACAAACAGAGCCTGCAAAGTTRTTCAGTTCATCCTGCTACCATACAGAAAAGCTCCTGAGGCACAGCATTGCAAGATCTGGATGAGCTCTCCATCAAATTATGCACARGTTGTGAACTTCCTAATTTCTGCATTCCATTGCTGTTGGCAGGAGTGACTCTGGTCTGTGCAGCATGCAGCCTCCATTTTTGTTTGATGAGGAAGCTCAGTYAGTTCCTTCAACAGACCTGTTCAAGCTGCTGGGCAAATTTTACAAATACTTAACATGGTTAATGTGTGTCCAGAAGTGTCATTTTCTAAAGACCTCAGTGACCTGTAAATAGTGACAAAAGTGACTTTGTGGCTTTTATCAATGAGGTCAGCCCAGTAAGAAATTAGGTTTGGAGCTTTATCCCTAATTTAGTAACTTGACATGTTAGATAAATGATCCATGCAGGAAATGAACTAACAATTCCTCTATTAAAAACTGTCACTGCAAAAAACAGGTACATGAACTATTTCAATAAGGCACATGTATTTGAATCACAGAATCATAGAATAAGCTGAGTTGGAAAGCACCCATCAGGATCATTGAGTTCAACTCCTGTTCCTGCACAGGACATCCCCAAGAGTCACTCCATGTMCCTGAGAGCATTACCCAAATGCTTCTTGAGCTCTGTCACTCTTGGTGCTGTGACCACTGCCCGGGGGAGTCTGTTCCAGTGCCCAACAACCCCTGGGTCAGGAACCGGGCTAAACCGTGTCGATTTCCTCAGCCTGTCTTCATAGGAGAGGTGTTCTATTCATGTTTTAATGTTTCATTCGGTTCTAAAAAATTATGCATGAATTTGTGTGACAGAAAATTATTTTATTACTAAAGAAATATATCCTGCTTTGATCACAACATCCCATCAAAATACATAAGCAAACCTCATTCCTACATTTACTTAGAAATTTTCCATTTACTAACAAAGAAATCAAAATGTCCACCAAATCTCTTGCAATGCCTTGTCTATTCTTCCCTCCAACCCCACTACCACAGCAATAGAGAGACTCCTATTAAGCAGCTACTCAAAAAAAGGATTTGCTCTGGAATCTATAATTCTCCCCAAATCTCTGGGCAAAAGGCAGGGATTCAGATGAGAACTCTATTTCCTAAAGAGCCTTAGTTCAGGCATATCCACTGAATTAGTGCGCTCAGMTTTCACAAGCAATGGCAGGGGGGTTGCATGGAATGAAAACATTTATTTGAGGAAAACATTGACAACAATGAATTCATCAACGCTGGCCGTGAGTTGTTTCTGACTTTTCTTTCAAGAATTTCTGTGCACCTAACTCATCYATACAGTGTCCCATATTGTTTTCCTGTTATTCCTTTCCCAAAGGCAACCTTTGTTAACTTCATCTCCTGGTAAAAGCAGAGTTTTTGAATGAACATACGAACATACATGCTGAGCATATATCAACACACAGGACCCAGTTGTAGAATGCTTTTRTTCCTCTCTAGCCATATGGAAACAACCTCTTATGCTTCTAAAAACCTCCACAAGCCAACAGTTTTGCTGCATTTCTGAGTCACAAAAAACTTGCAGATCTGAAATAACAGCAGGCCTAAAATTTGACACAAGGTATCACCGCTCAGCTGAATAGATGAATGACTAGCATCTGAATTTAGGTAGTCTAATAAAGTATTTAGAAATCTGTTCCTGATTCTTTGCAAATGGCCCCTGAAATTGTATCTAAATGTGACAGCATTGCATTCATTAGCAGTGTTAGCAAAATAAATGTTTTCAGCAACAAAAATACATTAAATGTAGAGGAAATATCAGGTCAGGGCATCATGCTGTACGAACAAACACAGCACTGTTCAGGCAATTATTTTATTTTTATATATTGATCTATAAATGCAAGTTATACATAGACAATGATAGGCCAGTCATTTGGAWATAATTGGTCTTTAGTGGAAGAGAGGACCTGTCACAGCAGCGGATATATGACAAAGGTTCTGATGAGGAGCATGCAGTTCTTCAAAAAAAAAAAAAAAAAGGTGTCAAGATACCATAAACACTCTCCCTCAGTTTTTAGTTCTTAACTGGTAGTAGTGTATACCATTTAACAGTTTTTAATGTTATTCACTACTTAGGCACTTCATGATCAGCTTTCTTTCTGCTTGAAACTTAGCATCATCTGGGTACTGAAATATGTTTTGAATGCTCTAAAGTCAAATATGTGCTGCAGAAAAACTTTCTATACCAAATTTTGAGAAAAACTCTATTGCTCTTTAATTTATGAGAGTATATTTTTCTAAAGGTAAATGCATACTGGAATTTTTCAGTTCTGTGTTAAGAATATTTTATTAGAAACACCAAGAAATCATATTACCAGCTCCTTTGGAATTTAAAATTTAGGTCACAAATCCAACCACTCCTCYGTAAAAAAACAATATATCCTCCCTCTTTCTTTCTGTAATCTACAGAAAACATCTGTTCAATACCTTTTTTTTCCCCACAGATCGTAWACTACGCTAAAAGTCTCTAGTTGCTGCCAATAAAGGAGTTGTTGGCTATGAAAAGCAAAAATCCTTTCTTTTCTCGTTAGCTGAGGAAGAAATTGGGCTCATTAAAACTAGACTGYGCTTTTCAACAGAGAAGGAAGAGAAAAAGGATATGAAAGGAACAGGGTCAGGAAAAATATCTGGCAGGTAAGGATGCTATTTCTAATTGTTTCCTCCATATAAACCTCGGGATTAATTCAAGAACTGGCTGTACTTTAAATATATAAAAAGTATTTCTAGTTGTCTGGGAGGGCATATAGGGTGGTCAAGAGAACAAAACACTGCTAGCAAAAATAGTCAGGGGAAGACTGAGGCACAACCTAAAACCAGAGAGACGGGAGCAAGGAGGCCTGAGAAACAAATGCAGGGAAAGAGAAAAGAGAAAAGCTAGTACCACAAACAGTAGATTGAGAATGGAGCAAGACACCATGAAGACACAATGAAAAGGATATCTGATGCCCATTTGATTGGGAAAACAAAGGTTAAGGTGGGAACATCAAGCTTAACACAGAGTAGCAGCTATAAAAAAGGATAGTCACTCTAATAGTCAACATGACAATGTTTGAGTAATTTTGTGGACTGGACTTCAAATTTCCATGCCTTACCTGAACAGCTCGGTAAAGCATATCTTAGTATTGCCCTGCTCCATAGTGCAGCTTATTCAAATTCTCATTAATTCTAAATGCAGAGCTTCAATTCAGGGAGAGTGACGAGATTTTCACCATGGGCATCCAAAAATAAAACCAAGAGCTAACAAAAAATGGTTTGGATCCCACATCCAGGACAGATGCAATCCATAAGGTGRGACCACTACTGCAGGAGCACATGCCTGAGTAGTAAAAACAAGAAATTATCAAGGAGAAGGGAACAGAGATGTACTCTGTAGCTGGTAYGTGCGTTAACAGTAATGAAATAATCTTGCTAGTTCTCATGTCCAGTTCTCACAGAGACCAGGATAAGCAGAGAAGAAAGGGTCCATCAAGCCCCCCATGGACTGTTCTGTGTTCCATCAGGCAGAGCCTCAGCAGCAACGGGGCTGGGGACAGGCCTGGGGATAAGGTCCTGTATCCTGCCAGACACAAAGCTGAGTAACGGTAGAGAACCTGGAGATTAGGGAAAGATTTTTCTCCATAGAAGAAGGAGAAGCCACAGCTGGGCTGTGTGGTTTGGAAGATGGTACTGTCTCCCTCCTTGGAGGCTTTCCAGCCCCTTTGAGACCTGATGTGACTCCATGGGTGGGCCAAGGGACAGGGAGTTGGATGGAGACCTCCTGAGGTCCCTGCTGGCCTTAAGTATCTTAGACTGATCCAATGTTTTCAATTCAAGGAGGACATCAGAATGCTGGATTCCTGGAAGACCTAATTAAGGATTAATTAAGTTACTGGAAAAGGTGCAGTGCAGGMTCTCAGGCAGGTTAGTGGATGCATTGATCACAGTTCTTAAGCAAGACTTGGGAAGCACAAACCTAGTAACAGAGGGCTCTTCAGTCTACCAGGGGTTATAACAGGATCCAATAACTGAAAAAAAAAAAAAAAAAAAAAAAAAAAAAAAAAAAAAAAAAAAAAAAAAAAAAAAAAAAAAAAAAAAAAAACAAAACATAGACATTGATAAAAATGAACATAATTAAGTAAGGATTTAAGGAAATCCTCTGGTCCCAGCAGAATGTAAGTAGGCTCAGAGCTGGTGTTTGAGCCTTTTATTCTGAGAATCTTGAGGACTGAATAACTTTTTTWAAAAAAGTCAAGAAGATGGTGTGCCTCTTGTATTGCTACTGGCCAGTACCATTAGGAGTTGCTGTCAAGGCATAATAACAGCATCACCAACGCTGATGCACATACAGAGCAGTCCTTTATTGTGTTCTGGACTGGAACCAATGCTGTGTAGGGCAGAACTGTGCCTTACAGTTCCAGAACAACTGAATGGAAAGGCTAATCAGGTTAGATAAATGTCAGGGACAAATGACAGCCTGTATGTGGTTAATATTTATTTCTAAGTACAAACACAACAGAAAAGAGCAATAATTAGCTGGAAATGCAGTAAAAATACTTGTAGGCATAAAACACAGGTGTTTGCGGGAAATGTCATAAATAATGAGTAATTTCAATATTGTTTGCAGGTCTGGTGCTGAGCTAAAAACAGAAGCTACAGTCAGCACCTGTCCTAATATCATAGTGACATTAAGAATATATTATAAAGAGTTTTCAATTTGATCAGATTCACTCTTCTTTAAAGGACATAGAAAACAACTAGCAAACATTTCTCTTTATATTACAGTGTTGCTTTGGTTAGGGGTTGTTGATATGATGAGTGAAGAGCTTTGACCAGGGAAAACTTAGAACTGGTAAAAAAAATAATATGCAGATGTGGTCTTGTTGTGGGTTAAGATTTTCCCCCATTTGTTACYTTTCTTTGGGAATTTTTTCTTTCCCATTTGTTGCTGGGATACACTAATTGCCAGGTCATCCTCTTGATGGCTGGGTGATTAACGAAGACAATGATACCTATGGCCCCACCTAAACGGTCTTGCCAAGCACTTGGAGAGAATGTTTTTGTGTGGTGGGGGGGGGCCTTGATTTCACTTGCTTGGCTGCTTCGCTGAGAGAAGGAAGTCTGCCCGCTGGCTGCTCTGGAGAAAGCTGTCCTGCCCTTTTTCTGCGGAGACCAGCACCTCTATTTATTGAGTTCCTGCTCAATCCCGTCTCCGGATTGAGGGGTGAGCTCTGCTCCATCCCGTCTCGCAGCTGCGGGATTCCTGCTCGTCTCTTTGCTGTCCTGGGTTTCTTGCTGTCCAGAGGAGCACCGAGATTGGCGTTTCCGCTGTGAGTTTTTTAGAGAAACTTTTCTCCATCCACCTCTGCCATTTTGTGTCCATCACTGGCGCCGCGGGAGATCTGAGCCAGCCGAGACCCGTGCCACCACGTCCCCTGCAGCCTCCGGAGAATCGCTGCACCCGCCCTGCCCCAGCCGGGAGCCAACAGCGCCCCTGCCGACTGGGACTGTAACTGCACCAAAGGGGAGGCTGTATTTCTGTAAGGCTGTCACTGGGTTTGGGACTGGGCTGGTTGTTGCTATCGTCGTTGTTACTTGTTTCACCTTGTTATACTTATTAGTAAAAACTGTTATTCCCTKTTACCCATATTCTTACCTGAAAGCCCATGATTTTTCAAAGCTATAATAATTYGGAGGGAAGGGGGGTCATATCCACCACTCCAAGGGGGATCCCTGCCTTCATTGGCAAACACCTGTCTTTCAAACCAAGACAGGTCTCTTGTGTGAAAATGTTTGGGGATGCCTTCTGGAATCGAAGCTGTCTTTCATAAACTTAAGCAGCCAAGTGGCAAGATTAATTATATCTAAAAAGTCTAATGCCTTGCAAGTCCCTCCTTTTCACTGAAATTTTGTGTCTCCTAAGTGCCCCATGTCATGCAGCACCGTGTCAGTCATGTTTCTTGCCACACAGAGGGTCATGGTAAGGCTCCTAAAAAAAAAGAAAGTGCCATGTGACAAGGAGCCTTACATAGGAACAACTCTTGAATAGCCATCGTCCCCTCTATGTGCACATCCTCCYAACCACCCCAGTTATCTTTGATGGAAAATGGGTCTGGAATCAGGTGGGTTCTTCAACATCAAAACCTGAAAGGAATCACAATTTTAAAATGGCGGGATATAAGCACAACGGATGCAGTGGCTGACAAATGCAGTCTGAATTATAGGTGCAAGTTATAGTAGCCCAGAATTTCCCTTTGGCAGCATTCTTCCAAGGCTGCTTTATCACACTGCTGTTGGACTATGGGATGGAAAAGACCTCTGAGACCATGTGGTCCAACTCTGGACTGATCACCTCCTTGTCACCCAGACACCATGGCTAATCATTTCATGATTCCCTCCAGGGATAATGACTCCACCACCTCCCCAGGCAGCCYATTCAAATGTTTAACAATGCCTTCTGTGAAGGAATTTCTCCTTGTGTCCAGAATTCCTTCTGATGTCCTGATGTATATTCCATATTCAATACCAATAAACAATAATTTTTCTGCAAAAGTACAAGAACTTTGCCTATCATCAGCAGTGTTTCTTCCAGAAAAGTGCACTGAATCACTGCAAAATGCTTTCTTGATWACTGATCCTGCAGGATTTGTAAGTCAATGAGAAGTCCAAGTTTGTTTAATTGCTGCATTTTTATTTATATTAACTCAATGCATTTAAAAGGCTGCTGCAGTTGGTATTAAAAGGAGGCTGTTACACCATTGAACATTTCTCCTTTAGGCTGACAGAAAGAATCTGTCACTTAACCTGATGGCAATGAAAGACAGCGAATGAATCACTGCTTGAGAAAACCAATTTATTTAGTCACTCTGTCACTGCTATTCATTACTTATCAGCACATRCTGTTAGTTCAATTAAATACAAAAACCTGAAGTTCTCTTCCAGCCCTCTCCCAACCTCAATTTTTAAAAACACACAAMAAACAAGAAAAAATTACATGAATCTGCAGTGCTAAGGCTGAACCCATTGGATTTATTGTGCTTCTCTTGTTTTAATTAAGGTTTGTTTATTAAATTTCTGCAGTTAAAGTATGGGCATTATTAATCTTATTCAGTAACTAAAGATAAAAGTTAGTAGAGAGAGGACAAAAAGAAGAAACTAATAGTAAGACAAATTGTTGATTGCAACATTTTACCAATAATAATACAAGGAGCTGCAAAGAGCAAATATTTTCTTCATAGTAAGAAATGAAAATTCCTATTTTTTGTATATGGGCATGTGTGTCATTTAGAATGTTAGCAGTAAATAAATCTGCCATTTCACAATATAATCACACATATAAAACCAACCATATTCAGTTCAGTACTGCCTTTCCTCCTGTTCTTTGTTTCCTACATGTTCTTTGTTTAAGACATGATGACAGCAGATAACAGAATTTTTGGTCCTCATGAGAGGACTCTCTGTTCTTTGCTTAATGTTACAATTAACGTGAGAGGCCTTTCTTAATAATATAAAGAAAATAAATAATATAAAACCTACTTGTCTGAAGAAAAATATAAATATAATATAATATAATATAATAAATATAATATAATATAATATAATATAATATAATATAATATAATATAATATAATATAATATAATATAATATAATATAATATAATATAATATAATATNTAATATAATATAATATAATATAATATAATATAATATAATATAATATAATATAATATAATATAATATAATATAATATAATATAATATAATATAATAATATAAATAATATTAATATAAATAATATAAAACCTACCTGTCTGGATTTGTAGATCCTAATGTACTAAGTACCATTGCTGATATAACAATAAATTGCTCTACCCAAAACCCTTTTACAATATTAAAGGGACAGACTGAATTGCAATTCTCACTAGGCTTCTGTGTCAACTCTCAAGCAGTGCCTGCCGATTCCTGACTCTGATTCCAGTTTGAAATGATAAGCATGTACGATATCCCAACAGCCTTAGGGGCTGCTATTTGTCACTGGCCCTCACTTTGGGTGAGTTCACATACTTCAGGGAAGCTCATTCTTTTGGGCAGTTGATGTGTAGTGAAAAATACTGGTAACACCACCTTTCTTCTGCAGTAAGTAGAGGTACAATTAGGGGMCCAGGGGCTCCCTGTTCTCACCTCTTTTTTTTTTGACTTGGCTTCCCAATACAAATTTCAGTGCTAACTTAGGTGGCAGTGAAGTTTTTGGGTTTTTTAATGGTCCACTCAAAAGTGTTTCAGGCATTSACATTTTTGACATTCCATACTTTTCATGAAACAACAAAAATCTTAGCTAACTTCATTCTCAGTTCTCAGACAACCAATGTTTTTATTAAAACATTCCAAATTAGCAAAAGTGCAAGGAACAGGATTCACCAGGTTGGACTCTACCCAGCAAAACAGGCACAGATGCTTGCAGAGCCTCATTATTCATGATAAGGAAACAAGATTCACTAATCAGAGATCATCATCTACCAATTCTTGTACYAGTTAATTTCACCAAAGGAGAGTAGTTTCCTTATGACAAATATCACCATGCCAAGACACGTGGAGGCACTSTCCATGAACAATGAAAACACAGAAATTCTCTCAATGTGCTCTCCTGCAAAGCAGATATGACTTTTGTATTTTTGAAAAGAATATGCAGGTTAGTCAGCAAAGCAAGTGAGGAAACTCCAATATTATGTGATCCAATGTTAATATTAGGTAAGAAGAGACATATTTGAATGGTCTAAATTCTACCTAATCTTGATACCTAACTCTTTCTAAGAGGGGTTCTTGCTCTTCAGAGGTGTCCAAATAATGTAGAAGAGTAAGACTCAGTAATTTAAAGGAAATTTATATTGCCTAAATAGTGTCCTACTATGGTAAATACTGTCTATTTTAACTTCCTCGGAACAATATCAACAGCTCTTCAGCATTTCAGTATAAATTCCTTAAGAAACCTGTTTCTTTAAATTTTTTTATACCTTTTAAAGAAGTTAATACACTGATAGGRTTGTTTAGATCCACTAAGTATTTTAAAAGGTTCATAGAAACTCAGGCTAGAAAAGATATTACCTGCTTTTACAGTGGCAGTGTCTTCAGGTACTTTTCAAATATTACATCTACTTGGGTTCCAGTATACCTCTACATCAATGCCTGAYGAGGCCTGGAAATCAAGCTGGAGAAGATATCAAGCAATGCATCTCAATTTCGATTTGGATATAGAGCAAATGGCTTCCTACAATAATGGTTTAAGGAGTGTCATATTTGTAGCAAAGCAATCTTACAACCTGTATTGATATGGGAACTGGTACAGCCAAAGAAACAGGAGATTGAAGCAGGAGCACAGGGATATGCAGTGTAAGTGGGATATTCTCTGTACAGAAAATCCCCCTGTATGCAGAAAAAAATGCTATAGTTGGTAAATCTTGAAGAGCAACCTATCTGTCCCCAGTTGTCTCCTGGTTTATGCACTCTGTCTGAAGTGTCACACCAGAACTGAAGCCATGGTTCCAGTCTCAGCCTTCCCACTCTTCTCATGATGAGAGCATCACTTCATCCTTCAACTTTTCCACTTTTTATCAAAGTACACAGATAATAAAGTTTCCTTGCTCCTACCTTGTATTTGTCTAAATTGCAAGTCATTCCCCTTTACTATTCTGCTCCCATTCACTTTTTTATGTAGGGAAAAATACTGCTTACAARTTGTTTATACAGTTTGGCTCTGCTCTCAGTACATCACTCTTTGAAACAGATATTGTCAAAGCAACACAGCCCCCTAGTGTGGATCCAAAAGATAAATTCACATACAATTGTGAGGTACTAGCTTCCACCAGACTACATGTAGTAACAATTACACAGACTTCAACAAAACTCCTCTAACCAAGCAACAAAAACCCCAAAACCATACACACAGAAAATCCACACAAGCCAATAATCAAGAACGTAAATTTAATAAAAATATAGTAGCTAAAATAGTTTCTATTTGGAGCAGTTCAGCTAATACTTTTGACTGAAGGTCTATGTAATATCAAAAAGACAATTAAATCATGGACCTTAACTCTAATGCCTCATATCTTAAGGACTGGAATTATGTGTAAATGTGTAACATTTTCATCTAGAACAACTTTGCAGAAACATTAGATACAAAACAAAAATTCAATTTTGAGACTGACAACAACCTACAGATCCCACGGGAAAAAGTTGTTTTYGCAAGTGTTTAAAAAAAAGATGATGCAGTGAACGAACATGTTCCATTTTATGGTTATTTTGGGTTTGGTTGTTATTACTGTCCTGTAAAATGCAATAAACATGCCGTACTTACATTTAAATTTCTGGGATCTTTCCCTATCTGATTATAGAGTCAGGTTGATTAAATGGTATGTGGCTAACCTTCCTAGAAGCAATAGATTTGTCTTCAACTTTAATGTATTCTGTTTACATATTTTAATACTAATGCTAAAAAAGGCCCATGAAACATGACAGTTACCCCCCCCCCCCATCCAAAATCAGATATTTCAGCATCTTTATTTGGCCACAAATAAGGCAAACAAACTTCTCTTCATATGTTGCAGATTAACTTAGCAATAAACACAAAGGTTTATACTACTGGGACTAAAGTGCAGGACTTAATAATCAGATTTTAATTTGGTGTCTACACTTCTAAAGTCAGGCTGTTCTTACATTTCTGCATCAATTAACCACCTCATCTCCCTTCTTGACTAAAGGGCTTATTTCACAATTAATCTTCAATTACCTTCTATGAAAAGGGCATATTTACCACTGTCAGTGATCTCATAAAGCTAAATCAGTGCTTATAATTTTAAGATAGGCACGTAAAATGCCTACGACAATTTACTATGTGCTGGCGCACATAAAGCCTTTCTTCAGTTGCTGTTTTTAGAGAACGGCTGGCATGCTTTATTCACAGAAGACAAAGAAGTAACCGTAGGTACAGCAACTGCTTTTGTAAACTAATRTTTTAAAAATAATAATAATAATAACCAAGAAACCATTTACAATGGTGGGTGGTTACAATTTACCCCTACTCTTAATGTGGCATTGCAACAATATCCAGTAAGAACAACAGCACCTTGTGTCACCTACATGGATAATTCGGCTCCCTATTTTTCAAATATACCTAGAAACAACCTGAAGTTATCAGTGATGAAAACTTTAATTTACTACAGTTAATAATTACATTATTTTAAACAGTAAAGAAACTATAACAGCTTTCAAAAAAAAGTTATGGCACCAAGTCTCTTAGGCAAAATATTTTTGAGAGCAAATACTATACTGAAATGAGTGTTACAAGTGGAACTAATTATTTTCTGAGGAAACACTTGTGATTCCCATCTCAAAACTGGCATCTTGAAGTCTATTTATTTATTCTCTATGAAATGGCCATAACAGCAAAGCCTACAAACAGAAATAAATACTTTTGGCTCTCTGTGGAGTTATACCTTTTTAATTATYTAACACACACAGAAAGAACCTTCTTCTTCCTCAAAAAAGCACTGCACACTATCTAARAGGACAGTCCAAATTCATAGTAAAACATTTTTGTTGTAGTCCAAAACATAATCAAGATCCTTTTCATTGTGATCAACAACGTATGACTCTTATTTCCTGACAAAATGGTTAATCAAAACTCAGCAATACTATTTTAAGTTTTCATAAATTCTTCAATGCATTTTACATACAAAGTACCTCTTCTTCCAAATGAAATAATAAATTTATTTTTCAAGAAAAAAAATCACATAATTTAAAGCAAAAAACTAAAAAGCTGTATAATAAATATTTTAAATACATTGGGGCTTTTTTAACTGTTCAGTGACAAAGTCAATGCAAGAACATATGAAATTTAACTGATCTGTTTTTAACCTAAGCAGCAACAGTACAATATCCTAAAAATGAATTAGCACTTGTGTAATCAATCACATTAAGTATCTCATATGTTTTTTTATTTTATTTTTGTAAACAGCTTAATTGAATTTTCTTGGAATCCTTCTCATCTTTTAATTTCAATTTAATTACGCTGTAATTACAAATCTTCTCTGTCATATGCATAGTAAACCCGTCTCATCTCTGTCACACTATATCCTAAAGTTAGCATTGCAACTTCTTGATACAGAGCTTGAAATAAGAGCCTTCAACAGTTCAACATGCTACAAAATAAACTTTTAAAGGTGACCAGGGAAAAACCAGTAGGAAAACAAGAAATGCCATATACCTATAGCAAGTAGGTAGAAGAAGGCAACTACATTCAAGGTTATCATTACCTCCATCAGTATTTTCATATTGCCAGACAACTGCAAATGTGGTGGTTTAAGATGTCATCGAATTAACTCCATCCATGTGGCTCTATCACTTCTGAAGTGACACAAGGAATGCCATTGCAAGTGAGCTTTTGCACTTCTACAGCAGGCAAGGTGAGGTATTCGGTGCCTTAATAAGCACAGCACCACTAAAATGTATCTYTGAAGTATAACACAGCTCCACCAGGCCTATGACTTTGCGAAAGAGAGGACMGCACATTTAGGATTTGCCAGCTGTCTTCCTCTGATTACCACTTCTGTTTCTCTGGAGTAAAATACAACACAAGTTCACTAAACAGCTAAAGGAAATTAACCAAAGCCAACAAATACAGATTCTGAGAGAGTAAAGTTACSTTTTGAATTTTGTGTATATATGCGAACTTACATCCTCTATTTGCTAAAATATAATAGAAAAAATGTTGATGCTGTGGATAACACTGCAGTCAGGTGTACTTTACGTGGGTCACTGCCATCACTTAGTGAATGCACACCGTAATTTTCYCAGCTGTATTTAACAAACATTATAGTTTATTATCAAATTTACACTRCACTAACATTTAACAAAGCTGTTAATTCTAGAGGAAATCAATCATACTCAAGAAATATACAAGAAGTTTGCTACAGAAAAGGGTTTAAAAGGAAACAGGAAAAAAAGAAAGAGAATAAAGAGAATAAAGAGAAAGAAGAAGAGTAATAAAATGGATAGACGAAAATTACAAACCTTAAAAGAATTTGAGGATTCTGAACAGGATAAGATTTGCAGTAGTATTACAAAATAGCACGGGGAAATTATCTCTGCTACTGTTGCRAAGTATGTAACTGGCTTCCCAAGCAAAATTCATGAATTAAAATACATAATACATCATTTTACTTAACAATTGTAAAAAAATTTCCTTTACAATTGTAAACTTCATACCTTTAAAAAAAGAAACAGATATCTGCATGTGTAAACAAACACACAAATATTTTAATATGCTTTGATTAGCAGCCAGATATAAAACTAGCACTAATTAAAAAAAAATTAATTTTAATTGTAAGACAGTATAGGATGAAAACTAATCCCAAAATTCAAATAATTTATAAAGGAATATCTTGTAGCGGATAAAAATAGAATTTTTATTTTAAAGCCTCCAAAATAAATTAAATGTCTTTTCTAAAAAAACACTGAAATTAGGTGGATTTTCCTGCTTACAGGGGACATAAAATGACTACATCCATTGAATGCTGAAAGCTCAAGGTCTTCTCAACTGTTTGATTTGCTAAATATTATGCARAATATTCAAAAGAAAAGCTTCACAGTTGGGAAGAAACTGCTTTCTTTACTTCAGTTATAGCACAAAAGATAAGAGCGGAGAAGAGTGACTAAACTAAATGACAACGTAAAAACTCTTTCTCTTTCAGGCACTTTCATAACTCTGAAAATAACAYGTTCAATTGTTTGTTTGAAAGGCAAAAATCCTTCCCTTCAGGAATTCAAAGTTCAAAAAATGGAGTATACTTTTAAACAAATCATCACATTTTAATTACCTACACTACGATGCGATGGGGCCCCAAGGAGAAATACGCTGTCTCAAATCCCTCCCAACCATAACCATCCTATGACTCAGTTCCTATAACAACCTTTCTGGAAGGCATCGGGTTCCTGGCACAGTCTATACTTTGTGTGAGTCCTTGAGGAGGTGACCCTTCACAAGGACACCTCATCTCAAGGAAGCATCAACCTCCATTTGTGCATGTGACGGGAGCAGCACTAAACCAAAGGCAACAAAACAACAGAACCACAGATCAGCATACATAATGCAGTCTGAATGAGGAATGTCACACCCAACCCAACTGTAGCACTGAAGAGAACAGACATCAGCTTCTTCGAAAAAAATACTGAAAATTAAATCTAAACAGTCTCAGGGCTGTTTTTTCACATCACCAGCTTTCATCAGAGCCTTAATAGCTCTGGCCCTCATCTCGAGCTCCAGAAGCTCAAGCTGTTGTGCTGATGGCTGAACATCTTCTGATGGAGGAACAGCTAAGGTCGCTGTTTTGGGCTCCTTCGGGCTGGACTCTGCCAATCCCAGTATCTCATTCACACTCTTCTCAATGTCCTTCTGAAGRTCATCTATCTGACCAGCTCCACTTCTGACAGTGCTTTCTTGCACATCYGGGCCATCTTCTTCATTGCATGGACCTTCTATGTCACTGTCATATGCATCTGCATTTATGCTGAGGACATCGCTATCTTCTCCTTTGCCTGTAACACAAACATAACAATCACAGAGCTGCCTAACAATTTTTTTTATCTCAACTTACAAAATTACTTCTGCTCAAAGAGTCACTCTGCAAATTAAGAGAATGGAAAAAAAAAAAGATCTGTAAGACAACCAATTCCTCTTGTTTTTCTCTTCCGACTTTTAAAGCTGAGCTAAATTATAGAAAYGTTAACATATTTTTATGACAATTAGAAGGAAATGTATTATAGCAAAGCAGCAGTACCAGAAAAATTTATTCCCTCCTATGCAGTTACATGATATATTTTCCTAAATAAAATGTCATAATATTTTATATCAAAGAAAGCTTCTGAAGTGCAAAACTGATTATTGTTTATTACCTCTTAAGTCAACCTAATTTTCAGAACGCAACTTCAAAAATTACACTCAACTATCTCATGTATTTTAAGAGGAGTGAGACACACACTAAAAATTAGTGTGAAAATTAAGAGAAACTCCACTTATAGTGCAACTTCTCAGAATTTTTCACAAGATTTCCAGATGTTTTTAACTCAGCAGAAACGTGGAATAATTTGTGGCTTTGGCTTTTAATGGTGGCTGAAAGTTGGAGTTTATATATATACACATTATTTACGTATTTTTATATATATATTATTGTTAAAATGTAATTAGAAGAGGCAGTGTAACAAAATTAAAAGCAAAGCTCTAACAGAACCTGACTGTTCTCTCTAATTTGCATACAAAGAAACTTGCTTTTGAYATACTGGCCTCAGAAATTATTACCCCTTCAACAGCTTYTGCATCCGTACAAAAACTCATAGTAGGATTGGKTCCTGCTTAAAATCATTAATGGATATTCAGATGATGGCAAAGTTAATGATTATAAAGACTTTATATTTCCTTTTGGTAATACCATTGTTACCACTTGCCCAGGAAAAGCAAGGCTTTAGAAAAAGGTTACTCTTTTTTTAATGTCATTTTAATATGCTTTTTGGTACTTGTATGCATTTTGTTTTAATACATAAAAAGTGCCCAAAAACCTTTGGAAAGACCTATTTATTTTGGGGTTAAAACATTTCTGCCCAAGTGTGTGTGGGGAAAAAGAAATCCATACTGACTAATTACTAAGCTATAAATACAGTGTCTCTACTTAAAGAACAAAAGRAGGGAGGAAAGGAGTATCAAAATATGTCAAAATGGCTTTATAAACAATAGCAACAATTTAAAACATTAGTCCAAGTGTTCTATTGATTCAGTATTAAAGGTTTTTTGCACTACAGATACAGAAAAAAAGATACTTAGTTACTCACTCCTGATCACACCGCACCAGGCTATGACTGGTCACAGCATTAAAGTTCAGATTTAAGGATTCTGCACATTCACCCTTGGAATGCACTCCTAATTTAGGATCTTATATAGTTATCAATCCAGTACCTCATAACACTGGTCTACTGGACCACAAAAAGTCACCATAATACCGATAAATATGTATGTTTAGAAACATAGAAAATTAAGGTATGTGGCACCTCCAATGTTCCAATCAAAGCTAACAGGAAATTAAGTTAAGTTCATGAAATCTCTGATAACACACATAAAATAAGTTTACAGATAACTTTTTGCCTTTATTTTTCACAAGATAAATCACAATTTTGAAGCAATAAAATCTGAAAGCCTAAAATATAAATAAAGCTATAAAAAATCCTCCTCACAGCAACATGTATGAAAAGTACTTATCAGGAGAACATACAAGGGTATTCTTTGATCCTAAGTAGTCTTGCCCTGTTTCCACTGTGACAGGAACTTCARGATTAGTGTTTCAGCTTCAGATGCAAATTTACCTATTTTCCCACACCATTTAGTCAACTTTGAACACTATCTTTTTAACTTCACCTTGCAAGCCACAATGTACGTGAAAGATRAGAATGGTAAACAATAGAATTAAGAAATGTTAATTTTCCTGTCTCGGTCCATAGTAACAGTCAGTATTTACCTAACAWGCTGGCCAACCAAGCAGCATTTTCATGGATCAAAAAAAACAGGTGGATCAATGGTTCAAGTTCAAAGCTTGAAACTTAACCTCAATGCCTGCTCATCCCAATTTTCTACCAAAGTTAAACTGACCCATACTGAGTCTGGCTGGGATAGAGCTAATTTTCTTCACAGMAAACTGCATGACGCTGCTTTTGGATTTGTTTCTGAAACAATGTTTGTAACACACCAGTTTGGCTACTGCTGAACAGTGCTTGCACAACCTCAGGGCTTTTTCTGTTTCTCACTGACCCTACAGAGAGCAAACTGGAAGTGTGCAAGAGGCAGGGAAAGACACACAGCCAGGACAGCTGAGCCGAACTGACCTAAGGGATATGCTCCATTGTACAACACTGGCATTTGTCTTCCCAAGCAAAGTTATGCATGCTGAATCTCTGCTTTCCAGAAAGTGGCTAAAAATCTGACTGCCAACGCATGGTCGTGAATAAATCTCTAATTTTGCTCTGTTCCCRTGCATAGTTCTTGCTTCACTTATTAAAAGGTCTTTATGTTGATTTATAAGTCCTTCTAATTTTGTTTTGCAGATTGTCTCCTATACTGCTGGCGGGGGTCAGCCCACCATAGGGCTCCTTTTGGAATTAATTGGTCACATTAAGAAGATATAAACTATTAAGTCATTCATATCTATTCCAGACCTAGWATGGACAAGAAGCTGGGCAGAACCCTTGGGTACTGTTCAGAACTTGGAAGCTCCAAAACTGTGTAGTACACTGGTCATACAAGCTTTTTGGCCTACAGATGTTTAATGAGCTAACAGGCTTTATTTCCCTGTTTTGCACCTGTCTTTTTACACAGTAATAAGGATCATAGCTGGCATTGCTCATTACCTTTTTTATTTTGATAAATTAATTTTTCCTTCCTCCACAGTTGCAAAATTAATTTTAGCATGCCTAATTCCATTTTAAAATTTTATTTTATYCAACTCTTCTTATTTTCTCATTTTCTCTTCTTTTTCCAACAGCTGCTCAGGTTGCAGTGCAGCCAAATGACTGGAGTTATACTTTCTAATTCATAGTCATATTCTGAAAAGCTCTTTAAAGTTAACACCTTGAGTGGAACCACTATTATAGCCCAAAACCATCATGACACACTGGTTGATTAAGTCATAAAAAACAACAAGGTAATCACCTGCAAYAGTCACCCACTCCCTCTGATAACTCAAAAGTGGAAGAAATCTGTAGGAAATCTGTCAGTTCTAAGGTTTCTCAATATAACACAACAAGCAATTCCTCACAAAGTCATGGCAACTCACTCCTAAGAGTTTTGATGCTCTTATTATGTTTGACCCTTTCTTTTTCCATTTAACTGTTCTCACTAACTACTTCAGAAAAGGAACACGTTTCACATTATTCCAAGATACATCTTTTAGACAACATTCTGAATTGTGAAATACTAGTTGGAAGAAGCAAATAAAGTTAGATCTTTGCAAAAAAGAAATGTAATTTAGAAGAATTTGCAACATTCTTTCACTGGAAGAGCTATTTCTGATGTTTCTGCATACAGCCAGTCCAAATGAAAATAAACAGACCGAGACAAAAACAGCTACAGTTCTAGTTCCTCAYGCACAAACTAACACTGGCAACTGTTAAATGTGCTGATTTAATGCTTGGAATGAAACAAATRCTATTGCAGGCTAAAAATACCATTTTCTTGTGCAGAAGGTACAAATGTCCAGCAATAACTTACTTGCCTCTGAATTTTCTGTTCTGCCCATCACTGTAGTACTTGATTGTCTCACACGCTGGTTTTTTGCATTTAAAAAGAGAAAGTACACAAGACAAAACATTCATTCTCAATGATWTGAAAATTTGAGTGTGTACTTCTACCTGCACTGACTTCAAGTAAAATAAGCCAGCTAACACAAGCGATGGGTGCCAAGCACCATTTAATTGGACCTCAGCTCTGTAAAATCAAACATGGTTCCAAGACTGAACAAAATGACTCAATTACAAGCAGTCCTTTGTCAAACAGTTRCTATAATGGATTTCCATGAATGCAGAAACAGAGTACAGTAGACTCGGATGACCAGCTCAGTGTAAAGTAAAACTCACACACATTTCAGTAAACAGCAACAGYAGTATTGGCAATTACCTAAATGACTGAAGTTCCCCTTCAGCTGAAAAACTAGATATGAAGGAGCCACATGAGCTCTGCAAGAACTTCAGTCATGTTCCAGAARCTCCACTAGAAAAATTGTGAAGAGCTGCAAATTACTTCTAGCCACAAAGAACTTCCATTCCGACAGAATTAAGGAGACAAAGTTCCTAGAATGTTKTCTTCAATGTTCCCTCCATCTTTTTTGGAATTGTGACTGCAGGAGAAGTTGTAACCTTATACAAGCTGATTTCTAAGAGGATCCTTCTCTGTGGTTGCAGCTACTATTCACAAGAGAGCTGTCAGCTACCTGGAATTAGTCACTGGCCAACATCAAGAACATAGAATTTCAGCTTTCTTTACTACATACCTTGTTTTGATTCCTGACCTTCCAGCTTGCTGTCTTCTCTCAGAGAAGAAGTTGAGTCTATGCTATTGTCCTGTCTGGAAACAATTAAGCACACACTTTAATCACCATCGTTTACTATTTAATAGAATGTTTTTAAGAAATGAAAGAAATTATGAGGTAATAGGCCAATAGCCAGCAACAGCAGAAATTAAGGGAGAAGGAATACCCAGAGAGCTAATCTGAGCACTAAAAAMCAAACTTTTTTTGGTTTGCCTTGTGACACACAAGAATAAAGCAATTATTTCCTTCATATCCTTGCCCTTTTAGAGTAACAATTCTCAGTGGTTAGGACTGAGAAACTAAAGCTGAYTGATTACAAAGGAAAACCTCATCACATGAGGAGATTTTCCGTAAAAGTCAATTGTGACATATGTTAAAAATTTGGGAAAAYTAGTTTTTGCTACATTCAAATACTATTTACTGTCTTATTTTAACAGTAAWATGGTATTTTTCATGAAATTATGATCAGCCCATCACCATCCATGCCTCCTATGTCACAATCTTATAGTTTTACAGAGACTTTTAAAAAGGAAACTGTTTACAACTCAACTGTTACAATGTATCCACTACCTGCATTTTTCTATTTCTCSTATTTAAAGATTTCTACCCCTGGCTCACAGTGTTTCAGCTCTTTACAGATGGGTAAGGAAGAGACATTCTGTGAGACGTTAATGCCCTTCACATACTTCACACATATTATTTACACAACCTGTGAAAATAAGGCAAGACATACAGGAAGAACACAGGTGGAATGATCCAGAATCACAGGAAGAGTTYAATTGTCACATCTGGTGAATATTTTGACCAGAAGAATAGTCAAGTTCCTACATTGAATGTTGGTGTGTCATTAGTTCAATCTATTTTAATATGGAATCAATGCAGCTATCCTGCCCTCAGAAGCTTAACAACACTATAAAAAGAAAGCAGTATTCTGGTATCACAGACRTAAAGACAATGACTAACAACTTCTTTTTCAGTAACGGCCTTTAGGGTCTTCCTGACAGTGAATACAGATCTATTTTCCACATGCTCTACAAGACGGGTTTTTTCCATGTGTCCAATGGTTTTATTAGGAGGGGGAGCACCATAATATTCCTAGCTAACATTGTCTGAGAGACAATTCTTTTCATTTCTGTTTTCTCTTCTGCAGTGGCAAAGGCTGCATATCAACAGGCTCTCCTTTTTCTCCCACTTTTTTCTAGCCACTGGCACATAAATGCTTAAAGTTTCATGCAATTGATTGCAGAGAATAAACAGGTCAACACAGCTGTCTAGTGAAGGCCCAGACCTGGACACCACAGTCCATCCTGCCTATTTATTTAACCATATGGCTACACTAACTCTTTCACCAAATAAGATGACCCTAATCTAAATATGCCAGCAACTGCAAAGGGTACTACAGGTCACAGAGGCCTGCACAACTGTGCTGCCACAAAAAAGCCAGAACGAAAAATTCCTCCAGGATTTTCAGTGCCATACAGCTGTATGCAGATGCTTGTAATTCACCAGCAAACTTCAAGCTAGACTAGACAACAAGAAGGATCAGAAGTCTGGGAGCAAGGTATCAAACAGACAGTAAATTCTGAGGCCAAATTCCAAAGATAGACCAGGTTCTGAGAGTAGGGAAACCAGACAGACCAGGGAAACTGAGGGACCATAATATTACTCCAGAGATTGACAGCATCAGCTACTGGGGAAAATCAAAAGCCTGCACTTGGCATCAGAAAGGCCTGCATGCACAAGATCTGAGAGGCAACTGGACCAGGGATACAGATCTTGTGGGCTTGTGTGTCAGCAACTGGGATGAGTGTGTCAGAAACTGTGGATTTCAGACCAGCTACTTGTCAGCAGATATGGAAGGAACACCTGATTTTCTGGCCTTTTTTTAATTTTCTTTTTAAGCAACTCATAAAAATTTTTTACTTAACTCTTGACCAAAAATAGGTTGTGAAATGCCCTGATCATCACTAAGAGCAGAACCTGCTTAGGCTGCCACTGACCTTAGCACATCCTCCTTCACACACATGCTTCATCATTTTGAACTCAGTAGTCATCTCTGCATTGCACAGCCAAGTGCCACATGAAAAAGCCAGATCTTGCCCCAGTAGTATGCAGGCAATAGATGGCACAACTCAGGTATCACCTTGAAGTCTGATGAGGAATTGTAACCATCTCTTTGCGAGAAAACTCAGWGATATCCACAGTTCAAGCACTGGCTGTGAAATTATCCATAGCCATTGTAATAGCCTTGTGAAAAAAAGCTATCGATTTAGAAAAAAATCACACATCGAAACTTGCTGTAAAGTTTCCTCCTGATCACTTATCAATAATTACAGCAAACCCACATTCCTTTAGAGACTACCTACTGTGAGCAAAGGAATTTTGAGAATGCAATGGTTTTACAACATGTTTTACTGTCTCAGAGTTGCTTGGGTTCAACTGAATTGCTGGTAAACCTTCATGACTTTGTTTCACAGGCAGGCATTTTGCACCATCTACTGGCCCAACATATGCACTTTAAGTTCACAGCTGAGTTTGGCTTTTAACTTGTTAGCCTTGTTTTATCTGTTAGTTTAGTTTTGTTTGTTTGCTAGTGAATATTTTTTCCTTAATTATCTGTACAGTGGTATACATTTACGAAACGGTAGCACAATACCATGTCTTCAAACAATGGGAGCAGAAAATATACTATTCCAAAATTAAGGGACAACAAACAAACTTAATCCTCTCTTCTTTCATGTTATGCTAATAAGTGACAACAATAATTACAGTAATCTAGAGTTTCCCCTTTTTGTTGGCTTTTAAAGGTATTTCTCCCTCAAAACAACAGTTAAGTCCCTCTTCCAATCAATAAACTCAGTATTTTTAATTTATTTTTTTCAGCATGATCTTTTCAGCAGAAAAAAGCTAACCAAAGTTACAATTTGTTGACAACAAATATTGTAAATTTAAAATTACCTTACTCTGCGTAGAGCATGCACTTCAAGTTGGCATGCACCCCACCAGTGTAATGTTTAACTGGGCTCACACTCATGGCGTCTGTACACAATTTGCTACAGGAATTTCAACAGCTGTCAAAGACCTCTGGGTCTGATGGTGATTTGGTACCAAACCCCAGTAGATTATGCAAAGTGAGGTAAGACAGCAGCAAAGATTAGGAAAAGAAGTACTGGCAGAGGAGCAGATGGATAAGGATTAACACAGTAGCTCTGCAATGCTGGTGACTGGGATATCAGATTTCAGTGGTAAATTTGAAAACTGGGGTTGGAAAACCAGAAGGAAAAGTTCTGAGGCAGAAAAATGTATCTTAACAAACCTGACTAGAAGAAATTCTGAAAGTCTGAAAACATGAGACAGTTGTGCTGATACTTTCCTTACAGGGCTTTTAGTTTTTGCTAAGAATCATTCACCTAWATCTCCAGTGAGACTTGAGATCAGTAACGCTGTTATTTTTGACATGATGCAYCTTCCTGAATTAAAATTTGCTTTTGTACTTATTTCCAGGTCTGCAAGTCCCAAGTTCTTGAAAGATTCTTGCAAATTTTTGTTTCAAGGATAGTTTTCAATGACAAATGATAATTAAAATAATTAACAGCAACCAATTAAAAAAAATAAGGGGGGAAAAGTCCTTACAAAGTAGCGATTCTCAAGAAAGGTATCTCAAAAGACAGATGCTAATCAAATAGTTTMATAAACTGTAAAAAGTCCATCAGTCCTGATACAGGTGAAGTTTGAGGACACCACAAGAACAGAAGGCAGTGAAGCAAATTAGCCAAATGCTAACGTGACTGTTCAATGACTCATGTAACCTGTTGTTTCAGTGATTCCAAATGCTCAAAATAACCAAATTGTCCTACAGGGGTAAATATCAGATGGCAATKGCATGCTTGTGAACAGCCCAGTTCCCAGGAGCACAACACGTTATAATAAGGCAAAACTTTAAACTGCTAACACTTCCAACAAAAAATAAGCAAACTGCACTTCTGACTAAAGAGCACTAAAAAAAACCTATAATTTTTGGAAAAGGAAATATTAAATTGYAAATTTTCACTCAGTGAAGAAAATAAGCCCATTAAGATTTTGAAGGCAAACGATCATTTACTCAGACACGAGAACATTGATCATTATAATGATATCACAATGCTTGTTACTTTAATAATGTTTTACTACTACTGCATAYAACTTACTTTCACTCCTTCTGCTGGAGGATATTTGAAGAGTCAATTCATGTAACCAAAAACAAATAGCTCATGAACATACTAACACCTCACGAATAAGATGGGAAGAATGTCTACTTGCTTTTGGAAGAAATTACTTGGCTCCTTTCAATCAAACATCTAACATTTTGTTGGAAGCCTAGTTTACAGTAGTTCTCTTGGTTTACAAGTATTCCATTGCAGATAGTAACACAGAAACAACAATAAAAATCTGAGAACTATATATTCAAAAATCTATACTGAGCTCAAAAGTAATGAAGTATGTGTATTACAACAGCACTTTTCAGTCACTGGCAAACATAAAGCAAACTGCTTATTCAGTTCTTCTGCATGGTTATTGCAGGATTTCTAGTGACAACATTGAAGAAGCTGGTGACAAAATAAAAGACCAAATGTAAGCATGTGAGCTTTTACATAGTTGAAATTTAGGAAAAGCCTCAGGACTTCCATTTCTGACAGCAGAATGAGGATATGTGAAAAAAAAAGAAGGAAAAATTCAATTTATGATTAGATGTGATACCATCTAAAAAGTTTCAGATACAGATCTGAACTTTGCAATTTTCCCTATACCTGGAGAAACTTCTCCAAATCCCTGCTATTTTTAGCTGGTACAGACACAAAACAGGTATTTAGAGACTGAGTCATTTACTTATTTAACTTCTGATTTCTTATAGAGGTATTGATTTAAGCTTTCTGGATTTCTTTTGATATATGCATATTGCTGATGGTTTGTTTGTTTAATTTGTTTGTTCAATGGGCACTAATGAAAGTAACAAGTGATGCTTCCAACCAATTACAACATTTTTGATTAGAGCACAACTTGCTGTTCACTTTTTTCCTTTCCGCATTTACAATTCCATGAAAACAATTAATGTAAGTCAGWTTTAAAACAAAAAAGCTGTAACAGAATGCAGAAGAAAGAAGTCATTTACATGAAAGCCAAAAGTAATGACGGCAGCCCAAGAAGGACCAACAGTGAGAATATAAACAGAGAAACTACCTTTTTTGTTATGAAAGGTCTTTTCTATTCCCAGGGCAAACAAATTCAATCACTYAAACCCAGATTACATTTATAAATATATTAATAATTAAGAACAATGAATACTTGGCATAGCAATGCAGTTTTCATTACTTTTTCRCAGTTGCACCTTGATCCTCTCTGGTGGCTGACCTGTTGCTGGCACAGTTTTCTAAAGTTTTGAAAACTTACATTTCTAATTATTTACACGCATTATAAAGAAGCTGATCTAATGCCCAAAGATTAGACCTACTTAGTAGAAAGGGCCTGTGACTGTTTACAATTGTARAAGTATAATATTGGTCTACTTACTGAGCACTGGACTTCAAGATWAATCTTAATTCTCATTTCCTCCTATCCCTTTATTTTTCTATCATCCAAACCACTTTTTTTGTTTTGTTCTCTGTTAGTCCCAGCAAACTGCTGAACTGATGAGCCAAGGCTCTCAGACAGCACCTACCTGTGCAGAATGCTATTTTTGAAAGGGAGAAGTAAATCCACAATTCCAAAACCAACATATATATCTTGCCTGCTAGCTTGGAGGGGTCATAAATCTTAAACTATCAAAATACAGATAGAAGAACATGGGGCACTTCAACCACTATTTGTCAAAGCAAGCAATCTGCTCTATAACTATGATCAACATCTCATACCTTTTTACTTTTTTTTACACAATCTCTCCTTGATTTTACTGTCAGTTACTGAAACCTTCCTACTTGACATGGGCGAATAGATTACCTTCAGACACCCACTAGTTAAAAAATAGTAAATCTTGATTCCTTTTGTTATTTTGTAGTTTTATTCATTCATTACTCTTTTTAACAGCTCAAATAATTTCAATATTGAAATTCAAGCAAGAATTTACCCAATCTACTGTATCTAAGGGTCATAAATACGCATCTCAAAAGCAGCTTTGAAATATCTCGCAGACTGAAATCCAGCAGCACTACTTCTGCCATGCAACTTGGACATGAAGAACATTGCACATATTTTGCAATAGTAAATAGCTTGTGAGTCAGGCCTTTTAAAGAAACCCAGTACTTAGGGTATAATTTTTGAATTTTTCTTCCTGCATTTTTAAACAGCTAGCAGAGGAAAATAAGAAACATAAGAAAACTAGTTTTTAAAGTTRACTAATGCTGACCTCATTCATAGATCAGGTAGACAACAAACAGCACATAGGATACATTAACAATGGGTTCCAAATGGAACCTGAGAAGAAACAGTGTCAGAGGGCATTAAAACTGTATCACAAGCAAAAAAAGAGGAACATAATTTTGTATAACTCCATTTTCTAGAACATTTGTACAAGGAGAAGTGAACAAAGAAAATTCCTTTAAGCAATAACTGCACAGTTTTTCTAAATCAAAGATAGGATCAGAAAGCAGGTCTCTGCTAAACAAAAATAATTACCAGAATATGAAAACTGGATCAMTACTACCCTTCCCATCAATTTGTTCTTATTTAGGAGTTTTAGATAAACTAACCAAACCAGCAGCTAGGTGTTAATTTTGTCTGCCCAATTCTGGTGCATTGTCTTGCACTGTCTCAGAGGTCTAACTCAGAAGTTCACTCTGATTCTGTGAACCAGCTGTAATCAGGTCACTACTGAAAACATAAAAGCTTATTAGTCTTCTAGAAACAGGTTAGCTTCATTAAATTTGATGCATCGTGTGTGATAACTAGTAACCTTCCTTTTCCCATCWTAACTTCCATAGGAACTATCAATGGATGAAATCCTGACAAAAAATGGTCYTCAAAAAACAGACAGGCATTTTAAGAAAAGGTTAAAAAGTGTTGTCTTTTACAAAACTGACAGATGCCAAGAACAAGAAACCACAAGCCTCTGTTCTTGAAACTCCACATTATGTATTACCCCCAAGAGAGTACATTAAAAAGGTGAGTGTCAGCGCTGCTTCTACTAGGGCAAGAATGAAGGACCAGAAAGAAAGTTGAAGAGAAYGGATAAATCTCAGCTGAATTGAAAATACCCCTACACAATTCACTGGCCTAAGTGGGAGAGGTTTAGGGTTTTAGCTGACACAAAGAGAATTAACCTAAATCACACCACTTCTGTTGCGGGACACAAGTGTGGATGTTTAATCACTACAACTCAGCTGATGGGTGGTATGTCACTAAGAACCCAATTATGTGCTCAAGACATGCTGAATGTCATAAAGTGAYAGTCATGTCTGTAAATTTAGTGCTTCCAAGTAGTCACAGCTCACTGTCATTTAACTACAGTAATTATTTAATTAAGGATATAGCAATTCRCTGTTTCAACAATACATTTGATCATTTCTCAGGAAAAATCTCTGCATTGTTTAGTCTCCTTAAATTAAGTGTAAGTGTTTTGTCTTTTACTCACTGACTGACTGAATCACCTCCAGTCTTGTCTCCTCCATCTGCCTCCTCGTCAGTATCAGAATCAGCTCCAATCCTTCCTAAATATACAGTTTCAGACATGAAAATTTAGGAAAGCGATATAATTAATACTACATAATTAGACTTACTGTTAATTATTAACTCTATGGCAGTCAATAGAAGAGGATTTTTCCCAATTAAAGAAGAAGTTCTAAAATTAGACTTAGTCAAAACCAAAACCCCTATCTGTGMATTTTCTGTTAGCCATGCATACATTTATACTGGACTACAAAAAATCTGATTAGCTATTCTTAGTAAAATATKGGTGCTAAAAATAAAGTACAGAATTAACAGCACAATACTCTGCAGCACTCAAACTCGAAGAGTTTCACTTCATTGAGAAGACAGCAATATTTACAAAAAAATTCTATATCCATTCAATATCCAGTGGAAGTTAAATARGGCTGTAAAAACCTGGAATGTCATATACTTAATCAAAGTACATGAACTGTGTGTCTTGGTGGAACTGAGCGATTAGGTACATACTAACATATACTTACTAGTCTGTGTCTGTAGATRCATATACATATATACTGAAGTAGCTAGAGAGAATGAAAATCTAATTGAGGCAGACTATTCTCTTGTGTAGAGTGGAATCTGAAASTTTCTTTCATACCTTCAAGTATCTTCAACAGCTTTYTTTCAGATAACAGCTCCAACTGCTCCATGCAAAGTCTTTTGATTTCATCCATGGAACAGTTCTAAGAAGACAGATAGACAGACCACAAGCTACTAAAAATTTCTGAGAAAAGAGTAATTACAAATGTAAGGAGTACTCTAACTGTAATGAGTAAAGAGTTAGCTTGGATTAAAACCTCTCCCACATTCTGATCTGCTTTGATGCAACTGCTGTAGAAAACCAAGCGTTTCAGTTTAGACAACCGCAAGAAAGAGCAAATGTGGGGGTTTTGTCCRAAAAATTAAGCAATACACACTATGAGTTACCTGACCTATGGCTTGGAGTTTTATTGCAGCTGCAACACTGAGCATCAGAAACACCAGACTGTATGTGTGAAGCACAGAACAGCAAACAACTGCAGACCTGGTTACTCCTAATTCTCCATCACCTGGGGTAGCTGGGTAATATAATTAAGCTTGCAAGGACCAGAGCCAACTATTGAATCCAAGTTCACAAACTCAAGAAAACACTGCTACTGACAACACACAAACAGCTGAATATCACAACACAGAAAATAAAGGGAGTATGTAAACTGTGATCAATTTCCTGCACTCAGTACACACCATACGATGCCACATTTTATTAGTATTTCAGTTACCTTCACATCTCATACCTTTTGTTGACATAGAGTGATAATTTCATGTTTTCAAATGAGCTATTATACCATGAATGAGTACCAWAATTAGGCAGTGCAAAACAGGTGTAACACTGATGATCATACTGTGAGTTTGGTCCTATACTAGCAGGCAGTATCCCTACAAACMCAGTAATGTCTTTGCTTCTAGTTTCTTGACCTCTTTTTCTTCTGCCAGAGATGAGAAATGGATGAGCCTGTATGCAATTTACCATGTGTTTCAAATGAGGAAGTCATGTCTCATATCAATAATACAACTTATTAGGATAAAAATTAAATGCAAAAAATACAAAACAAACTTCACAAAAATGACATTTCACCTGCAGCCTCTTCTACAATACAGGCTGCTAGCCTAATTTATTTTYACTACGTCCTATTTTTCACAAGACTCAGAAGGGAATTGTTCTAACCCAGTAAGAGTCCAGCTTTAGCCCACAGGAGTTACAGATTCAGAAGTTGTTTATCAAGAAGGGGCTTTATTTTGTTATCTCAGACATTACTTTAATACCATACAAAGGAACTCAGCTGACACAAAGAGAAATCAGTATTTCATTTACAAACAGCATATTAACTAGTGAACAACACTACTTAATTTACTCTTCACAATAATGAAAATCCTTTTGCATTTAACTAACCAGTAGAGAGGGACAGCCCAAATATAAACCTGAAGTTCAAAAATGGCTGAGCAGTAGCAAAAGAAGTAATCTGGAATAACTATAGCAAATCTTTAAAAAGTCTCACTTCCAGACACAAAACAGGGACACTTCCTTATCTAAGAAAGGTACTTGCCTTGATAGAAACTTCTTTAGTTGAGAAATATACAGGCAGCTTTTAAAATGTAAATGCATTTGAGAGATAAGTATCCTTTGTCACACAAGTATTCAAGATCATAAGTAGTGCATAAATGGTAAGTGTATTTTGGTACCTTTAAAGTATCAGGCAGCATCTTCTGTAGTTTCTTCTCTCCTATGACACAGAAACACTGCTGCAGCATTTCTTTTTTGTCCCCGATGTAGAAACTGACAGGTTTGAGTGATACAGTGAGATCTAATCCTCCTTCTTCTATATCACTGGGTTGTTCAGCTTCTTCCACTTTTTCTCCAGAGAGTAGATTGCATTTTGTTTCCTAAAACCAAGAATGGCACATTTTCTAGTGAATTAGAGAAGACACAAACTTACAGCTGCACCTGTACTTGCAATAATTTGCCTTTCATAAATCCAAGATAACTCTTTATGCAGACTTCTCAAGTTCCAAAGCTTCATATTGCAAGGTAACTGCATTATAGAAGTTCCTTCTTTTATTACTGAAAACATTCTTGAGCTAGGAAAACTTGTTAAAGCTTCAAGAGGCACAAATTACTAATAAATATTAACTGGGAAATATTATCTGCAAATACTTCGTTGCTGCTTATACATAAAAACATGCTTTAAAGCAGAAGAAATCCATCTGATTTGCCGTGCAGTTAAATCATAAAGTTCATCATTTACAGCAACCCTGCTAGGGTGGAAATTGACATATAATTCCCTGCGTGGCAGAGTTTTTGAAGAACTAAGAACATCCTCCATACATTAATGGATGACGTCTAGAATAAAATAAACTAATAATAATGGGAAAAAAAAMMCAAAAAAACAACAAAAATAAAACCCGACAGACAGAAATTGATTTTGTCAGCCTCAGAACTGACTTAGGCGCGCATGTCACAACCATTTTTGCACTCACACACCAATACGTCCTTGAGCAGATTCACAGTGCCCATAGGCATGACAACCACGACTGCGGCCACCCGAACTGGCGCTCCGCATCTCTCACCCCCGGTAAACACAGCCCGGCCTCCCGGGAGGCGCTCGGGGCTCTGCAGGGCTCGGCCCGCCCCCGCCTGTGCCTGCAGCCGCCCACCGAGCAGCGCGACCGGAGCGTCCGGCCTTCCCGCCGCCAGCCCGGGCAGGGACAGCGGCCCAGGATGCCGCGGGATCGGGACGCGCCCAGCACGGCAGAGCGGCACGGCACCGGCCACAACCCCGCGAATCCGCCGCGCTACCTCCGCAGCCCCGTGGCTGGACTCGGTGCTCCGCCGCTTCCTGTCGCTGCCGTCCGGCGCCGGGGCTCCCTCCGGGCAGCAGGAACGCGAGCGGCGCCGCTTCTTCTCCTTGGAGCTCTTCCTGCCCGGCATGGCCGCGCCGCCACAGGGGCGCCGCTTCCGGCGGGAAAGCGGGCAGCGCCCCCTGCCGGCCCGCGCGCTGCGGCCTCCGCGGCTGAGGGCGAGAGCGAAACTGCTGCCGCTCMCGGGCACAACACCCATTTACACAAATATCGGTGACCCAGCGTCTGGAAAACACGTCCTGTGAGGAGCGGCTGGGGGAGCTGCGGTTGTTTTGTCTCCAGAAGAGGAGAGACCGCATCGATCTGTGCAACGCCCTGAAAGGAGGGTGTAGGGAGGGTGTGGGGGTCGGTCTTTCCTACCGTGCCTGCAGTGAAAAGACAAGCTGAGACAGGGGAGATTCGGATTAGATATTAGAAAAAATAAATGCATAAATCACGGTCAAGGTGGCCATGCATTGGAGTAAGTTGCCCAGAGGGTGGAGTCACCATCCCTGGAGGTGTTCAAGAGGGGTCTGGATATGGTGTTGGTGATGTGTTTTAATGGTTCAGTGGTTACAGTGATGATGCTGGGAGGATGGTTGGACTTGATCTTAAAGTTCTCTTCCAACCTTGATGATTTTACAATGATTCTATCATTCTATGCCCTGTAACTACTGAACTTTTCCCTGGCTTTCAACCTGTTTCAATTGTGCAAGGACCTGCATACTTCTGCTTGGCTGCTCTTGGCATTGCAAATAACTTGGGAACAATAACTTTAATTTTTCCGTGATTCTTAAAGAGTACTTGAGAAGGGCGATACTAAGCAAACAATTAGGAATTACAGCAGACAAGGCTGTTAAAGGCAGGTGACTGCTCTGTGCAACTCTGTAACACACTGATCAGCCTTCCACTACCAGCATGATTACAGAGGGAACTTCAGTATATTATCCAGAAGATGATAGTTGAAAATGAAGACTAGGGTAGAAAAATGTCCATTATGTGGGGAAAATTTGTATTAAAAATCTCCTTTTCTGTGCAGAGATATGCAATAATTTTCTTCTTTATTTAAAATACCAGAGTGTCTGTTCTGTTTTCGTTCCCAGATTCAAACATGTTGCCTTCCAGTTTGTGGTTGTCCATACTGTCTTGGATCTTCAAATGGGAGGAATTGGCCCATTTAGGTAGAATTCCATTGAATGCAAGTTGTACTAAGCTAGTAGTGATCAAAAGTGTGGTGGGCAGATGATACATATTGCATGGGCTGACATTGTTTTCAAAAGGGTTAGAATTTACTAAGAAACGTCAGTTTTTTCAGCAAACGTGAGTCCCTGCAGAGGGACAAATAGTGTCAGAGTTGATCCCAATTAGTCTATATTGTCAGATTCCCTGGGTGGGTGGGAATAGATCTTCGTATTTATCATCAGCATGTGCAGCTTTAGCATATTCTGAAGGTGGCAGAGGTAATATAATTACAAACACTGATGAGGGGGCTGCAAGTTTGAGATAAAAATGGGATCCCTTGAGCAAGTGTAAGGAAAATAAAAAGTTAAGCAGTGTATGCTTAGGCATGCAAACTGTGTTTTTAATGAATGCAGCATCTACTCACAGAATCAGAAGCTAACCGGGCTTTTGATGAAAAGGTTTGTAATATTGGAATTTAAGTGACCACGTTTCAAATTCTATTGTCAAAAACTGGTAGTTCTTACTTGACACAATTTTTTTTCCATGTGTTTAATACAGACCAGTACAGGGTTGTGGTCCACATTTTCAATTTCATCTTTGCAACTGGAAAGTCTAGAAACAAATTTCCCACCAAAACTGGAAGCTCAACCTCAACAGTGAACAAGCATAAAAAAAACCACTGGAAACCATATCTGAAAACACCCAGATACTCTTCAGCCTGTCAACAATTGCATGTGACATCTTGTTGCTGAACGTTTTGTTTCACAGTCTATTCACAAATTTTGAAGACTGGAAATGTCTACTGTTCCTAGATTTTAGATTTGTTGATAGTTTAAGGAGAAAGAGACGAAAAGAGGCAAGTAATCACAGTATATAGTAATGGATCACATTCAGCTAAGAAGCCTAACTAATTATTTTTAATAATTTTTTCAATAAACCTTCACACAATTGGAACCAGCAGGTCGTAACATTTCGTAAAGCATTTGGAGTTGCCTCTGTAGCACCGATCTATGGTATGACTCCTCCTGTAGATTATTATAGCATATTACATTATAAAAAAGTGACTGCATCCGACAGTTCATTAATGTGTAGTTCAGTGTACAATGCTTTTAATGAAACAGGTTTGCAGACTGAAGTGAGTCTGTTTCGGGCTGTAGCCTGAACACGACTGAATAATTAACACTGTTTAATTAGATCCTGATATGAGCAAGGTGCACCACAGTAACAAGACACTACAAAAACCTTGTGACACATTATYCCAATTTATGTTACTATAGCCTCCTTTTATCTTGGAAAGTACAGCAGTTGGTGCTGAGCTAAGTCAGTTTTGACTCCTCATTCAGTTCCTTAGGGAGGCATTTGATACTGTGTCCTGAGTTTTGGTCTAAGTAGAAACCAAGATATTCCACTTCATAAAACCCAAGGCATGCCTAATAGCAATGGTTTAAAATTAGGTGCTATTGTGTTTTTTACTGTTCTTTGTAAAAGCTTCCATTCTAGCTTAGAAATAAGATGCCAGAATTGTGTCAACTTCTTAGAAGCTCTGAATTCTCAGCAGAAGACACAACTTCCCTTCAAGGGGCTCTAGAAATCTCTCAGACATACTTCAACTATCCCCCCAAAGAATGAACTTAGGAGCACTTGGCACACAGATCTACTTATCCAAAGTTTACTGCTGTAGACATCCAGCCAGCTCCCAGTTGCGTGCTATGCACGTTCTTGTTTTCAATATCCTCTGCTCTCATAAGATTGTACACTGTGGACTCACGTCTGGCACGTTTCCTCAGTACAGATTTAACATTCTTTCACTGCACCAGGAACTTCATCCTGGTGAAGTCCCTAAGGCATTCTACTTTTGGTGACCCCAACAGCAGATTGTGCAGTACCCTTACATGCAATTTGTGTGGTTATGTACATGCATGATKATGTGAATCACACTGGTTTTAAACAATGTCATTCAAAACAAAAGCAATAGCAAACAATTTCCCAGTCCCAGTTTCCCCAGAGGATGCTAGATCATGGAAGGGTTGAATATCACAGCTCCCTGTGGCAGCAGGTATCTTTCTCTCCAAATAGTCTTGGCCTATTTGTTTATCTTGCCTAACATTAGTGCTACAGTCCCCAGGACTTCTTGATATGCTTCATCATTTCTCTGAAAATTTAAGTGAATCTTTTAATATCTTTTAATATACCATTTCTTGGGAGTCGCCAGAGTATGTTTATTAATATAAACATTAATTTTTGGTCTGGAAAATCCGTAACAATTTTCACGTAAATAATCTGTAACAGAGCAATCCAACAATAATAAAACCAAAATGTTAAGACAAGTATAGATTTCTTAAAATAACACAGGTACAAACACAATTAAAGAGCACAACATTAGAAAGCTGAAGTTTCAAGAACAATTGTATAGTAGGCAACCAAAATTCAACAGACAGGCACATTATTTCACAGATATGTTTCCTAAAGGTAGCTTCTTAGACGCTTTCCCAGGAAGGGGTTTCTCTATTAAGCACTGTAAATTCCAATAATTTGTTGGACTGCCTCATATATGAACCTCCAATGGATCAAATCAGAAAACCTATGACTATGACCATAATTAAGACTGTGAGGGTATTTATTTGGAAATTCATCAAAAGTGTAACTGTACAAGTTGGGACAAAGTTTGCTAGAAGCAGTATAGTAACTCAGTCCAGGTAGCTGGAGCAAAACAAAGAGCTCGTGGTCACAAAATCCTCCACAAAATCTGGCACAGACAATATAGGCAGGTTGTGATATAGACCTCACATGCCAGAAAAGTTTGCCCATTTTTTTCCGTTTTCCATTCTGTCAGTCTAATGAAAAATGTAACTTAAACATTGACCATCTTCAGTTTATCTTAATTCTAAACCCAACTGTAAAACACTTGCAGGAGCAGTAGAAAATAACACACCCCTTTTGAGCTGAGCATCTTAGGTCTTTTGGAATAACTGTGACTGTTTTCCCTTTTCACATCACCAGCGTTATGAAAGTTAGAGCTACTTCATAAAACTTGACTTTAAATTTGTACAGTTTACAACAGAATATTTCAGTTGTAAAGGACCTGACCACTTCTGGACTGACCAGAAGTTAGAGTCTCTTGTCAAGGGCATTTTCCAAATGCCTCTAAAACATTGACAAGGCAGCGTGGACCAACCACCTTTAGGAAACTTCTTCAAGCTTCTACTGCTCAATCTCTTCTCTGCACCTAGACTGCTCTCCCACTCTTCAAGATGACCTTTTTTTTAACATCTAGTATTTTACAACATAGAGTAAGACACTTGCTATTAACTGGTGGTGTATACCTGTACTCAAAAATTAAAACATCAGTTAAAGGCTTCTGAAGAAGTTCATGCCATTTTACAAGCTGCAAGATACAAATTTATGAGTGAAGCATAAAATCCCCATATGGCAGGTAGAGATTCTACCCCTGAAAAAGTCATCTTGTCCTAGGGTTAAAAAAGGTAAGAGCCACAAAAGCTAAGTTTCAAAAGGAAGTGGAGAAAGCTGATGAAAAATTTCCTTAGCAGGCTATTTCACAAGGGTTAATATTACCTAATATTAACTAATAAGCTCGTGAAATGCACTATTGAACATGAAGAGTTCTCAGGGCCCCTTCTCTGCTAAAAAACCCACAGTCAAGGAATAGACTCCTCATGCTGAAACACAGAATGTGACTGGGGTGGATGTCAAGARTTAACAGTCACTACATAACACCCATTTCCTACCTTTCTGTCTGTATGACCTGGAAGTACTGATATGGTTTGACTTCTTAGTGATCTACTTTTATCTGAGCAATCCAAGGACTCCTTACAAAGTTCCTGTGCACAGTACACTTCAGAAAAGCAGTCCAATGACAAACAGTGAAAAAGTTTTATTTGATCTGTATCTTGCAACAAGTCGAGTGTAATTAATCCACAGTATTTTCTCAAGTAAAGTCTGTCATAAAATACGAATAAAAGCATTTTTTCTGCATAAAATGATTATAACAGATTAAGAACAAATCTACAGCATTCCTTTACTTTAGCAGGTTCCGATACAGAAGCATACTTTTTTATTTGAGAGTCAACTCCCAGAGACTTAGCTAATTGCACAGCATTTGTATCATCACTGATTAGCGTCCCAAGAGCCACAAGCAGTCTAAAAACAGCTTCAAGATCTTGAACAACTTCCATAACTGTGCTGATTACTGATAAACACTGAGCTTTGCCCTCAACGTTGTTGACTTTATGTAAACATACAGCATAGTTCAATGTCAGCGTGGCCAGTGCAATGTGGATGCTCTTATTGCCTGATTTCGTTTCTATTGCTTGTGTCATTATTTCATCCCTCTGTTCCATCATGAGCTTCTGGCCTGCATGGCTGACAAAACAATTGCAGAGAGCTCTAAGTGCCAACAGCTGGTTAGCTTGCTTTCCTTTGGGGTTCAGAAATTTAAGGAGAAGGATGATAAATTGTACGTGTTCCTTTTCACTGCAGAAGTTTTCATTCACAGTGGGATGCCTGACAGACAATCTAAGAATGTCTAGAGCAGGAAAGACAATATCTAAGAAACAAAAAAAAAAAAAAATCTAGTGTTAATACTTCATTACTAGTGAAGTATAAATTTTGCCAGTGAGTTTCTTTCACACACAGACCTTCTTAGCCCTGTAGCTTTGGAAAAGGACGGTAACAGCTTCATGCATAAAGAGATTCAGGTAAAGCATGAATAATTTGAAATTCATAAAGACAAATACTGACATCCATTCCAGTAATACTTCAATTACCATAAAAAGACACATAATCCTTAATTTAGGATTAACACAGCGCTTTGTGGAAAATATTACAACCTTTTCTAAAACCTCTAATTGATAACACTGAAGGCAACCACAATTAATTATGGTAATTAATCAAAAAATATCTTTGAAAGCTCAAAGTTCAGCAACTGAACACACCTACATAGACAGCATCTCCTTTTGCCCTCATTCTATAACTTACAGTACACTATAGCTAAAAACTGCTTACAGGAAAATTAAAAAAAGAAAACCAAGTATTTAAAAACTACCTTTAATTCTCAGACATTAATTTGCAAAGAAAACAAAAACTACATCCTCAACTGATCAGCTGTAAGGAAGGTGAACTGAACACTTGCATCCCTCCTTTCCCAAATTCTGAATGTATGTGGCTCCTTAGATCTACTGCTGGTGTCCAATGCCTACAGCTAAATCAAAGCTAAACCCGCCCCACTACTTATTGAGGTTTCCCTGCAGATATGCAGCATCTTCAGAATTAATGCTTTGTACAATACAAAGAGTCTGGAGGGTATCACATTAGCCATCACCAGCTCCCCGTTATGCAAAACATAGTTTGATTAGATTATGTTATATAATGACCATGAATTTTTAATCTAAAATGTTCTTCCTGTTAATTCATCTTTAACTGTAATTTTAAGAAAGCAGTTCATTTTAACCATGTTTAGATATTTGTATATGCAAACAATCTTTTTTTTCCAGAACGTGCTGTAACAATTAAAATAGCTTTTCCAATCCATTAGTGCTGACATTATTACATGAAATTGTATCACCTCCACTTGCATTTTGCCAGAATGTCATTTCATTAACACAGTTTTGATCATGTAGTGTAGCATCAGTAACTTCTCCTTCTCTACTATATTAAGCAGGAACTACTTTTGATTTTTTTCCCCCATAATTTACCTCCACAATTTAATCTCTTTATTTGATAACAGGTTAGGATCCCAAGATCACACTTCTTTACTCTATTTCCAAATGAGTCTCATGCCTTTTTGAGGGTGCCCCTGCTAATGAAATAACCACGACTGATTTTTATATTGAGTTTCATTTTCATTTATTATTGTACTAAAAACAAAACCTGATAACCAATTACCAATTTTGCCTCTGATCATCACTGCTAGCACCTTCTAATAATTTGTTTTCTACTTGGGCTATCAGGTCTTTGGGAAAGAGTCAGTGTAACATATAGCAAAACAAACTTCTCATTCACGGTGAAATACTGAAAGTACAAAAAAATAACTGCAAGTGTTTACCTTCTGGCCAGTTAACTGCTCTCCATAAAGTCTGAAGTTGCTGTGCTGTAGGTGTTTCAGCAGAGGTGTTGCATGTTGCAGACAGTAACTTTTCTAGGATTATCAAGTCATCTTCTGTAAGCTTATGTTCTTCAGCTGCACTGCCATTAAGCTCCTTTAATTTGCCTGTAATACCAATAGAAAAGGTGTGGTTTTCTGAAAATAGAACTTCATAAATCAAGACCTCAAATTAAATGCTATAAAAGCACTTTATAAACAAGTAACAACTATTGCAATTGAAGATTTTGGGGGGGGGGGGGGGGGTGTCAGATTTTTACACATTTGCTCCAATTCGAAAATTTTCCAATTTTAGGCTTTTAATTATCACAATGATTGCTACTATTAATTCTCCTTTAATGATGCAACAAAAAATTCAGAACTTGTAGAAAAAGTCCTGAAAATGCCCACAGACAAAAATCCAGAAAAGAATCACAAGATCACCAGAGCTTTCATAAGTGAAATACAATTCCTTTTTGGTCTTTTCTAGTAAGTAGTGGAAACAATAAAGAAACTACATGTTATTAGTGCRATCACAATTTTTGTATTTTTATTTAAGTCATGTGATCATGTTTTGCTTATGCATGCACTATATTAAAAACTTCAATGTGATTTAAAAATCCAAGTATTGGATTAATGTAATGGATCTACCATTAGAGCTCAGTTAGTCAAGTTACTTCCATATTTTTTTTAAAAGCATCCTTGATATTAAAACACTCACCCAGTATCTGTGTAGGATTGGCCTGGTCAAAGGTGACAGCATCCTTTTTTGGAAAATAAATATTTTCAGCTTTAGCCGCAGCTGACTGGTAGGCACCCATTCCTACAGAAAGGCAACACAAAGCATTCAACAGTGTACCAAGGCGTCTGACACAGAAGCATCCTAGCAGTAATTCTGTACTGCTAGACATGACTCAGAAAAAACCCTTTTGAAAAAAACTGAACCTCTGTGCAAACAGTTGTCATACCTTACAGCAGTTTTACATTCAAGGGTTAAAGCTTAAAGCAATACCTTCACAGACATTTCTTCCCTCATGTAAAAATTTACAAGTTGAAATTATCAACATTTATTAATTATGTGAACTAAGTACACAGTGACTTACAGGAATGATTATTGCAGTTAAGACATGAAAATGGCAAGTCTACTTAGAAACAAAGATCCCTTCTGCCCCTGAAATCTTGTATTTTTATTTTCATAATGTGTTTACATGATAGAAGATTTACAGATATGACCAAGTCATGGCACATGCAATAGTAGCCTGAATTCTCTTTCTTTAAGGAGCAATAAGAAGCTTTTACTCACAGGTCATTTAGTGGCTGATATTGTATAATGCCCATTAATTATATATATATAMATTTATATACAACTTCCTATGATCAACAACATAGCTACTCGGAGACCAAAAATCCTCTCAAACAGATTATCATACATTTTAAGGCTTATGTGCATGATTCCTGCAGGTAAAGGAAATTACTGTTATCCCTATTTCATGAATTAATTTCCAGGGTATAAACAGCTTCAATCTGCTCATCATATTTAATAAAGTATGAATTTGCATCAATTCAGAATTCATGTCAAAGAAAAAGAAACAAAAAGATCAGGAGTGTTTTTCATTGGCAGCCATTGTCTCTTACCTGTATATGGATCAASCCCGACCCCTGGAGTTACTGCATTYGATGCTGAACCAGGAACATAGCGACCAGCACCTAACAAAGATGTTAAGTTTTTAAACACCACCACCAGTCAATGGGTAACCTATACCTGTATTTAGTTACTAGTTCAAACACTATTAAAGGGAGTATTCTACACTAAAGGAATCACAAAGAAGCGTTCAACACTTTTTCAAGCGTGAGAGTGTTGCCTGTGTGTGACAGTGTTGGTGATGACAGCATTCACCAGCTGTGTGAGGCACTGCTGGACACATTGTGTCATGGCCTCTGGCACCCACAGGGGCAAAGGACCTTGGCACAGCAGATACCTTATCCATGACAAGCTCCAGCAGGAAGGCACACTGCCCAGGCCTTGTCTCCCCATGTGCCTGGGCCAGCAGAGGTCACTCCTGTGGACTCTCTTGCACTGAGGCTTCAGTGAGGCCTCCATTTGCAGAGACCACAGACAGAGCCACTGAAGTCAGGGAGGAGGGACAGCTAGACACAGAAAGATGGTCAAGATGGGGAAGACTGAAGGCTGTGTGTTTTGGTAATTCTTTGGTCCTGTTCCACCTGTAGATGAAACTGCAAAACAGGCAGTAAGTGCCCTGGCACTGGTGAGAACAAATCTCAGCAATGATGTGTAAGAGCCAGCTGAAACTGCACCTCACCTTTGAAAAAAGGGGAAAGGTAAGCAGCAGTGATGGGAAGCTGAGTAACCTCCTGCAGGCCCACCTACTGATATTACCTGGTAACTTGGGGGTTTGGTATCTGCTGGGGGCCAGGATTTGCGGTGCCAGAAACACTGCCAAGCCTTGACTGGCCTTCAGACTGTTACCCTTTCACTCTTGGCTATCAATGGTTTTGCCAAGGAAGTCCTGAAGGGTATCAGGAGTGATTAGACAGCTCTGGAAGCAATGATGAAGGGTGAGGTGGTGTTTCTTTGACAGTTTGAACGAAGCAAAAATGCTTGAATGGAAATGCTCATCAATAGGTCAGCAACTCACTGCAAGGCTGGTTTTGCAGAAAATACTTTGGAATCAAGTGACTACAGTACCCTCTTTGAGGAGCAAGAGCTACTAACCAAGGATGGAGTATATCTGACAATACAGAGCTGGAATTGGGAATGTCTTTACAAACAAGGTTGCTAAACTAGTGAGGAGGACTTTACAGTAGCTATGCCTGTGAGGATCAGAATCGAAAATACAGGGTAGATTGTACCAATATTGATAATGTAAAAAAATAAGTAAAATTGAAAACAGAAAACTACCTCTGTGAATATACTTAATCTTGTGCTGTTCATGTATATGAAGTCTGGCAAAACAAAAGGTTTAGGTCCTTACTCTTCTGCTGCAGAGGGCAGAGTGACATGAGGCACACCGACAGCAGAGGGCTCCCCCTCTACTGAACAGATCTCGGTATGCTTCGGCAGCGGCAGAACCCACCTTACCAGGCTGCTCTGCACTACTGCCCCAAACAGAGAAATGCAAGAAACAGCTGTCTGAGTCTAACCATGGAATGCAACAGAACACGATTAAAATACATACCTTAAGTGCTAGTCAGACAGATTACGAAGTTTACATTACCTGTAAATGGGTCTGCCCCAGGTATTGTACTCGATCCAGATGAAGAACCTGGAACGTAACGTCCAGCACCTAATCAGACAGCAAGAAAAGCGCTAATTATTAAACATACCCTGATGTTGCTACCATCCAGAGAAGGGGAACAAAGCTGGTAAAGGGTCTGGAGTGCCCATCCTATGAGGAGTAGCTGAGGCAACTGGGATGTTTAACCAGGAGAAGAGGAGACTCAGGGGAGACCTTACCACACTCTACAATTCCCTGAGAGTGTAGCCAGCTGGGGATTGGCCTCTTCTCCCAGGGAARCAGTGACAGGAGGAGAGGGACACAGCCTTTAAGCTGCACCAGGGGAGGTTTAAGTTGGGCATAAGGAAGAATTTCTTCACAGAAAGGGTGATTGGGCATTGGAATGGGCTGACCAGGGAGGTGGTAAACACCCCCACAAGTGGTGTGTCTAAGGGAAGTCTGGATGAGGCACTTAGTACAATGGTCTAGTTGACATGGTAGCGTTCAGTCATAGGTTAGACTCGATTTCAGAGGTCTTTTCCAACATAAATAATTTTGTAGTGCAGCTCTCCAAGTTACACATAACCTGATAAGCCTATATTTGCATTTCCAGTCCATTGAAAGAAAGATTAAACTTAATTATTTTAACGCTATTTTCTTTGTAAGTTCATATTTGTGAAACCAATTGAATTAGTTTATTTTGTAAATGTTATACGCAGGATGTAACTGATTAACATGGTTTAGTTTATTAGTAATCAACTTGTTCTAGTTCCATTTCTTGCCTGAAAAAAGTCATTTATGTATTTTAGTAACTTTTGATTAATTCTTTGGCTAAATTTTTGTATTTTGCAAATTTTTGAACTAGTGTGAAAACTGGAGCTTTTTTCCACTGGAAACACTGAAAAATCCAACCGGCTTGATTATAATTTTGCTGAAGAGCTACAGTACTGAAGTCTGCCTGGGCAGACAATTCTGAAGTTCAACAAGGCTGGGTCACAACAACCAGGTAAGGCTGGGGACAGAATAGCTGGAAAGCTGCCCAGCAGAAAAGGACCTGGCAGTGCTAATCAACACCTGCCTGCCCATGAGCCATGGTGTGCCCAGGTGGCCAAGAAGGCCAATGGCATCTTGGCCTTTGTCTGCAATAGTGTGAGCAAGAGGACCAGGGCAGTCAGTCATTGTCCCTCTGTACTCAGCACTGGTGAGGCCCCACCTCAAATCCTTTGATCAGTTCTGGGCCCCTCACTAAAAAAAGGACATTGAAGTGCTGGAGTGAGTCCAGAGAAGGGGAAGGGAGCTAGTGAATGGTCTGGAGCACAGGTCTTATGAGAAGCAGCTGATGGAACTGGAGGTGTTTAAGTTTCTGGAGGAAGCTGCAGGGGTACTTTGCAGCTCTCTACAATCATCTGACTGAAGCAAGGTGCACATCAGACACTTCTCCCAGTAGCAGGTGATAGGATGAGAAAAAATGGTCTCAAGCGGCACCAGAAGAGGTTTATATTAGACATTAGGGAAAAATTCTATACAGGATGGTCAGGCATTGGAACAGGCTACCCCGGGAAGTAGCTGAGTCATCATCTCTGAAAGTACCCAAAAAACCATGTGGATATGGCAGCTGTGCTAAGATTTAAGATGAACATGGAAGTGGTCAGTTAATCACTAAATTCAATATTCTTGGAAAAGTATCTATTGGAAGCCAGCCACTGGTGGTGTAACCCAGGGGTCACTACTGCATCCAGTCTGGGTCCACATCTTCACTAATGATGGTGTGGAAAGTCAGTCAGAATGCGTCCTCAACAAGCGTGCTGAAGACACAAAACTGGAAGGAGTATCTAAAGTCATCATATAAGTTTAAAATATTTACCTGTAAATGGATCTGAAAATTGATTACTTGTACTCAACAGTGTTTGTCCCTTGGTGTTGTCCATAATAAACTTGGCCACCTGATCCAGAAACATAGGATTTAGATCATTCTTTTGCAGGAAGTTGTATGCAGTCAGCCACGGATCATCAGTGATGTTATATGGCAGTTTGTAGGAAGGCCCATTTTCATTTACATCAATGGTGAAAACATAATCATATTCCTTTAAGCAGAATAAAAACAAAAACAAATTAGAAGTTTTCCAGACTTTTCTACAAGATGTATTAAATGAAGACTAATAGTGGTCCAGACCTAAGTCTAAAAACGTTAAACACTGCTACTTACAGAACTCTCCTTATAATACTTTTGCAGAGAGATTGCAAGTAAACATTTGCTTATTTAAACACTAAACATTACATAGCAACAGCCAAAACATCAGTTATCCACACTTGCTATACTAAATCCAAAACATAGCATTGTATCACCTGCTAATAAGGTTCATATCCTTCTTGTCCCAGCCCAAAACCATGGCAGACTTAAACCTGTATTTTCCGGAATTCTCTGCTCAAGAAAAGCAGAGTAAAATGATTTATTATGATATTGTGTGTACAGATATACTTCAAAATAAAACTGCATCGGTAACTCTCATGGACACCTCTGGCTCCCTACAAAGCTATAGAGCAGTGAGATGTCTCAAGAAATTCCGCATGTTAAAAGCACACTTGTAATAGTAGCAAACAATGATCTCCTAATGTTTCTTTAAAACACGTGAGAGTGAAAATCAGTATCTCAGAGCCATCTCTTCTCTGGTGGTCCCAGACAGGCTTTTCTGTCTATATTTCAGTAAAGAAAACATATTTCAGGTAATTTCTTTTAGGTCATCTTAKCTGTCTTTAGGTTCAATAGTTACCATAGAGAAGAGGAACAGAAGGCTTGGTTAGACACCTAGTRTTTTAAGTAAGACTTGCATTGTAAAGTTCATTTCCTTTGGGAAGGATATTAAAACTAACTTCTCAAGGTATTAACAATACATACAATAGAATTTGGTAACTTCTCTACCGTTCTCCAAAATAATTTGTGTCCATTGGTTTGTTCATTTTACAAAATATGTTTCATAAGTAAAAAAGCAAATTGTACTTATATTTCTGACAGCAAAGGTAACAAAAAATAGAAACGAATACCTATTTTTAAATTATATTTTATCTCAACCAAGACTAGTTAACCAGGAAGGAATAAAACCAATTGAAGTTTGCATATACCTTTCCTTCAAATAAAACTTTTCCAGATGTTTGCTGTGTAGCTCCGGAAGAACCAACAACATCACCAATCTTTATCCATCTTCCTTCACTAACACTCCATTGATATGCTTCTACTTTCCCATTATCTTTAATAAGCCGTGTCTGTCCATCTCTTGTTCCTGCAGACAGGAGTTCGAACAATTTCAAGGATATGATTTACATTAGGAGAGAAAAGTATTCAAATAGTGCTCAGAATTAAAAGTAAAAGAATAGGTCAACAGCACTTGAAGTCATAGCACAGGAATTAAGTAAATGCATGTCATGGTTTAACCCCAGAGGGCAACTAAGCACAACTCAGACGCTACCTCACAGCCCCCATGGTTGGGATGCAGGAAAGAATCAGATGAGTAGAAGTGAAAAATTTGGGGATTGGGATATAATTAAAAAATTAAATAAAAAACCACACACACAAGCAAAGCAAAACAAGGAATTCMTACACCACTTCCCATGGGCAGGCAGCTGTGTTCAGCTGTCTCCAAAGGTGCATGGCTCCATCAGGCTCAACAGTGACATGGAAAGACAAATGCGAACACTCCATACATCCCCTCCTTCCTTTTTCTTCCCCCCCTAGTCTATATGCTGAACATAATGCCATATGCCCTAGGATATCCTTGGGTCACTTGGGGTCAGTTGTTTCAGCTGTGTCCCCTCCCAGCTCTTTGTGCACCCCCAGCCTCCTTGCTGGTGGGGTGGGTGAGGAGCAGCAAAGGCCTTGCTTTGTGTAAGCCCTGCCCTGAAGTAACAAAAACATCCCTGTGTTATAAACGCTGTTTCCAGCACAAATTCAAAACACAGTCCCATAATGGCTACCATGGAGAAGATCAACCCTTTCCCAACAAAAAACCAGCTACAACACTACATCTCACAGTAAGAGTAACAACTATCTTAACAACATTTTACAATGACGGTAAAGGTATCTGTTAGCAGGTTAAGTGATAAAACCAATACTCAAGTATTTTGAAATTATACAAAGACAACAATTAAGAAAGGTGATATTCTCCCATGGTCTAACAACATGCATACTTTCACACGAATTTAAGATTTATGCCAATTTCGGATTATAGCCAAGGGCTATGTAATCCCACGGGGGGTTACATCACCTTGCAAAACAGTATTTGCCTATTTCAGAGCAAAATTGCTTCTACTGCATTCCAAAAGACCTCCAAAGTGTCTAGAAATCAAGAACTGAGCCCATCAAGACTACCTTCCAAGCCAGAAATTAAAGCAGGAAATTTGCATCTACTACTTTTACTAGGGAAAAAAAATTGCAAATTCAGTATTTCTTTTCCAAATTACATGTTTCACATACACTTGGTACAGCGCAAAAAGATCTAAAATATCTCAAACACACTGTAGCATCAATTCCACGTTTTTCTAAATTATATGAGAATGAAAAGCTCCAAAACCCAAAAAGTCTAGAGTCCTGCTCCCAAAAAAAATCAGTGAAAGGATAGTAGAACAAAATTAAGTGTTTCCTTCAGTAATTCTACTCAAAGGCATTAAAGCCTTAAGTCTGGAAACTTGAAAAGTCTGGAAACTGGAAAAATTTCAATACCTCAAACCCAGATTTGGAGGCAACTCTAACAGGATAGAAGCACATAACTTACCAGGATCCTTAAGGTGTTCTCTTCCAGGAAGGTCATCAGCATTAATATCCCCTAAATCACCCGTTTTAGGGTCAATGGATGCTTGGGCAAGTTCATTTTCAAAAGCCTGAATCTCCTCAGCACTTGCTGTACGTTCCAAGGACTCTGTAAATACCCTTATAATTCCATCACTAAATGGAGAGAAAACAGTCAAACAGAAATATTATTTTAAATATCACAATGACTCCATAAATTCTAATGGTGACTTCTACATCACAAGAAATCATCAATAGTTCTAACTACRCCTCCCAATTATTGTTATCAAAGGAATTCGGTCTTTACTGAAACTATACAGAGAAGGAATCAAGCAGATGATCTTGTCTTCAGTGTAATTCTAAAATCCAGACGCAATATGCCTATCAAAAGGGTTCTTTATTCTGTGCTTACCAGATTTGTTCTGGTCTATTCATGGCTCACCACATTTCCAAAGAATTAACTCTACCTCTGTGATTGACATTAAAAAATTACTTTTTGGATGAAGTGTAGCACATGTTTAAATTCAATACACACACGCTTTAATGGCTGTATTTTTAAATATAAATGTAACTGATAACTAAAGTGTTGCTGACAATTTCTTCAAGGACTGTCAGACTTGGATCCACAAAGACATTGAAAGTAAAGCTTGGATACCTTGCACCAACTACGATGTCACCATTGTCTAACACACAGCAGCACCATACAGACTGAGCTGGGAGTCTGATTGTTTGAGCACATTCCCCTTGTCTCCAGATTCTAAGAGATCTATCCTCTCCAGTAGTTACAAAATCTGAAAATAAAAAGATTTTAAAACTTTTCAAGTATATTTTTAGCATACTGTGACACTAGATGCCGTTCTGTAACTGGGTATCTAAAATTTAGAACAGTAAAAAAATCTTTCTGTGATTTAGTACTTCTCTCAATTACAAGCAAAGAGCAAAAAGAAAGCCACTGTTCACTTGTCTTCTCAAAAAAAATGAAGTTCACAAATTGCAGATTAAGCAGCCAGTGAATGAAACTGTGTCCAATACAAAGAAAGATTCCTTTCTCCTTTCAAGGGCTTAAACAACTTTTTAATCATCGCTGCTTCATCTTACACTATTTTTGCATAGTTTCACATTTGTTTTGTATTGAGTTTTGGAAGGTGGGCCCACTTTTTCAGGAAACACACATAAAGCACTTTCAAAAGTCTACAAATTCATCAGTGAGGAATTTTAAAGCATAGGAGGTTTACAATATACGCATCAACTCATGTATGTGCACTTTACCTGTTAAACAAATGCGCAAGTCCCACAGAAAGGTCACTGACTTGGAATTTCTTCTGCAACTGGCTCAACAGTTAGTTCTGAACCTCTAAACCTCTAACTATGAAAACAAATGTAATTAAGCCTCATACATAAAATTCTTAACCTAAACTACATATAACACACATCGTGGCAGTATCAAACTGGTAAACCACACATTACTATTTTGTTACTCTGCAACAACCCTGAAATAAAGGTGGCAACTAAAACAATATTTTTGCCTGCTGCTTCATCCAAGTTTTACTTAAGCCTTCAATTAACCTTACCCAGTACCTTCTATGCTACATATTGCCAGAGCAATTCTGACAGAGGTGCAATTTGGAGTCAATCACAGTATCTTTTTTTAATCTACTCACACTAGGTGTATGAAAAAAAATTAAATGCTAACTGAGTTTTTTAGTTATAGCAGTAGCACAGAATATCAGAATACACACCCTGACATTTCATTTTAAAGACTGCTGTGTAAAAGTCACACAAGTAATCTTACCTTTACTTCGAGGGAAGACAGAGATGCTGTATATATAATTTGTATGTCCATAATACACCTGCAGACACTCGCCAGAGATCTGCCATCTTCGAACACTAGCATCATTAGCACAGGAAAGGAACTCCATTTCACTGAGAATGGCTAAACCTCTCACACAGTCTTCATGTCCTTTACAAAAGGAGAAATAAGTTTTAATGTAGTTGTTCTCTCCATTATCAGCAGTATACCACTTCTATATAGCTTACATCTAAGTCCAGGCAACAAATCATTATGGGAGCAGTTAGAAAAAATTAGAATTGCCCACAATTCTCTGAAAAAAAATCTTATCTTTTTAAAAGTCATGTGGTTTCTGGGCATACAAAGACTTCTTAGATTTTTAAGACTTGAAAAATCCTGCCTAAGTATTGTTCAGTTTATCCATGTTTCTGTGAGATTTTAGTGTTTATTCTTTTGACAAGAACACATCACACCAATGAAATTATCAACTGCAGCAATATTTACCAGTGAACGTTCTTTCACATCTGCCTGCTTTCCACAGTTTTATAGTTTTGTCAGCTGAACCAGTCAACATTAATCCCTGTTCAGGAAGTATTTTCACTGCCCATATTGCAGCTGTGTGACCCTGCAAAAAAAACAACATTGTTAAGACTTGACAGAATCAAATTCAGAGTACTTATTTTATATTCATGTAGAGGAACTTATTACCTGTAATGTCATCATACATCTGTCATTCAACCAGACTTTGGCTGTTGTATCCCATGATCCACTTAATAATGTGCCAAATTTCCCAGATGAAAGGCTGCAAACTGGAATGAACATTCAAGTTAAAACTGATAAGTACCCTGCACTGCCACAAAATCTTGTGCCAGCAATTTAAAGACATTCATTTAAGGGGATTTATTTGGTATTAGTAGCATATTAGATGTTGATGAGTCTAGAGAAGAATTAAGGGAACTGCAGTTGTACTGTGACCTAGAAAAAAGCTGCTTAAAAATCCCCTAATTTTAGTTAAAAATTTTGAAGTATTTTTGCCATTCATATTTTTAAATTTCTCTTAGTCACAGATCTCTTCTCTTGGAGTAGAGTATGATGAAACACAGATCAGATAACAAGTCAAGATATACAATTAATGCAAAAGTTTGTTTTGTAAGGTGTCAGAGAAAGAGAAGTTTTATCAAAGGGTATTAACTTATGTCTTCAAGAAGAAAGATTTGATACAAAAAATACTTAGCTCATCTTCTTGAAAGGCAAAATACTACCACTAAAAAAAACTGTGGTGATGTTCAAAGATTTGGTAAAAAGATAACCTGCAAATGCTCCAGTAACACAGTGTAAAGCCATGTATTTAAAGCACCAATTAAAATTAAATACCCATCTAAGTAACAAAATGGGGAGAGAAAATCTATTTAGGAAGCTGACTTTTCCTACTTGCATCAGCTTTGACAAAAAAATTAATCTTAATACATGAAGAACAGAATTAACTGCTTCTTAAAATGCAACTCTTGAAAAAATGGTAGTCATTCTGTAAATAGCCATGAGCTCATGGCAATGAACTTAAGTCCTTGCAATGAATGGTCGCTGCATGAATTAGCATTTTAAAATCCTATTTGCAAAGGCCATAATTAAACTGTTTGCTACATTATATACCAAATAAATAAGAATTGAGTTTTATAAATTCAACTTAATTACCTCTCTAATAAATTGCATTTACTTTTATGCAAAACACTCCACAATACAATTACTACRTACCTGTGTTTTTATGACCCTTAAGGATGTAAAGAGGAGCTGTGTTGTCAACTGTGAAAATGCAAATATTATGATCATTGCCACCAGTTGCAATCAGCCCACGAGGATAGAGGTCACTTGGAGGTATGATGCACACACAAGATACAAAATTTGAGTGGCCACTCATACAGTGCATCTCAGTAAAACCCCTGTTAAGACTTAAACATATGTGATAATCAGTTCAGAATCATGACAAAAACAGTACTTCATTTGAGTAAACTACAACTCTTGAATTTATGACTAAACTTGCTTTGTGATGAATAAATACTATGGATGGCCTAGAAAGAATTAAAAACTTAATAGAAAAATTACACCCCAGAATTCCTCCCCAGTACACATTACTTAAAGCTTTCCACTTATTTCTCAATGCAATGAAGCCTGGAAGTAMTTAAGCTTTGTTTTTCCTTGCTCAGTGGCGAACGCTACACCAAATTTGACCAGAAATAGCTACAATTGGTCTTTAYGGCATCTTTTGCATTCTGAAAACGCAATTGTATACCCAAGTACATGCTAAAGTAAGAGCACATAAATGGAATTTACGGCCTGTCAAATGTATTCACTGGCTTTCATTAGGAGCACTGTACAGGAATAAGAGTGAAACAGATCATAACTTCATCAAGTAGCACCCTCATTTTTTCACCCTCAGTCAAACKCAATAATTACAGCACTAACTGGAAAAAGCTACTTATTCCCATAGAATAAACACGCTGATTGTGATGCTGTGTGCTGGTTTTGTTTTCCTGTGTTGGCTACCCCACCCTCAAAAAATGCAACTTATATCATACCATTATCCTTCACACCCTAATGCTCAGCAAGCTTGAAATATGAAAGGAAATCACAATACTCTTTTAAATTCTAGAATATCTTCTCCACTTAGAGCTCAGGCAACAAATCAAGACAACAYTCTCTTCCTGGAAAAGCTAAACCAAAACAGCATGCCACAGTGTGCTCACCCACTGAACCCGGACTGCTGTAATCCCTGAGCCTTCAAAGAAGAGGATAATCAATATCAACATTATGACTCCAAATAAGTTACTCATGTCTTCTTTCTCACAGTTCTCAAAAATTAGGGGTTAGAATTAGAATTCCTTTGTGGCTGCAAGTTCAGTGCAATTTAACAAGGTCTTTCCTTTGTGGTGAGCGACTTAGTAAGACCCACTTAATTGAGATCAGTCTGTCCTCACCTCAATTGCAGGGCTGCAGAGATCAATATAGAGACACATGTAAGCATGCAGCAAATTCATCAATTATTTCTATTTCACATGTAGGTAATGGAAAGAATATTCATGTCTAGAAACTTAAGAATACAGTTCACAGTATGGAACTATGGTCAGRGGAAGGACTTCCAACAATACCCAACATCTCCACCATCTCCTATCCACATTGCTTAGCAGTACTGCTTCTGGTCAGGGTAATATGTTGAAAAATTCACTTTGTGAATTGAACAAGACAAAATCAGGAGGAGACAACTCTGTGCAACATGAATATCAGTAAAATTGATGTTGKGGTTATTTTTCCTTTTTCAATATCTCTGTGTGTTTTCAGGGCAGGTTTTTTTTCACATTCCACTTTGCGTTTAAAGAAGCTTGCTTAGCAARGGTGAGAAAGGATGAGAGTTTTTTAAACATTCAAAGCACATTGTCAAAAGTACTTTGGCACCGAATACCATGAAATGRAAACAACATTATTAATACCACCTACTAAAAAAGATGCCTAGAACTACTGACATTGTTACATCTCCAACATGTACAGCTAATTGCTTAAAAACATGCCAGGTTGTACAAGACAAGGTTGCATGGAGATCTTATAGCAGCCCTCCAATATGTAAAGGGGTCTAACAGGGAAGTTGGAGAGAGCCCGCAAGGACTCAAGTTATAAGACGTGATGGGTGTAAATTGAAAGAGGAAATACTTAAGATTACATTCCAGAGAGAAATTCTTCACTGTGAGGGTGGTGAGGCACTGGAACAGGTTATCCACATAAGTTGTGGATGCCCCATCCCCGGAATATTCAAGGCAAGGATGGATGGGGCTCTGAGCGAAATGTTCTGGTGGAAGGTGTCCCTGCCCATGGCCGTGGGATTGGAACTACTTGACTGGAACTGATTGGAACTAATTGGAACTAGGATTCCTTGTAAACCCTTAAAATTCCATTATATGCAAGCAGCAATGCCAATCACGAACGCTTCCAGCRAACAGGCTCCCGCCGCCCGCCACCTGCCCCGGCCCCGCCGATTCTGCCGTCAGCCTCTGGGGAGAACACGGCTGTGGAGACCAACTCGGCGGGGCACGGGCACGGCGGCGGCAACTCCGCGCTCTCCTTCCCGCGGAGCGCCAGCCGAGGCACCCGGCCCGGCCCGCCCAGCACCGCGGCCCAGCGCTCACCCGTCAGGGGCCCAGAGCCGCGCGGTTCTGTCCCGGGAGACGGACACGAAGCCACCTTCTGGAAAGAGGCCMCGAGTGAGGCCCCGCACGTCCTGTCCGTGCCCCAGCAGGGAGCAGCGCAGCCGGAACGTGCTGCCCTCACCCGCCATGGCGGCAGCGCCGACCTGACACAGCAAGGGCCGCGCCGTCGCCGGAAGCTGCGCCGGAAGTGTCGTCACGGAGCGCGCCGCCAGTCAGGCAGAAAGACTTCTTGTCCCAATAGGCATCSCGCCTACGGAGGCGGCCATGTCGCCGCTTTTCTCTCGCGAAGCATTCTGGGAGTCGTAGTTTCCCRTAGGTGCTGCAGGTTGGAGCGAGATTTGCGGCCATCGCGATATCCGTGGCGGTGGTTGCTGCGATACGGCGGCGCTGCCCGCGGGCTGATGGCGGGCGAGCGGCGCGGGGAGGGGACGGGCCCTTGGAGCGGTAGGGGCTGCGCTGCTCTGCGGCTGGGACGGGCCCCTCGGGGGGTGGCGAAAGCTGCCGGGGTTGGTAAGGGGTAGCACAGTCTGGGATCGCCTTAGTGTCCGGTCATGGCTTACGGAGCATCCCCAGATAACCSTCCAGTTTGTTTCATTAAAGATTTGCATTCAGATACTGGAGCAATAAATGTAAAAAAATAAGCAGAGACCTCACTAAGCACTGAAAAGGTACTCTGCCTGACCTTACTCTTGGTTCTTTCCGAGCCCTGCCGCAGTCTTGTACCATCCAGTAAGGAAATGTTTTGCARATTCAAAAAAAAAAAAAACAAAACCACCAAAAAAACCTCAATTTATTTTAATAAGAGTTAAGCTCTAAAGAGTCGGTTATGGTAGTTTTAAGGATCGTGTACGAACCMAAGGACGATTTCTCTTCTTAGCAGAAAGAAGTTAAAAAGCAAGCGAATATGGCCAACAGTCACAGACCTCCCATGGCTCGCTCTTCTTCGAGAGCAGGAATAGGGCTGATCTCTTCATCAAGGCCTGCCTCTTCATCGAGGACTCCGTCAGGTGGCAGGATAGGAACAGCGGTATGTTAAAAAAGATTATCATTAGCTCTGATATTCTTAGATGTTTGCCCTTTTATTTTTTTTTTTTTTTTATTTATTTTTTTAGTACCGTGACTGGAATGAGGAGAAGTTAAAGTTGGTATTTTTTTACAAAGATTATAAGATTTCAATTTTGTAAAAAGTTTTTGTCTGGAGGGGTCGGGGAAGTCCAGCGTCTGGAGTTCACTTGGGTGACCTAAATAGCATTAATATTGCAGATAGATGGAACAATGAACAGCTCTCAAAGGTAATTCCTTCCCTTCTACAGCAGACATTTGATTGAGCCTTTGCTTCCCTGAAGAGATATAAATGCTAAAAGATTCCTACAGAACGAATATCAAGACTAACTAAAGTTTTTTATTGCTTTGGCAATTGCTTAAGGATAGTAAAGTAGTAATTCAGGCTTGCGAGATTTTTCATGTGTTCTTTTTTTATAGATGCCTCCTAGTACAGCAAGACCTGGTTCTCGTGGTGGTTCTTTGACTCCTGGAGGAGTTTTATCATCTCAGATTAAAGTTGCAGACCGTCCAGTGACTCAGCAGGGATTAAGTGGAATAAAAACTGCAATGAAAGGTATTTTGTACTGAAAATAGCCATAAAGATGTCTGCAAACATTTTGAAAGGATATTTAGGTTTTTARATGAAAGCTTTTAATCATTGTATAAATTGCGTGAATAGCTGTGATTAAAAAGAGCAGCAGAAACAAAGAGAAAATTAAAGCATCCCTTTTTCATATTACTCTTGGCAGCCAAAGAAGATAAGGGTTTTTCTGCAACTGAGCTGTCTTTAAAGTCATTCAGAATAGATCAAGAATATTGTGTTTTCTTCCATCACTGCAGAATAACTAAAATATTCTGCTGTACAGTGACTATTCATRTATCCGTGTTAGTAATGTTTACCTTCTCAGCAGTCTGAAAATGCCTTGTTCTTTTTAATGAGATATTACCTATTTATGAACACTAAAAGATACTAGTTGTATTTTTTACTGTAAATTCTGCAGATTGTTTTCCTAATGTTCAGTTCATCAAATAGGGTTTTTTTAACCAAAATATCATGKTGGTCTCTTTTATCAGGTCCTCAGAGACAGATACTGGATAAAACATACTACCTTGGAGTGCTGAGGTATGTCTTAACCTATTCAAATTAGAGATGATTTAATGGTYTGTTCTGTTTCAGACAGAGTTTAAGTTTCTCAATTGCATGCAATAAGAGATGTTCACTTATAATAAGCTGTTAGAAGAGTGCTGCTATAAAAGTTTATTTTGCATCTAATTTGTAGGAAGAAAGAAAGAAGAAGTGTTTGGCTTGCTAAATTAAATGCTGTCTCACAGCATTAGTAAGGGGGATTCTGAGATTCCACCTCTAATGCTTGTAAAGTGTGATATGTAAGAAGTAGCATTGCAAGCTAAACACTTTTATTGTATATTTCAGGTTGTTTATTTGGATTATACGTTGAGCTAGCAATGACAAAGGCAAGTCTTTATGCAAACGATTGCATGCAGGACTTTATCAGTTGATCGTATTGCAGTTTTGAATAATCAATCCCAAATGATGTMATTTTAAATGTGGATGATACCCACTTTTGGTGAAATTATACTGTGGGTTTTTTTCTTCTCCATTTGAGAATAATTCACATTCATTTCACCAGCAGAGACAAAAACCTAGTTATAACATTTTATTTCATATCAAGATTTTCCAGCAACTACTTAGGACTTTATCTGAGACAGCCATTTTGCCTCTTTCTACACTTAGTCATCTCATCTTAGAAATTCTGATTTGAAACAAAGTGCAGTGTGAAAGATACTAATTGCAAATCTCCTCTAGTGAAACGTATTTTCTGTTTTAGCTGTGCTTTAGTTGTCYATCTAAATGTTAATGATTCTCTTTTGTTTATTTTTTTCAGAAGTAAAACAAATGAACTTACAATGGAAATTAATAAGCTGCAGGAAGAAGTAGAAATGTACAAGCAAGAGAAATCTGTCTATTTGTCCTATGAAAAACGGTGAGATGTATTGCAGCTAATACAATCACAAGACTATTTTCAAGTATTGGGCAGGCTTCAAGGAACCAGTGAATAATTTTTTTTCATGGTTTTRTTGTTATATATACAAATCATACCATTTGAACTTGGACCTTTTTTTTTGTTTCTAGGGCAGAGGCTTTAGCTGCTGAAATCAAAGATTTTCAAGGACAACTAGCAGACTACAACATGGTATGCTGCTGTTAAATTTTGATAATGAATGCTCTCCTTTCTCATTTRTTTTCCCACTTATTTTGTACTCCTTTTGCTTTATTCAGGATCTTTTTTTCTGACATTTTTCTGTAAAAATGTACTAGTTAGTACTGCCCTTATTCAGTTATTGGAAAGGAAAAAGATGGAAATGGAGGAAAAYAAAAATAAGTGTACAATACATTAGGAGAAGTGGCAGCATATGGATTTAAGAAATCARTGCTGTGCAATATTTCAGTGCTTAGAACAGCTACATATAATGTTGATTACTTCTGAAAATTACATGTTATCTGTTCATGTTCCCAAATCATGTTTTTTTCAATATGCAATAACTGAAATTTGCTGTGTTTTTATGAACTTTGTCTGATCTATTTTTTTTTTTTTATTTTAAAGGGAAGGAGAGCAGTATAACATGTTGGAATTCTGTCTTGTTTCAGGTTGTGGATATACTTAACACKAGTACAGATATGGCGGAAGTGATCCGTGATTACAATATGGTAAGAATTAGGATATTTGCTATGCTTTAGCAGTGAAATTGTGTGTTACATTCTTGGTGCTTTAAATGTCTGATATATCTAAAAAAGTGGAGCATTGTCTTGAAATTTAGTCTTTTTTTTCCAGTTAAGTTATTCATAATGTTGGCAGCATGTTAGCAGTAAGACACTTGACTGAAGTGTTGCATTAATAGTCATATGATAGTTTCCTGTGATTTAGATTTGAGAAGGGTGTCATCTCAATCCAAATTATGAGTGTTAAAATACCTTTTTTTATTTTCTGGGAGCACAGAACACTAGGAGAGGCAAATTTAAGTAAACTCCACTGCCTTGTAAAGCTGCCTGGTTTTCTGGACATTAAGCTCTCCTTTGTCTTCAGCCTTTTAAATGTCTCCAGTGTAAAAAATATTAAATAGGTCTCTGACATAGCCACCACAAAGTCAAAGAGTTTTGTTCTTCCTTTGCTTTCCTTCTTTATTTTTTAAGACAGATGGAGTATTCCTCTAAGTGTTGAGGCRTGAATGGCATTATGCGTATTTTATTTGTTATGATGAATTTGTCCATGAACAAAAGAAACCAGTTTCAGTAAAGTTGKTTTTGGTAACTTGAAAAATTACCTCAATTTTTCTCGGTCAAACAACTTTTTCTGCATTTGATCAAGGAATAAAGATACAATGTTTGTTTCATAACGAGAAGAATGCTTTTCCTTCTTTCTGCTAATTTAAACAATTTTATTAAGTGTTTCAGCAATAACAGTAACAATAGTCAAAGTGAGTCAATTTCTCTGGAAGTATAGAAGAGACATGTACATGTTGCTTTTAGGAATATGGTTTAATGGTGAACTTGGTAGTGCTGAGTTAAGGTTGGACTTGATGATCATGGAGGTCTTTATCTACCAACAAGTTTCCATGATTTATTATCAACTTGATTGTATTTCAACTTTTCTTTTTTAAGCTGAAGGTTCAGAACGACCGAGATGCTCAGAGTATGGATAAAATTTTCACAGAAAGACAAGCGTAAGTACATTAAATGTATGTTTTTCAATTTGGGATAACTCAGCTCAGGAAAATGGAGGTTTACCTGTTACCCTAACAGTGCACTGCATATCACAAGTGATACGTGAACAATTTCAAGATGATACATTAGTGCCAGGTTGCAACTGGACTTCCTATCATTACTGTACTAACTGGTTTGAGGATAATTATCACACCCCCCAGGAAGAGTTAGGTGGCAATGGAGACTCCTTTCTTTTSGCAATCTGCTATCAAGTTTTGGGAGTTTTGTTGTGATATAGCAGAGTGMAGAAAGCAAGCGCAAGTGGGAGCTAGACCTTTGCCTGTCCAGTAAGGTAGGGTTGTGCAGAGGGAAAGATGAGGACAGTGAGATGCTTGCAGTGAGAGTTCAAAAACCATGAGAATGGCTTGTGCAGTGATAGAATGACTGAGAAGGTGAGTTCCTGAGGTATTTAATTTAGGTGCAAGAGATACGCAGGAGAAAGATATATGTTCCTGCTTTTGCCAGTGAAACCAATCKCAACAATGAGATTTTATGTATCAATAAGCACTCCCAAGCAACCAATTTACCATTTAATAATGTCACATTTCAATAATACTACAGTTTTCAACAGCTCATAAACATGTCTGTTTTACCCCAAATGCATTTTTAAGTGTTAAGAAAATATGAAGAGAAAATACTTGGTTCAGTAGCCATGCAGTAATGGTAATTTATTGTTGCACTGTACATACACATCTTTGTGAATACAGCAGTTGGTCTGTCTTGTTCTGCTAATTTGGTAAAAAAAAATACCCAAATACTCCATTCTCTGATTGTATGTTTTGCCTAATAGGCTGTAGAGCTGTTGCACTGCTGATTTGGAATCARTCTCCAGACTGGCTATGGTCTGTTTCAACATTTTAGAGAAATTATTTTTGTCTTAAATAATTAGACCTCTTCACAGTGAAAACATTAGTGATTATGCCAGCTTCACCTGTGACTTGGTAAAGACCTGTTCGTGTTAAACTATATACATAAATCCCCCCAACATAAGTAGACAAATAGATTTTTATAAAAAGAAGATTATGAGTATTTTTTCATGTTCTGAAGTATTTGTTTTGCCAGTAATGCRTGTATATAACCCCATTTTTTAACTTTGTGATTGATCCATCAAAATATTGTTATGGATTTGGCAAGATGCAAGGAGATAGACTGCATAACTTCATTCTGTGTTTTCCATGGGCAGCATAAAATGGAAGTACAAGTATAGTACATTTTTGAAATGTCAGTTCAGGTTCCATTGTTTAAGACATTAATGCTCCTCATTTACACAAGTATCTATGTATTTATCCTCAATAAATCCATCTTCTTCATCTCCAAATGCATGAACTTTCTCAAATATTACAACGGGTTCTTCACTGCTTGTAGCCGATACTGGAGAAGAATTCATGTCAGCGGAGAACTCCTGTTCAAACATCTCTGAGTAATTTTCTTCCAGACGACGGTGACGGTAGCTCATCAAGTGGTGATACCATGCTGGGCATTTTACAGCAGTAAAAATCAGGAGTGTAGTGCTTAGGACAAACCCTAGGACACCYGCTAGGAAGGTCCAACTTTTACCAACAAGTGGTAATGCTTTAAAACAAACAAGAAAAAAAGAAGAGCAATCTTCATGAGGAATACTAGCAAGAATTTAGTATGAGCTTTTTCATAGCTAAATTGRGAACTCATAGAGTAAACTGATAGGGAAATTGCTAAGTGTCTCCAGAGCTTTAGTAGAATATTATTGCTGTTGTTATTGTTGTTAGGGAGTCAGTAATGTCAGAGACTTAACAATGTACATGCATCTCGTATTTCCTAGCAATATAAATTTACCTTGCATAATTATAAAAATTGTTTCAAAGCCTATTTCAGAGATAGAGTTCTAGGGACATAGGAAAGATAAAAACAATAAATAAGTATAAAATACAAATACTTTTTTCAAAAGTTAAATTTCAAGATTAGGCTTTGGAATAAAAAAAATCAGTAACTGGCTTCAAATCCTGTTTCCCAGGCTTGACTTTTTATACGGCCATGATGTTTGAACCCTAAAATACCGTGTCTTTTGTTTGGCATATCCTTGGCATATCCTTTCAATTGTGTTTCTTTTATAATAAAAATTTCAGTAAACGGTAGTTGCCGATAGTATTTACTTAGAAGCTGTTTTTGTGTGCTGGCCACTGCTCTTTAGGCGCAGAGATTATAAGTAGTAGATTATAAGGTGGTACAGCTAAAGAAATGTGTCACAGTGGTGGCTTATAATTTGTGTATAAATCTATAGATATATTTCCTGCTTTAGCCAGAAGAAGGAAGTGAAGCATTTCAGGATGGAAGAGTTAACTTGCAWGTAAGATTAACACTGAAAGGTGAAACAAGGTGAAGAGACTATCACTGAAATTTCCAAAGAATGTGCAATGGCCGCACCCATGTCCTTTGTACTGAACATAGTTAGGAGAGGAGTAAAATTTGTAGTTGTTTTACTACATCTAGAAAGCAGTTAGGAAAAAGCAAATTTTTTGGAAAACCTCCARAGTTCTATTCGGCAGAGATCTAGACAATGGTCTGAACTTTAGGACCTTGAAATTTTATCTCCATTTTTTCGTATCATTTGAGAATTGTGTGGTTTATCTGTTTTGAACATTTAGTCAGTAGACACTTAACATTCACCATAATGTATGTGGTTGTCTACCAGAACCTTGTTCTGTAGACCTGCCTTTTATGGAAGAGTCAGAATGTACTAGGAATGCAGAACAGTATAAAGTCATGGAACAGCAAATCAAACCAGTCAAAAGCAGTAAAGTGAAATATTTATGTATTACCTGTATGAGTTCCATTGTTTCCAGTGAAGTTGTTTGGAGTCAGAGCTGTTATTAGGGCACTACTTCTGAGATTAACAGCAGCAGTGGAAGTTACAGTGTTTTCTAAAGAAGTCTTTTCAGTTTTGCAGTCAGCTGGTTGGATAGCTGCCGTCTTGATGGAGATTTTTTCCATGTTTGGGAAGGCACATGTAGTGTTGCTTTCATTTTCTGTGAATGTGAGCAGTGAAAAGGCTGTGAGATATTGTTAATTTTTTGRCACTATTATCTAAAAAAAATCTCATGGATAGCTATTGTATTACTGCATAATATGGGTAAGCTGACGGTGGATTTTATCCACTTCAGAAAAAAAATGCACAGTAAGGCTATTCGATGGAAACAARTATCAAATGCTTCTCTTACCAACTTACCCAATGTCACATTGGAAGCAGTTAGCCATGCCTGTAAGTCAAGGAGGTCACAGGAACAGTTCCATGGGTTTCCAGCTAAAACAATTTTAATCAATTTAAAAGATGATTTTATATGAAAATATTTCAGAAAGTTATACTGTAGATTTAAAACTGTCAGGCTTTCTAGAGAAGTAAATGGATCTGAATCCAGTTGAGCAATCTTGTTATGGGATAGATTCAACACTGACAGTTCATTTAATCCTGCAAATGCTGCTTTGTGAACTGTGCTAATACAGTTGTTGCTGATATCCAGACTTCTGAGTTTTTTCAGATTGTAGAAGCTGCAATTGTACAGTACAGTAATGTTGTTTTCATTCAGATGAAGTTCAGTGAGGTTAATAAAACGTCCAAGAATCTCTTTGTCATGATCTTCTAAAGTGATTTTATTGTTTTTGAGGCTTAATTTAGTAACATTTTGTAAAAGGTTGTTGGGGATATTAAAGAGGTTCTTTCCAGACTCCTCACAAGAGACCTGTTGAAAACAAGAGAATGACAACAAYTGAATTCTGTAGAAATGTCTATAGTAATGAAGGTGTCTCAGTGAGGACTATTAGAGGCAAGAAAAAACAATCTTGTATTTTTTAATGCTGGCACTTGAAAAGTTCTACTGCTCCTCATGAAGTTTTATTTATATCTTTCTTAATTAACTCTTGATCTGGTGATACAGTGGAATGAATTCTCCTAGTGTCTAGAGASCAGAGTGCTTAGTGCTGAACTCTGAACAAGGATCTTTGTGTGATGATCATCCAAAATAGAACCAGTTTGGCATGCTATTATTGAATTATTATTTGGAATTAATTATTTTTGGGGTAAAAAAAAAAGATTCCTTTCTTACATCTCTGGGAAGAAGGTATTGTGAAGGAAGTTTATTCAAGACTGGAAAATTATTCAAATATGCCTTCTAAATTTTTTTTTAAGTATCTATGTTTAGTCTTAATTTAGAAAAACATCTTTAGAGCAGACCTTCAACAAAACATATATATTTATTTWTTACAGCACTTAAATTCATTTTGGTTTTCTGTGTTGAAATTCAGCATAGCTGCAGTCTTTTCAGATTTGAGGGTTTGCTCTCAATACTTTGAAATACTTTTGTTTTCTGAAAAGGGTACATATATTTATATATGTGAAGAGGCATTCCTGTTGTTTCTAAAAGAATTTGACTGATACACAAAGTCATCTCAAGTATGATTCAGTATTATTCACCCACGTAAAATGACTGCCATCAGCTGATTGTCCATGTACTCAAAACCACTTCTTACTTGCATTTTTCTGTTTCTTTCTTCAGGACTTTCATGTTTATGAAACAATTTTTTTTAATGTCTTCTACTTCATGTTTATTTTCAAAAATAAGGGTTATTCAGATCARTGTAAAACTTACAGCTTGGGAAGTAATGTTGCAGTCAGCAGTGACTAGATTCAAAAACATTGTTCCAGCCCAGATGACAAGCCAATAGAGTTTCATGTTTGGAACCTAGTGAAAAACAACACTTTTAGATACCAAGACCAGAATACCAGTGTCTTCTGTAGTAGTAGTGTAACAAATTCTTAGAGTTATTTCAATGATTGTTTACTAAATTTTGTTCTACTTAAATACTTCGCAATGTAAATTTAAGTGGAAAAACAGAGGTTATCAGAATTAATGATTTCAGCTTTTACTTAATTGAACCAAACCTAAAATCAGTTGTGCAGATGTATCAGCAAATAAAAAAGGGATTGGTTAGAAAAATTAATATACAAAAGTATCATACATTTATGAAACAAATAGGCAGGACTGTACCCATTAATATCCATGTTAAAGCAGTTATGGGTAGTGGAAGACTGATTGGAGTAAACTGCAGAAAGTATTGATGATTGCATGTTCTCCCTATACTATTTCTCCTGTGACAAAGTCAGAATACTCTTTTTAGACAATTGTTGGTTTATCCAGTCAGATTTCTTTTATGTTCATATGTAAGTTACTAAGCAGTTGTTGTGAGTTTTTAATTRGAATATTGGTCTTTCAATCTTATTGTCCATAATACAACCTATTACACTACTTAAATGTAGACTTCTCTGTTATGAAGGTATAGTTGTTGCTCTGATCTTTGGAATTAAGTAAACTTGGTGCAATCTCTAGTGATGGAGTTTTGGTACTAATTTGAGCCTTATTTTTTTAATGTCAGGAAAGATCCTACAAATGGTATTAACTGTGACATTAACATCTCTCAGAAAAAGAGTCACTCAATCATTGCCTTTGAATCAGRCGCTGTTTGTAGTGTCTATTAATTTTGGGCAGAAGTGTTAAACCATGTCTGTGAGATGTTAAATCAGTCCCTGCTTGTGCCACTCTTGAATGAAAATCTTACGTAAAAGCTAACGAGCCTTTATTTTTTTCAGTTTTCATAATCATCTGAAAAGATAATGCRTTAAGTGAATCTTAGTATTTACTTGCCAGGTTTCTATCTTCCAGAGTAAAAGAAATTAAAAAGAATAAAAGTGTAAGATACTTGTTTATAATGAACTGTACAAAGCATTCACTGAATTTAAGAGTGGGAGAAATTACATAAGGAAGTTTAATTGCACAAACAATGCTAAATATAGGCAGCCAGTCAGGCACAGGCAGCCACCAGTTGTTAAAACCAGTGCCAGGTGACCTTTGCTGATCAGAATGAAATAAATGAGGTCATAGAACAAACTGGTCAAGTCTGTTTGATAACTTTCATACATTTGCATGTTGGAGGATTGACCTCATTCACCTAACTGAATCAGCCTGGAAATTTTGTAACTTCTTGGAAAGAACAGGAAGATAAATGCCACTTACTCTGCTCTGTTCTGTTGTGTATTTCTACTTCTGTCAGAAACTTATATTGAACAAAGAGAGTTCATAAACCTTTTGCTATTTAGCCATTACCTGTAGCAGAGACAAGGGGTGCTAAGCAGCAGCAGCCCCTGTGGAATTATTTTCAAGTATTAGGTATTGCATTTGTCAGTGGTGGTACTGGTGGCCTGCACATTTTTTGAGCCGGTTTGTRTATTGTGAGTGGAAAATGTGATGCACTTTGAGAATTCCCAAAATGTTTTAACATCGATCTTGCAGCATATTTGGACTTTAAAGATACAGCTTCCTAAATGTTCAGGACAGAGCTGGTCTTAACCTGGCAATTTAGAAATACAGATTAATAGCATTGTTGTAGTTTGCAGATTACACAATTCTATCTTCAGTAGAATGGGGAAAATATATTAAACATTGTTTTTAATGTTAATGTGTAAGTTAATAACAATCAAGTTGAAAATACAAGTTGTACATATGTCTAAGTTAAAAACATTATTCCTAGCTTTTACTTTAATTTATACTGAAAACAGAGGGTTTCTTACAAATGTGACTGCCTGCTTTTTCTGTGTGTGAACCTGTTTAATCACTAGAAGAACAGGAAMGCATATGTAATTTTAGTTGCAGTTTAGCATTTTACTAGAACCAGTCTTTAAGAACAAATTATGATTAAGCTTAAACTGSTGTTTAAACTAACTGCTTTGGAAAGAAACTCAGCCTGACAATATATTGGCAATATGTTGGTAGTACCTTGACATTTCTATGTAATTAGAGGTGCTTTCTTAAAAATTTCCATCTCAGAACTTTGAAAATTATATCATTTAATAATAAGGTAATTATTTTTGTTTTCCTGGAGAGGTAATTGAGTTTATGTAATCAGTCAGGCTTTCAGAGTCTGCTCCCCGGCTTTGTAATGAAGTAGAATTTACTCAGCATGTCCAAGGTTCATAGTAATTCCTGAAGTTTTAATAAACCTTGAGATGTATTTGCTTCCAGTCTAGCAGCAAAGTTATACTAATAAATCTTTGCCTGCATTTTGAATTAGACATGCCAAGTGTCTTACCTTTCTGTTGCTTCTTAGAGGTAGCATATGTACACATGTGTAGATTTTTCAGTGCACTGACAAGAAATAACATGGTGAGACAGCACTTTGTTTTTCTTCAACCTTTGTACCTGATGAATAACCAGACAGTGTAAAAAATAATAAACCTAGAAAATCCTTAGCAAAAGATTGACTAAGTTGAGCAACTTCTTATAATCATCTTGGATTTAATTGGATCAGCAGCCAATAGAAAAGTGTAATTGTAATGTGCTGAAGTGTCAAGTTCCAGATCTTGAAGGAAGCAGTCGTTTTAAATGCCACAGGTAATATACAAGCAAGTTGAGTTATAATCATTTAAAGAAATGCTGGAGACAGAAAAGACTTGCATTTTTTATTTTATCRTTCATCAAATGAAGAAAATGTCAGCATATTTGCATACTGAAGTAAAGCTTTCTAAAGGCTGGTTAATGCTTATGTTTTGGGAGCATCATCATCAGAGGAGCTGCAGGTGATACATAAAGCACATTATTTACAAAGAATTATATAGACTATAAGGATGTCTGTAATAAAGGCTATATTTCAGGAAGAAGTTCTAAAAACAAATCATAATTGCTCTGGCTTGAGACAATGTCGATATACAGGCTAAAAAAGGTGTGTTGATATACAAACACTGTGTCCAATTAATTTTTAATTGTATTATTAGTGCTCATTCTGTCTTGCGCACACTACCAAACTATAGAAGAGGTCATTTCCATTCCATCTCCATTCCTCTCAAATATGTTGCTGTAGAAATAAGTTTACTTCAGTATGTCTTCATTGTAATTGGCACTTTGGTTTTGCTTAATATCTCAAAACATTCTAAAATTTTTCCAAGCCTCATTCCTGATTCTGTTTCATCCATAGTGTTCAAATTAGTTGTGGTCATGAATTCTGTTCCTGTGACAGCCATTGCTGATTCTTTTATTGTCTCTTGAAAAATCACTAAGTTGCTTCTCCCAAGAAGGTTTCTGCCAGAGAAGATGCATCACAGTTAAGTCAGATATTTCTAGCCTCAAGGACATGCTGGATCATCTTGAAATATTTAGCCAGGAGTTGTATCATGTATTATGTAAGAAAAGGAGAGTTGCCTCATGTAAAGAGGCTACTCTGTGATGTGTCCACACACACTTTAAATAGATGAGGTGGGAAAAGTAGTTTTCTTTTCTTATCCTGCCATTCACATTTTCAATCTCAGGCATAGATGAGAGAAATCCCATAGAGCTTGGAGAAAGCACTGCCTTAAAGAGTGGTATTGCTGTACATGTTATTGCAATCTCTCCAGGAGTGCTGCATGTGGAGATCTCTTGTGCAAATCAGCACCCTTAACATTTTGTTGAGTATTTTACTGCACTTTCTCTACCTTCTTTCTTCCATATCTTCAGCTGGGCTTGATTTGAGAGAAATTGAGTCACTGATTTGAGTCACTGCTGAGTCCTTGCAACAGCTTTCATAGGTCCAGATTTAGGCATGAGGAGCATCCAGTAAAGAAGTAACATGAAGGATCCCTGACAACTCCTAGTTCCATGCCTTCCTAAAGGTCTTGGATCAAACTACTCTTGTAGCTTAAAAAAATAGCTCCTTTCCACTACCACATGTAGCATAATTAACCATTTATAAACTGGTGTACTTGCATTGAGGACCTCAGTCTTTGGACTGGGTCTGAATAAATCCATTTTACTCTCAAGAACGTATTAAATTTAATTTTATGTTACAATCATCCAATATTTCTTATATAGTCAGTGTGCACTCCAAATTTGCCATACTAAGTGGAGGATCATCACTCAACATTTGTTTCATCATAATCAGGTCCAAAGCATCTTTGCACCATGGCCTACTAATCTGACAGAATTTCTGCTTAATAGTCTCAGATTCCTCGATATTATATACCTTTCTTAGAAGCTAGTTGGAAGTGGTTACACTTTCGAAGCTGTTTTGAGAATTCCTGGTGAGTGATGAAAACCGTGTGGAAAGGCTGAGGGAATTGGCATTGTTTAATCTCTAGAAGGGCAGGCTTAGTGAGTGTTTTATTAAATTAAATATCTGTTTTTATCAAAGTAATACCCCTGATGGCAAGGGTTTAAGAAAATGGAGCCGCGCTCAGTGGCTAAGGGCGGGACAAAATATGATGGCCAATACTGGAGAACAGGAAACTCCATGCAAACATCAGAAAAAACTCTTCTTTCTGTAAGAGTGAGCAAACATCACACTATTGCCTAAACAGGTTTTGGTTTCTCCCTCCTTCAAAATACTTAYAAAGACTGACTACCTGCTCTAGGTGACTCTGCTTTGAATAGTGTGCAGGTTGGATCAGACAACCTTCAAAAGTCCATTCAGATGTCAACTCTAGTCTGCTTCTACAATATTTTCATTATTCCCTTACTCTGACATTATCATTSTGCAGTTCCACTATTTTGCATCGTCTTTAAACCTGACGGCATTCTTGTCTGCAGTCTTTGATCCAATAGTGTCAGTTACAATTTACAACTTGTCATCTTGCACTTCAGGAAAAGTTAATGAAAAMGAGAAAAAAAAAAAATCCTGCAGGTACTCAGTTGATTTTGTCATTCTTAACAGCAAAAATCACTTTGGAAGCAAGCAAACTGTGTAAGCAATCTTCCATGAACAATGAAGGGAATTAAGATATACTCTTCAGGATCTCAAAGTTTTTTTTTTTAAATTTTCTTTAACTGTGTTCTCAAAGTGATTCTCTAGCTTTTGGGAGTTTCATAGAAATTACTAGATTTACTATGAAAGTGATAACATCACTCTGCAGTGATAACAGTTCTTTATGCCTTCTTTAAATCTGCTAAGACAATTGCYTGTAGGTTGCTGTAGTTGGAACAGTAAAGTTTTTATATTTGCAGCCTGTTGATTTCCTAACAAGATTAAAGTCCTGAATCAAGAATGTACAAATGCCTAATTTCTTTGTTATTGCATGGTTATAAAACTTTACACTGCTTAGACCTCTGAAACAACTTTCCATTCTAGAGAAATCAACAATTCTTTGCAAAAAGAAAGTAATCTTTTCAGCATCATCACCTGGTACTGCCAAATCTTGATGTCTATATATTTTCATAGTGTAAATTCACAAATTGCATACCAGCTTCTTTATTTCAAACTGCCTGTTGTTACTCCAGAAATTCACTCATTAGGAGCAACTGAGAGGGAGTTCTGTACTTTTGAAAGTGTTGAGGCAAATGCAGAKAGACAGTGTGGGAGTGCTGGAAAACATTGTGTGGGTATTGAATAGGCAGAGAATTCTTCATGTACTCTATTTCATGATGTGAATTTTTGTATAGCTAATTCAGCTCCAGGAAGATTAGATACAAGTTGGTAACTCCTTTTTATGGAGTCTGGGCTTTTTATATTACAGGAGTATTTCAGTGAGGCTGAAGGAATAATGAAGTTTGAAATGAGTGCTTAAAATAAACATCAACTAGTAAAAGTTATGAAAACATTATRTTTTTACAGCACAGAAAAGTTAATTCAAGCTGTAGAAGAAGATATCGAGCGTGAAAAGGTTGTAGCAGATGATATAATGAAAGACATGTCACAGGAAAATCAAGCTAAATATATGGAGATGAAAGCTACTAATGAAAAACTCTCCCAGGTTGGCTTGTTTCATTATGCTTACCTTAAATATTTCTTAAACTGGCTTCATGGGGTTTAGTTAAAATTTAAGTACTAAAGAGCTTGACAACAGAGTAATAAAATAAAAAAGCTTGCTAGTAATCTATTTTAGAAGTGTCTGAAAACAGAGAAATTGACCAAGATTAAATTCTTTCTCTTTTTGTATTTCTTTTTAAGAAGAAATAATGTTCACAATTTTCTGTTTGATTTTGAGGATTGACACGCAGATTTTAAAAGCCACTGCAATACTTAGATATTTCATCARGTGTAAAAAGCAAGCAAAAGGGAAAAATAACCCCAGCAATTTATTTAGTTCATTTGAGTAGGAAATTTTTACAAAGTGAATCTGACTAGGTTTTTCTRTTGTTAATACTGTATGTTCAAAAGTATCAGAAAAAATTAACTGGGCTTTATAAAATGTTTGTTACTTTACTAATCCTTATGTTAGCAACAGGAGGAACATTCCTAGGCTCTCTTGGGTGGTCTAGTTCAAGCCATACAGTCTTAAAAGTTTCTCTGTATAGTTTGTACAGAGATTACATCAGTGTTTCCCATTTGTCTTAGGATGAAGTGAGTCTGTGGTCAGGGCTTACCTGTTTCTTTCTGGACTATGAAGAAACTGTCATGGCTGATTCAGATTTTAAAATTTGACTCTAAACTTCTGAAGAGTAGATAATAAGTTCCACACATGGTTCTGATTTTAAGAAAAAGAATACTAGAAAAAGGGCAAACAATTTTTTGGTAGTAGCCCAACTGCTAATAACAGTGATAAAAGTAATGRAAAAGTTGGATGCTGAAGCTAAGTGCTTACTATGTTTGAGTTATGTGAAGGAGCTAGACACAGTCTTGTCTTTCAAATTTTTAAGAGCAGCAATGGGTGTTTTATAGCATTTTATACGTGCTAAGGTTTACAGCAAGAAAGTAATTAATCGAGTAGTAGTTTTTATGTGAATTTTGTATTTTGTTTTCTCTTTAGGAACTGGTTATTCAACAGCAGGAATTGGATGCACTAAATGAAAAGGAAGAGAGTCTAAGAGCTGTATGTATGATAACAAGTGGCCTTTGTACTATCCTTCCCTGAACTCTAGTGTAAAGAATAATAYTGTAGAAAAAAATACCTATAGTTTCTTTTCCTTAAATTTTCAGATACTGTAGGATCATGCTGTAGTAAGGGAAGGCAAATCTGCCTCTCTCATTACCACCAATAATTTCTAATCAGTTTTGGGTAAAAATACGTTATTGAGGGGAATTTTCTTATCTCTTTCATGGATCAAAGTATCTATGAGCTGAAACATACAATCAGAAAATATAATTTTCATAAACTACTAGACATTGTTTAGCCCTTTTGAATATTTTATGTAGTTTGGAATACCSTAGAAATTGTGAAGTAGTAAATCTACTCAGAAAGTTCGCCCAAAGAAGAACTCATAAATCAAAAAGTAGCTGATTGGGATATTCTATTCCAGAAAATGTAATATTGATAATATGGATTATAAATTTGACTTTTTATACTGTGTCTCTGCTTTTTGTRAGAAATAAGCTTCACTTGAAATGTATGGCAAGGTAAGTGTTGCTTAACTAAAGCAAAATTGACACAATGCTCTCTTGCTGTCTGAAAATAGCTAGTAAGTGTTTGCTTTTCCCAACAGGAAATAGCACACTCTGGGGTGAAACAGGAAGCTGTGCAGTTGTATGAAAAGCTTCATGAGCTCAAGGAGCGTCGAGATCAAATGATTGCTGAGGATAAGAACATGGAATCTCCACAGGAGGAAAGAGAGAGATTACTAAAGCAGGCAAGAACAGAAAATGTTTTTATGTAAAAGATTCTCCAAGTCAGTATTATTAGGGGTGATAGCACTTGAAAAGATGAAAGCTTTAGAGTAGATGTTAGAAGAAACACCCTTACTGTGAGGGTGGTGAGGCACTGGAGTATGTGGATGCCCCATGCCTGGAAGTCTTCAAGGCCAGTTGAATGGGGCCCTGAGCAGTCTGACCTAGGGGTGGCATCCCTGACCATAGCAGAGCTGGGAACTGGGGGAAGAGTGAGCTGGAAACAGGTGATCTTCAATGTCCTTCTTACCCAAACTCCAGAGAATATKCTTGTGGGGTACTTGAGCAGGTACACTAATCCAGGAGCAAGTGGGTCAATTTAAAATAGCCTACACTGTAACTATCCATTTACCCTCTATGGATTATTGGTCTGAATGACCATGGTAAATGGTTTTGATTTTTAAAAGTATGATTTTTAAACATTTGGAAGACATAACACTTATATCACTCATTGTTGGACGATGTCACAGCAAATTTGTGATTGCACATTCTAAGTTTCTATTCCCTGTGTTTTGAATTGAGATTTGTTTTTGAATTTTCCTACAAAACAGATTTGTTTTTTAATTTGTTTCCAAATTTTCCATTTGTAGATTTAATTTCATATGTTAAAGTTGTTAAACTTTTTTATAGGTTAAAGACGATAGCCAGAAAATTGCAAGCATGGAAAGACAGTGAGTAACCCCATAATACTCTTGCTATAAAACACATGTATGCCTTAAAGACACATAGTTGTGTTCCATCACGTATTTCTATAGACTTTTAGAATATCACCACATTATCAAACCTGTACTAGTGTTCCACAGAGAATAGAATGTGTTCTTTTGTTACAGGTAAACAAGTTTTGTAGTGATAGGATGTTTAGATCTGCATAGTAAGACATTTCTATCCATTATGAGCACACCCTGAGAATAAAAATTTGTAATAGCACTGGCACAAACTTGTTTAAGGCTGAGGAAGACATTGATTTGTAAGAGCTGCTCCTCTGGGACAGTTGAACATGCATTACCCTACATTTTGAAGTTTGTTTATGTGTTCTTAAAACCTTAGAGTTACAAAGTTGTTTACAGAAAGTTCCATTCTAAAGAGTAGAAGGGCATTGCTTCTTGGTCCTTGGGTGCTGGGCCTTTCTGAAGATTTGCCAGAAAGTCAAGTACTTTTTATAATAAATAGTAATGAATGGGGGGTCAGATAAACAGTACAGTATTTTTGAATTTTGAGCCTTTTGATTTCTCTTTCTTTAAAGAAAAAAATGGGACAACTCATGAAATCTCCTGGAAACAATTTTAAATTCTTTTAAGCAATATTCACAACTATAATTGTTAGTTATTTTTTAATGCTTTTTAATTGGATAGTAAGTTGTTTAACATATTTTTAATAGATACAATAACAAAGAATTATATTTGAGATTTTACATAGTAATGTGTTAAGGGTAAATGCATTTCACACTTCGATTGATTATGTAGCAGAGCTTATTTGGAAATTTCTTAATGGATTTTAGTGAACACATAAGTAATTTTTAAGGAATGCAGTTATTTGCTGCTGTTTAGGAATTACGTTAATATGTTTATGCAGTTACAACAATTATGTTGTAACTCTGCAAAGCTGAATAGTAACCAGCAGAGGGTCTAGTTGAGTAAGTTAAGTATTACTGATGTYATTTAATAAGAAGCAACAGTATTACAATTTAATAAGGCTATTTAATAGGTCTAAAGTGACAGATGATTTACATACACCTTTGAAACTAGCAAGAATTGTCCTGATACTSCTTTGGTTTTTATAAATTTAGGTTTTCTGCTTTTATTCTTGACTTCTCTCTGCAGTTTTGTCTAAAATAAAGTAAGTTTTAACCTTGACTTTCATCATCTGTTTTGCAGGCTGGCAGAAGTAAAAGAAAAAACAGACCATTTTAAAAAGSTCATTCAACGACTTGATATGGATCTGGAGAATCATCGAGGTAATATGACTACAGATGCAGCAGACTATGCAGAGCTGCATCCACTTGTTCTATAACAAACTTTTATACCTATTATTTGCTTAGAACTTTTAGGCTTATGCAAATATAACGTGTTCATCATCACCAGAAGTTTGGTTTCTACAGCCTTTCCTTTTCATACATAAGAAATGGGGAGTACCCACCTCCACAAATGTGGAACATTTGACAAGTTCATATYGAAAATTACCATATAAAATAGTAGTGCAGCTGTGTGGTTTACCATCCAGTTTTATTTTTAGTATTTCTTGAGGAATAGAAGTTTTTCTTRCTGGAAGCACTGCAGAACAAGCTCATATTTAGAAATGCTTTTATTAATTTTACCTTTTACATGGTCYATTACACTGACAGTGAATGTGGAATTGATAATGTTTAATAAGAATGTATAAAACAGACAGAATTAAGTAKTATTATTCAGTATTATATTGAAACTTGGGCTGATCTTTGCAAGAAGAGTTTATAAGCTGCCMAATAAGGGCCTTGGCTTAAACTGATCTCCAGCAAAAATGTTCTGCTAGCGTTTGGGCTAGGTTAGGTTGGAATTTGACCTAGCACTTTAAGTTTTRGAGGAAGTAACTTTAGTTTGAGCATAGGTCCTTAATAACTATGAAAGGTTCCCTAAAAAATGAGGATTTATCCAGTTGAAAACCTTCTTTTGATTATAAGRATTCTTGTTGAGATTGGAATTACATAAGTATATGCCTGCATTCTGAAAATTTTTATAAGCAGCTATGTAATTTACTATGTATGTTATATAYTACAATACATATATATGTTATAACTTGTTGAGTTATAGCAAGTAATTTAATATAGGATTAATGAATTGATGCCTTCATACTTTATGATTTTTCTGGGGAAATCAGTGTAAAATCTATCTGTAAGTTTCTTCCAGATCTATAAATCTGCCTCTAAACAAATGTTTTGTGCAGCTGTTTATCATCTTTTGCATGACAAATATTTCATATTTCTACACATACTTCATTATTTTTGTGAAAATAGTGTATTAAGTCTGCTTTATTGGCTCTTGTGCTTCAAGATAATATCATTGCGAACTTTATTGTTCTTTAATTTTTCCTTTTTATTTGRCTTGCAACCATTTTTTTGTTAATTTTGGAGAAATGCAGAAGGTAAGGAGTTGCTTTTCACATTTTATAGTTCATACAATTATTTGTTGCTGGAGTGTGTCTTTCACTGTTTTAGAAAAAGGAAGCCTGTTGAAGAAGTTTGAAGTGTATGTTGGAGAAAGCATATGGTCTCTGTACCATATCAGGAGCACTCAGAATATTCAGAATCAAGTTACGTTGTAGTATAATGTGAAGGGAATTACACCTGTTGGTATAATACAGAAGGAATAAAGAAGATATTAATAAAGAGTAGCTTTAAGACACAGAAATGTAAACTCCCAAAGTTCCCTTCTTTRGTGAATGGAGAGAGAATCACAAGAGGCTATTCATTATTCTAAATGCTCTAAATTGGCATCTTGGTGTGTCCTTGAAATTTCTGTGCTCTGTCCCTCCCCAGTCACTTTTCTTCCTGATCAGCATTTCAACATTATTACCTAATATTCCCAAAACTTCAGCTCCTAAAGTTTTTTACATGAATATAAGTTGAAATAACAAGTAGAGAAAAAAAAAAGAAATTTTAACTAGGAATTTCTAAATATTTCAGTGTTCAAAACATTTTTGAGCAGGAAAAAAACTAAACAGACCATATTGAAATAACTGGYTTTAGTTTTTGCCTGAGAAAATCTAAATAAGTGAAAAAACTCACTCATACATGTTCTATATAATAACCATTAACTTTAATGATTAGTCAAAGTCAGCATTAACTCACAATGGAACAGACTTAACCCTTCGTAAATTGCAAGAGAGATTAAAGTACTAATGTATTAATGAAAATATACTGTAAAAACATCTCAAAGTTGTGGTCTTTTCTCCAAATACCTTTTTCCTTTAAACACTTGATAGATCATGTAACTCTGTTTCATGGCTCAGTATTACTAGAATTTTAAAGAGTAGAACTGACTGAGTTATTAACTATTGGAGCCTTGTCTTACAAAATGAAAGACAGAGTTCCAGCAAGGAACAAAGCCACAGCTGCAAGGAAGCTGAAGCAGAGTCAAAGTCCCTTAGGGCCCCTCAGGTGTTCTTATTGTTTGTGTATACTAGATAAAAAGGAAAGCATGGCAGTGAACAAGTAAAAAGATGTGGGGAAATTTGCTTGCTCAGGTATATATGTGTCTATTTGATTATTTTATTATGTATTCTTTAAAATGACAAGATTATGTTAAAAATAAAAAAATGAGTAATWTCGATGGTTGAAACAGAATTATTTCTAGGAGATGAATTGTCTCATCTTCTTGAGACAAACATATCGGGTGTCCTGCTTTACCAACACATATAAATTATGAGCTATTTATAACCAATAGCTGAATTTAAAGATAGAGTAAATATGTATGTTACTCCTTACATCTACTACCACTATATCAAAGGCATATGGAAATGTTCTTTCAGACTTAATTGCAGCAAGCTTTCTGTGCATTTTATTTACCTGGACCATTGCATCATTTTCCTGTTTATTTCCTGGAGATTATCATGGTTTCTTTCATGCTGTGTATCCTTATGAAGGTCCATTCTAATAGGTGAAAGTGCTGTTGAAAAGGCTCATATATTAAACAGGGCTACAGGAAATTTTAATTAATCATGGTGCCCAAATACACAGAAGCATTTGTTCTCTGTTATTAAAATTCACTTGACGGCAGAAAAACCTTATGAACTTCCCTAGTCCAAACCAAGTATTTATCCCACTCCGCTTTATCAGAAATTGTAACCCCTGAAAGTTTGTAAAAATTGCATTGAGGCTAATCTACTAAGCTTTTTTTTTAATTTAAAAGTTCTGTACAACATAGTCRGTTAAATTGACTACGTGAAATGAAATAGGATGAGTCCTAGAGTTTCAAGGCCTGTAGAAAYTCTATTTTTAAAACAGGCTTTTTGTCTACCTAAAGGAATCCAGGTCTAAGACAATGTAAAGTTAAATCTGTGTTACATCTCTTGTAGGAGAAGAAAATTGGAAATACAAGGAGCTGAAGAAGAGGGAAGAAAGCATGGACAGTAAGTTGTCTACTATTATTTAATTAGTCCTAATTTCACTAAAATACAGGTTTTGTTATATTATTAAAATACAATTAATTTATAGGTGCAAACATCTGATAGGCTGATCTTTGGATAAAGTTCTGTGGATAAGATAATTGATACCTTACAGGACTGTCACAAGTATTTGTAGCATCTTTCAAGGCTTTTCATCAACCATTAACAGTATCAGTTTCCACAAATAATCTGGAAAAACTAAGCAAGCAAACAATTTGTTAATGTTACTGGATCAGGACTAGTATTGATTTGTCAAGTACAAACATATTTTTTCCTGTGACTGACAAATACTGCTGAATAAGGAAGGTGTAGCAGATGATGTATACTTCAGTAAATCTTCTGCTTGTGGTGGTTTTAGAAGCAAGATAGGCAAATATTGTCCASTATTAACCTATATTGTGCGTTCGATTGAAAAATTATTAATTGTGAAAGATGCAGTGCCAAAATGAAAGGAYGTATTGCGTAAAGTTTTGCAGTGTGTGTGGTGTTTATGTTATCTTAAGTATTTGTAAGTACTTTTCTAATCAGTTAGAAYGTGGGAGAGACCATCTTACAGAACAGTTTCACAGAAAATGCTCCATCAGAGAAGCTGAAATCATGTTGGAGAACATGGTTAGAATTTAGTATACTTTAATTATGTCAGAAATTAATTACAAAAAGTTTGAAATTACCGTTTGAAAAAACTATGTTTCTACACTTGGGCCGAGTAATCAACTGCAAAATAACAGAGTAGGGAGCAGTTCATTAGGTACAGCTCTGTGGTGTAGCACAGAGTTACAAAGTGGACATGACTGAGCAGTACCAGAGTAACATGGGAAATACCACAACAGCAGGTATACATAGGAGTATAATTTGCCAAACATCTGAAGTAATCTTTTCCCCTGTGCATCAAATACTTCAGAAGTAGTATTGTCTTTAGTTCTGCACATAAAGAAAGCAGCTGTCACTCCTGGAGAAAACTGATGGGAGGATGCAGAAAGCAAGACCTGCAAGGAAATATGGAAGAATTAGTCTTTTATTTTAGAAAATTTATGACAGTTGTCAAATATGTAAAAAAGCTGTTTCAAACAATAAGTGAATAATTTATTTCTGTATATATGTGAAGGATAGAAAAGGAGTAATACAGTGCTAGCTGCAGAAAGATTGCAGGTTGAATATTAGGAAAAACTTCCTAACAATGAAACTTAYCAAGCATTGAAATAGATTGTCCAGGAGAATTATAAAGTATCTGTCAGAAGCTGTGTATGATAAGAGTGAATTACTAACATACAGCTGGTTTTGTCCTGGAACAAGTGAATTAATTAGATGAGCTCTTGCAGTCTCTTGCATTCAAGAGTTTTTATGAATCTGAGAAATACATAGCACTCAGGGRAAACAAGGTCAACCAGACAAGTGTGAGGCAAAAGAAAGTTCGTTGCAAAAAAACAATATGATGAGATATAAATGTGCACCTTTCTTAATGTTTCTAAATAAATTCAAAGGTTTGAAACAAAAAATATATAAAGGGAGAAAAACACTAGTCAAATTTTATARCTGCTGTTCTGAGCTAATTCTRCTAATTTCACTGTTGCCGCCTCAGTTTTGTAGAATTATATACATATCTGTGAATGTTACATATGTTAGTTTCATTGTTTCATATTTATAAATGTGTGAAAATGCTTTTCTGTGGTTGCCAAATCCTTCTTGCCCAAACAAGGAATTCTTCAGTTATTCATGCAGCTATARAGTTTGCAATGTCTTATGGTTCCCTAGGGCTCCTGTGTGTATTACCCATGTTGCAGGAGGAGAGCCAGCAGGAAGAAATAATTGTAACTTAGAGCTCTGGGCAGCATCTTGCTGGACTTCTAACTTCCATGTGATGTGTCCAGCACCATTTTTTTCAACATCTCTATCACCATAAGTGCAATGTGTTATGCGTAGAGAACAGAGTGCCTACCACCATTAACTGCATTGTTAGATTCAGTTGGACAATTATTAGAATGAACGTAAATTAGACATGTAGCTAAGGGACATCACACAGAAGGGAAGAGGTCATACCAGGTCTCAAGACCTTAGCAGTGTCTGGCATTTAGTCCAGGCCATTAGATATAATAAAGTTACTTATTTCCTTTATTTAGTAGCCCGGGTCGATAGCTTTCAGAAAAAAAANAAAAAAAAAAAAAAAAAAAAAAAAAAAAAAAAAAAAGACCAACAACTGCTGGGAGAAGCATTTAGAAAAGCATCAGAAATAATGGGGTGGACTCTTCTTTTCTGTTTGGTGGCAGCCGTCACCTAAACACTCTACAAGAACATGGTGGCCTCATGTTCAATATGTCTCACTGAAAGAATTCTCCTTTTCATACCAACCCATAAGCCAACAAATTTCAAGGTCTCTGCCACCTGGATTTTAAATAAACAATTAGATTAACCTATTTAAAACTGTGCAACATACCAATTTTATATAAATTTTGACAGGAAGCAACATTGTTTCAACATGCGAGAGCCTTCTTTTTTGTGTTTATTGATCTCTAGGTTTTCTTGATACTTTTGAAGATGTGAAGAATCAGGAATTTGAACGAAAGGCCCAAATAGAAGCCAACATTGTTGCCCTCCTGGAGCAGTCGAGCAGGGTAAGCATTTCCATCCTCCTTTAGCAAGCTAGGAGGTAGGACACACGGAATAGGAAAGTGTCTGAGTAAAGAAGGATGATGGGGATCATGTATTTATATTTGTATTATATATTATATGTAACATTGATAGATATATACTGTATATATTTATATATTTATATTTTTAATAGTTTCTTACAAGGGTTAAACATTAAACCATGTTTAGCCATAGTTAAAAAAATTTGCTTAATTCCMTTTTTCTGGCTAAAGAGTTTTGAATAGTATGTAATGTTGTAATCAGAGCAAAGAAATATTTGCATAATTTCTATAACTCTTTGTCTCTGCTATAAATCATATTAATAATGATTAGCATCTTCAAATACTGTAAATAAAACTACTGCAGTATTTTGTTTATCCAAAGGTTGCAAATCTCAGTATTTGGGTATTCTGTCACTAGTATTACTTAACTAAAAGTATTCCAATTACCCCTCTGATCTACTGAAAGTATGTCTGAAATATCCTGCTGTGTAATATTTAATGTAGCTGTTATAAAAGAATAATATAATAGTTTAGAAACAGTTCACATTTGCAGTCTGCCATTGCTTTCGCTTTYAAGACTTCTTTTCTTTTAATGTTTTTGGCTCTCATGGATTTTTTTATGTTATAGAAAACTTTCGTCTGAGTAATATTTTGATTCTATGATTATTTTGATTGTCTTCTAACTCTTTCAATATAGTGGACCACAAGGTGTATTTTAGGCACTGTCATTTATTTTGCAACAGACCCATATGGCAGCACAGTTTCTACTTGCTGCATTTTTATTTCATCTGTGCTGGCCTGTCAATACATCTTTTATCAGAAGTTGGCAGAATAAGTCATTCACATTTAAATCACTTCAKACTATTTTCAATGTTTTAAGTCTTTATAGTAGACAATGTCATAGGACAGGTGAGTTTCTTATTTGTCCAGTTACCATTCGTTTCAAAAATACAGCATGTTCTTATTACTGTTATTGGTAACACACAGAATTTGAATCATATGAAACAAATTTCATCTGTTACCAATCAAGAGCTGAAGATTATGCAGGAAGACCTCACTTTTAAATCAAACGAAATGCARAAATCACAGAGCACTGCTAAGAATCTGATTACAGGTAAGATCAGCAATGAATTTTCAAATTAATTCCTTAAAATAATAAAGACTTATGTGCACTGTTACACTGATAACATGCAGAAGATTTTCAAATACTAGATAACAAGTGATCTCCAAATATTAAAATACAGTGGCAAGTTCACAAATTGAAATGCTTGTTGGTAACAAGTTATTTATTTTCCTCAATTTATTTATATTTATTACCTATTATTTGTTATATAGATATAGTAAGTATGTATACTTATATATACTTACCTTACTCTTATCACTAAATGATCATCTTCCTTGYACAGATGTTAAACAAGTGTATTTGAATACAGGGGTTGAATTGAGCTAGCATTTGATTTTACTAATACTCACCCCAAAATAAGATCTTYCATGATCTTGAAAGAATGTTTAACMAACTRAAGTAGAGTCTTCCCCAGTTAGCCAACCATGTATTATTTGTAAATATAGTTCTTAGTATCACTTGSTTATGGTTTGTGCTTTTCCAAAGGAATATGTACCATGGGCAATTAACTGACAACAGTAGTGAATAGCTCCCAAATCSCAAGGCTTTGGTCCTGCAAAGTGAATAGTCATTTTGACTTCGTTTTCAAAATACTGAAATACTTAAATGTAAGCATCTTCAGGATGCTCTCTGTAATTTCAAAAAGCAGACAGTAGTTTTCTTTCATTCCCATAACAAATATCTMTTCTCTATTTGCACTGTTTATAGCAGAATTGTCCTCACAATTCTGTGTCTTTGCCAATATCATTATTGGTTCTGCAAACCTTTCCTTATTTGTTTGGCTGAAAGGAAGGGGCAGGAATTAAGAACTATAAATCATTTTGTTAGAAAACTATTATGTGCTGTACTTGATAGTAATTTTCAAAATAGGAGCCAGTATTGTGACTTCGAAGTAGTTATGAGCAAATAAGTTGTTTGGCACAAAATGTTAGAGAAATTAATTTTCTGTTGTGTGTTTGAACACTTAGTGTTTGCTTGTCCACAAATACACATTTTGCATTTGTGCTGTAGTTTAAATTTCTGGGAAATATGTTAAATTTCAAATAGGACTTTTTGTTCTTTCATATAAGCATAATTTCTGACTATTTTTACAATACAAGGATGTTTTGGAAACACATAGTGTTGTAGAGGTATTATTGAAAGACATACTTCTTTCTCTGCAAGTGAAGAGAAGGAAGTTACAGTACATAATTTTCATAATTTTTCTGAAGCAAATGTCGGACAGCTGGGATTCACAGATAGCGTAATAAATAAGATTCTTTCAGAAATACAGTGAATGCTCAGTTTGCACAGTTGAAGTTCCTTCCAACCTTTGAATTATAGCACAGTCATCTTCAGGATTCTTTTGTTATGGAAATCTGGATTTCCATATTTTCTTGCCGTGACAAAGATATAAAAAGTCCACCAGGAGAATCCTTAAAAAAATTTAAAAAAAAAAAGGAAACCATGAAGAGTAAACAAAAGTGCTGATGGCATAGTTTCCCAAAAACATTTCCCTAGGTCACTGTAGTTTGTTCTGAGAATTTGCCACTGTGTACACACTGCATGCTAGACGCTGCAACTTCATGGCCTATCAAAAGGAACTGGGCTGCATCCTCTTCCTGTCTCTTCCCCTAGAGGAATTCTGAGGKTTTTTTCAGTTTTAAGGTTTTTTCATTGAGTCTGCTGCTGGATAAGGAGAAAATTTGCACCTTCCAGTTTCTTTCCTTTTCTCCAGAAAGTGTGAATGGATAGGAATACCCATTGCAGTCTCATCATMGTTTTTGTATTTAGACACCACAGTCAAAAAAAATTTTTGCCTTTTTGGCATTTACGTTGGTACTACTCCTTACTACATGTAAAATAAATTCCAACTGGTCAACTATGTATAATTTTAAATAACAAAACACAGATATTAGAACAGTTATATAAAAAATGAAAATGCTGTGATAAGACCTAAGTAAATCCTTATGGACATCTATAGTTGTTCTCTGCTATTTCTCTAATGCAGTCTGAATTTATTTTATAATTCTGTTTTTTATTGTTTCTGATCTAAAACTCTCATTTATTGATGTCCTTAAGCGTTTGTCTTTTTACCACAGTGCTGTAGGAGCGAGAGATGAAAGCTGTGATGTGTTCAGTTGTGGTTTGCAATCTATCGTTAACCAATACCAGGAACTTCAGTGTGAAACTCTGGGCAGTCATGCAATATGAAATACTGTAGACATGGGCAAAGTGTTTTCTTAAACCCTTTTCAGTGGAAGGCAGACTGTGAATTACTTACATGTGAAGCAATCAAAAATATTAGCATTTTATATYCTTCTTTTAATTGGAATGGGAATTTTTCATATTTACGTAACTGCTCTTTGCAGGTAGAGAACCCTTTCAATCTTAGCTTATGGATCAGCATTCCTCAGGGTAATTGCAAATGGTACACAAAATCTTGGCTTTCTTTTTTTCACTTTGGGGTTCCTAAAGAAATCATGAAAGTGTTCTGTAATGCACCAAAAATGTTGATAAAAGCAAATCTAAAAAATAAGTATCTGGCATAAATACACAAGCAAAGATATGAGTACCAAAACCCTGCTCTAAAAATGTTTGATCAGGCAATATTTTCCCATATAAATCCAATGAGGAAACCATAACCACAGTTTTTGGAAAGATGAACTCTCCTTCTGTCATATAGACACATGTAGTTTCTTCTGCTTGGGGGAAAGTTGGAGGGGGAGATTTTCTGTCCTTTTTTTCAGCTGATCAGCACAGATCTAACTGTGAGCAAAATGCACACCCATGCCAAGSAAAGTGTGTTTGTGCAGTCTCATCCCTCCCAAAAGCACAGGTTGCCTGATGCTTCAGATTGTAGGAAAAAACTGCATTTGTATTATTCTTCTGCGTCAGACACACATTTGAAATGTTAGATGTAACCATGTTATAATATAGTAATTTTAATGTATGAGTCTAACTTGTGAGATGGTGTGAAGATCAATTTTTTTTATTTCCTTCACTTTAATTGTCCCATAAATATCAAAATCAGAGGATATTCMGGGGCTGTTTATACTGGTTTAATATAGATAAACCTTTATGCAATGGGCCATGTATTATGAAACAAAAAGTACTGTTAATTAGAGATTGTGTGTCTGGTGATCTAGAAAGTCAAAAACTGCAGATGGACCTACAGAAGATGGAACTGTTGGAGGGCAAGATGGTTGGTGAACTGGCTTCTCTTAAAGACAAAATTGAACAGACAAAAGCAGAATTGGAGATCTACAATAATTTGCCAGCTCTGAAAGCATCAGGAGAAGAAAAGAAAAAGGTAATATGAGGAATGAGACAGAATTTATGTGCTTTTGAGCAGCTAGTGGAGGGGAATGCAGATTTGTGACAGCTGAAAAGTGGGCTTGCACATCATTGCAAATAAATCCAAATACTACTTTGCTTATACRTATGACTTATTAATGGGTACATGTAGCCTGTGTTCAGCTGGGTATCTTTGGATAACCTCCTTCCACAAAATCTCCCAATTCCATTTTAGCAATTCAGCTGAACAGTTCTGATGTAATTTATGACTACCCATAACTTTCAATTTCTCAGTCTAACACACAACACAAGCAAAAGAGAATTTCCTACAAATTCTTAGTACCAGCATTCCCACTAATGCTCATACAGTATTGTCTAAGCATACAACTTGGTCAGAATCATTAAGTATGCTTTTTAGGACAGAGCATGCAGTGCTAGAGAAAAGCCCCTGAGTTCTTTATGCATATGCATATGGTCTTGTTCTGAAAGGAAAAGAAGWAGCATCTTGAGAGGTAAATTGAAATAATTTGCCTGAAGCTTACAGCAAATGAACTCATCCATTAATCAGTTGGTGTTGGTTTTTTTTCCTAACTAGAAACTCCAGGATGACAAAGAAAAGTTAACAAAACGCAGCTATGCTTTTAAGAAAATAATGGAGCACTTGAATACAGAGTATGAGACACTAAAGAAGGAGCTGCAAGAAAATGARACCCATTCTCAGGTACAGGTCAAGTTACATATTATTCTTTCAGTTATTTTTTCCTCAGTTTTAGTTTTCTCATACACATGAAACATGGTATGGACAGAATCTGTTTCTTCCTTTTCAGGGAGTTTTCTAAGTCATCTGTTGTGTGTAGGTGTATTTGCTGYTTTCAAACAGAAAGTGGCTTGTAAGCTTTGGATTACTAGCAGATACCTTTCTGAGCTAAAAACTATGTGAATCCTTTGTTTAAGTGCTCAGAACTCTATGTTCTGCYCTTCTTTTGTTTAAGCAGTTTGAGGACCAAGTTAGAAAGAAACTACAGAGGGAGAAAAAAAAATCACTACTGGTTAGCCAAGATCCATTTTGCTTTTAAAGTTATGGCAACGAGTTTTTTGATTTAAATCTGTCCTGTTAATTCCATTTTTCTTTTTCCAGTTCTGGTCCTTGCAGGCCACTGAAATTTTAGGGTCTGCTCACACTTAAATAACTTTGGGATATATATATATATTTACATTTCAAAAGTGAATTAGGAAGGAAGACATTTATAACCTTTTAAGCAGCTTTGATTCCTCCAGTATAAACACCCATAAGTTGCTATCATTTTGGCAGCAGAACTTTACTGGCATATAGGTTTGAAGGCACGCAAGGGAAATGGATAATATTAAAATAAGGTGGAAATGGAAAGTTGTTATTTTTTATGCATTTCACTGGTTTTTATTGCTTGAGGTTGTTGACATATTTGTTCTTTAGAGCTGTTATTTTTTTCTAATACAATTAAAAGCTGAAGGTCATATTTTTCATTAAAGTTGACTTTCTTCTGGAATAGCATCATGGGGTCGATGAGAGGGCATAGCTCTGACAGAGGCATATGTGTCCATTTGTAGCACAGGATTATTATAATCACTCTAGGATGATGATAYAAATCCTGGAAGCTACATGCCAAAACCTTCAAGATTTCAGATACTGTGTATCTTTCATACCAAGATAAAATTCCAGAGTTTAGGTGAATCAGGAGTGGATACCCAATGTTAAGACACTTGCATAATGAGGCTTAACATTTTATATAAAATAATAGTTGTACAGCATTTCTTCAGTTCATTGAGGTGCAGCAATTCTATTCTAATATGCATGAAAAAGATCTATTTCTTTACTTGTTATGCCCTGAGTGTAAATATGATGAGGRTGAATTAAGGTGCATCTTATAATAACTGATGACTTGACATATGTAAAGCATTTCTAAGTACAGATAGTGTTCAGAAACATGGAGGACATGGGAAATTTTGCAAGAGGCCAATTGGCCTTCAAGGAGTTACAATAGAAGTAAACTGAATCTTCTCTGTGTACAGGACAGTAAGTATTTCAATTCTGGCCTCCTTTACTTGCTGTATTGTGTGCAGCAGGATCTACAACCAGGACAATAAAAGTTCTAATTGGTCAGAAATACCTGGTCTTGAAAGCAAATGATTGTCGTGTTTGCTGTGAACCAGTACACTAGATAACTGATTTCTAGCTGTTAAGATTTGAGTTATATGGCAACTATTTTAATCTCTTCCATTTTAAGAATAAGCTTTTAAGTAAAAAACTGCAATATTTTCCTAGTTTATTACCTTAGTTTCCACTGAAAGTTTAGTCTCAGAATGATTTTCAGTTTTACATTTAAAAATAACATCTTCATATCTTAAAATGCAGTACCTTGAACAGTAGCATCAGAAAAACAAATATAAAATTGTATTGTAAGGAAGCAGCCATCGATATAATGTCCACATTAGTTTCCTGTTGATGCTGAAAGTATTGAAGAAGTGCCAGCACTGAACCCACACTCCTACAATCTTCTCACTGCAGCTCTGTTCTTATCACAACTTCTGGCATCAGACAGGAAACTTAACTATGGAAGTAAGGAAGTTTCTTCTGTGTAGTGCAAAGTCCAAGACAGTGTCAGGAAATTTGGTGATTTTAGATCTTACTGATTCTAAGAAGAGATCATCTAAATGATATGAAGCATAAAGAGAATYAGTATCTCCCAGAATTGTTCACCTTTTTACTTCTGACTTGACTGTTAACTTCTTTATATGACACATCTTGAATTCTCATATAATTTTTTCATCCATAACTGCAGTGGCATGCAGTGCTTTTATTACAGATGGATTATGAAGTGCTAAATTATATATGCAGGTTCATCAGCAGCAGCTTTTAAAACATTTTGCCGTTGTTTCTCATGTCTGTTGTTTTTTATGTGAAATAACTTTGATCTTATCAAATGATAGAGTACAAGGCACTGATACTAAATTATTTATATAAAGAATGTGTGTAATAATTACCGTTTTGATTTTTGGCTCTTTTTTGTTTTTGTATTTTCAGCTTACAAATTTGGAGAGGAAGTGGCAGCACCATGAGCAAAAYAACTTTATGATGAAGGAGTGTATCCTTTAAGAAGTAGAGTCAAACTCACACACTGTATTAATTGAGGAAGAAGTCTGTTTCCTCCAGCAGAATAAGACAGGACGGAATGGGCAGCAGAAGACAGGGGAGGAGGGGAAAGGCAATCCTTTGCAAATGTCTCATTAGCTGATAGGTATTATATATAGCAAAACTTACAMGTGTTGTCTGAAACAGTTTTATGGGGTCCTAAAGCGTAAGATTGGCCTTGTCTGGAATTTTTCCTTCTTCCTCAGTTTTGCCACTAGTTTTCATGCAAAGTTCATTTTCACATATGCCTTGTTATCTGAAATTAATCTGTCAGTGTAGCATTGTTTGAAAACATGCTGGGGGAGGGGACCTGCCTTGTAGCTCTCTCTTTATGTCATTAAAATTAAAGAGTTATATTCCAGTAATCATATCAGCAAAATCATTACTTGCTGATTCGCAAATAAATTTCATAAGAGTTTTTGAAATTAGGAAAAGCACTGAAGTTTATTTTAATTAGAATTGATGGTTCTTCTCATCTGGTACTATTTTTMTTTTTGTCTCCTTAGCTATGATAGAGATTTGAATAGGAAAAGCTGCACTTTTATTTTATTTTCTAGGGACAGTGAATTCACTTCAATAAACATTACTGAAATTATTTAAGAAAAAAATCTAAAATCTCTAAGATGCACAAAATCACTGTTATGTGATTACAGTACAAATGTGGTTGGTAAAGGTAGTATCAAAACTAGATYCCACCATCTAGTGTAGAGTCTGGACAATGGACATTCCTTCATGTGTCAGAAAATGGCATGGGGATATATTTCAGGCAATTCTGTGATAGCCTAGCCATCAGAGAAATAATACTGATGATGGTGACGATAATATATTTAATAATTAAAGCATATACATATAGGTATACATRTACTGTTGTTTTCTTCATATACCAAATATCCCATTTCTCAAATCTGGTAAGTGTTCTAATTTTTAGAAAACCATTTGAAAAAAGTCTTGGGCAATGTGATGTAGTTGGAGCCACCTCCTCTTTGTAGGAGGCTTTACAGAAATATATTATTAAGGCAATACTCTTAAACACAATTTTTTTTAAAGAGGAAAGCCTTTAAAGCAAACAAAGAGATAATAAAGGATAATTCAGGATAATAAAGCATCTCCTAACTTGGTATGAAATATTGCCTATCCAAGTGCAGAGTCTTATGCAGAGTACTCATGTCTGCTTAGGCTACTGGAAAGCTACTGCTTTCTTGAGCTGGGACTTCTGTAGCCAGAGTTCCAAAGTGCCAGATTGTATGACTGCACATAGCTGAGTGCCTTGAAATGTTTTGGTTTGCAGTGCAACAATAGGCAAGGTCCTTCATGAGGGACTTACTGCCTGTAAGTACATGAAAACAAAGGTGACTCAGGCATGCATGTAAGTTTTTCTTTTTTCTACARTGCTTGTCATGAGGTGGCAGCTAGTAAATTAGTGTAAATCTTTTAGCCCCAATCTGAGCTTTTTCCACTACTTTCATCCCTTGACAGTTTTGACAGAAGGAAATATAAGGTATTGTGATTCCCTTGTGATCTGTAATTATGCTCATATTTATACTGGCAGTTTGTTTCCTTAATTCATTTAATCAGTCATAGCAACAAAAAGTCAGGAGAGTGACTACCAGCCAGTAATGAAGAATGTGAGAAACCTGGTCAGAGAATACAACAAAGCTCTCATAGAAGCTTTACAGAACACCAAGAACTGAACCCAGGCATTTCCTTCCTGTCCCAATGGACCAACAATGAGAGATGTGCAAAGGCCGCATAGAAAGCTGGATTACTGAGATCATTTACTCACCACTAGGATGACAGATATTCTTAAAATTATTTTTCCAGGTTTTTAGAAGTTATAGGTTTAAATACTATTCCTCCATTTGCACTGTTTAAAAYTTTTAGAAATTTCTGAATTTTAGAAACTTGTATAAACAAAAAGCAAATACTTCCCAATTAGTTACTGAGGCCCATTATTGAATTGCATCTCAGATGGGACATTTTTGTTTGCTTTGCACATTGAATTTCTAATTACCTTCTAGTCCTGCCTCTTCCAAACAGAGCAGTTTTCCCTGAATAAGGACTGCCTCACAGGCTGTCATATGCATTATCTCAAATTAAGTGTATAATAAGATAAACGGTGATATCAACATACCATACCTACGCAGAGAGCAATTTATACCACTAAGGAAAGTATTTAAGGATGAAAAACATCTTTTAAAGTCAAAATTGCTTCATAGTGTGAAATCTTAAAGCAAATGCAAATTTTCATTTCCTAATGGAGAATTAACTTCCTTATTTTTAAGATGTAATTATAAAGAGCAAACTGTGATAAAAGTAGTGAAACATAGCTAACACTGCTTTTGTGTGGACCATTTTACTGCTGTAGTATTCAGTAAAGGAAATAGCAGAGAAAATTACTTGTATTTTCTGCAATGTTTTTTTCTCTCCAGTTTCAAGCTGCAATGTCATATGGAACCTCTGACAAATATACAGTTTCAGCATAGAACAAAACCAGGACTGATACAGAAAATCACAGTGTGCTTTGTGATACAGACATTTCAGAATACATTTAGATAAAATAAAATTTCTGTTTATATATTTCTCTCACATTCTGCATGTAACGTATTTATAAAGTGCTTTTTGATAACTTCTTTCCCTTGATATTTTGTAAGCTAGTCCTGATCGAAGAGAAAAAGCACAGTTGACTATAGACAAAAATCTTGGCTAGACAGTAAACTAGCCTTTTACAAAAAAAACTATTGAAAGCAATGGGATCTGGATTTATAATTGTTCTGCTCTCTTAGAAAAGTTTCCCAGAGAAGATACAGACTATGCACCTCACTTCATAAAGCTGGAGTAGAGAAACAGGAAATGTGCCAAGTTCATTTAAATGGTTCTGCATTTTTACTCTAAATTTCTTCAAATCTGTCATTGTCATTTTGAGTAAAAAGAAATAAGATGAGATGAGAAATGAGAAAATGAATGAGAAGAAATGAGATGAGAAAGAAATGAGATAAAATTACTGAATATTTGTGCAGAGAGCACTGTTTGCAAATTCAACAGAGTAAGTGGTGTTGCTCTATATATTTAAAATATTTAGAGATAATGGAACAGGATTTCTATAAACTAAGAACTGCTATCTAGGGGAAATTCCCACTAAGGTCTCTTCCTTCCTGTCAGAGTTGCAGCTATTCCAGAGAAAGCCCATTATTTGCAGRGATAAAGTTGAAGTCTGATATTCTCACCAATCAAACCATCAGCCAGAGAGATTGCCTCCTCAATTCCACTTGTGCTGGAATAACATATTGTAATGAACAATGGAAAAAAGCTGCASTCTGAATAAACAGACTGCTTTGAATTAGCTTTCACTTAGGGCAGGGAAGGTTTTTTTCCTTAGTAGCGGTTCTATAAGACAGCATGGTAAGGTTTACAGGTTTTTGTTGTGTTCTTTAGGAGATGCCTGTCMTGAAACCCCTTTCTCCAGCATGCTTTTCTTTTCCTTGTTCTTTTGAAGGATCTTCAGATAACCAGCTTGTGTTTGAGAATCTGATCACTTGTTCTTTCTCTTAACAATTCATCCTTATGGTCCTTGATAGTGGTCTTAGTACCCATGGCTGAAAAAAAACCATGGCTTCTAAGTGATGAGCTGCACAACAAGTATTTAATCTCCCTCTAGAAGAGGAGTAAGTCACTCCTGGTAGTGAGCTGTGTAAATTGTACCCTTATCTTGCTCCTCAAGTCTCAGTGAAAATCACATTTCCTTTAACTCTTTATCGTTTTGTTTCTAATACAGTTTAAGTACCAGGCACACGATGTTTCTTCACCAAAGCTCCTTTGTGTACATCAGTAATTCAGTAAAATAGGTCTTTCTCTACCCAGGCAATCTTTTATCCCTTCTATGCCATGACTTCAGACTGAGAGGACATGAATCAACKGGCAGCATCTATGGGGTGGAGATGTTTAAAACCTCTTCCACTCACCTCGCTCACCAGGGCTGAATAGATGTAAGGATCACCTCCCTCAGCCTGCCTGGCAATGCTCTTCCTAACACACTCCAGAATACCGCTGGCCTGTTTCACTGTGCATTGTTGGCTCTTGGTCAGCTTGGTGTACACCATGAAGGGCCCCAAGGTCCTTCTCAACAAAGCAGGTTTCCAGCCACTCAGCTCCCAGTGTGTATGGGTGCCTGGATTGTTCCTCCACAGTRGTGGGACTGTGCCTGAATTTTTGTGGAACTTCGTGACATTCCTGGCTGCCCACTTCAACTTAAGTTTAAGTCCCTCTGACCAGCGGTGCACCCATAGGGTGTATCAGCCATTCCTCCCAGCTTTGTGTCATCCRTAGGCTTCCTGAGTGAGCTCTGACCCATTGTCCAGGTCATTGGTGGGAAGGTTAAACAGTATTGCCCCCATGTCCATTCCTGGGGTATTCCACTACTGTCTGGCCTTCAGCTGGACAGCAGGCTACTGATCACACAGTGAGCCCCAACCCTGCTTATCTGACCGTACTATCAGCTTACCTGTGAGGATTTAATGCTTAGGATGAGGTAAATGATGTGCACACCTCTCACCTTGCTCATTGAGTTAGTTGCCTCATTGTGGAAGGCTGTCAGGTTGGTTAAGCCTAATTTCTGCTTCATAGATCTGYCCTCTCTATGGATAGTCACCTTCCCATCCTTCATGTGTCTGCAAACCATATCCAGCCCAAGTAGCTACAGAACTTTCTCAAGGACTGAGGTAAGGCTAACCAGTCCGTCATTCCCTGGCTCACTCTTGCTGTTCCTGAAGGTAGGAGTGACATTTTCTGTCTTGGAGTATACAGAAGCCTCTCCCTTATCACCATTTTAAGAAAAGGTACTCAGGAATGACCTTGCAATGCCGTTAGTCAGCTACCTCTCTACACCTGGGTGCATCCCAATAGGCTCCATGGAGTTATGTGTATCCAGTTTGTTAAAAGTTCCCYAACCTGGTCCCCATTTATTCAGTAAGTTGCCCCTGAGGCACTAGGATACCAGGTTTGACGATTARTGTCACTCCATATCCTTATTCAATAGCACACTGTATGAAAAGAAGCATTTCAGTTTCAAAGTCTGCGGTCAAATGGTCTGTTGCTGCTATGTCATTTGTYCTTTGCTTGAGGATGAGCACAGGAATTACTACTTTTGTTCCCAGCTCCTGATGGCATGACAGTCCAGAAACCTCTTTCCCATATAGTCAGGCATATCATCATATCTCCAGGTAAACTGTATTTTTGCTGCAAGCAAGAGTTAATCCTCTTGTGCTTCRTCTTGCCTTCACTGTTTTTCCTGGTGATCAAAAAAAAGCTTATTTTTTTTTCAAAATAAGTTTATTTTTTAAGTTCTCTTCATGAGCTTAGAAGACAACAATASAGTATTCCTGTGAGTGATTCCAGGCAGGCAGAACACTGAGAGTTCTCTCTGCCTGACACCTTCAGTTAATGGCTCTTAGTGCTATGTGCTGTTTCGCAATTGGAGGGACATGTTTCCAAGGTGAAGTGGCTTCAAGTTCTTTCAGTACACTTCTATTTTCCTGCTGCAAGCATGAAACAAAAATACAAGRCAGACCTTATGAAGAGGCACTAACYACTAGAATGTCTGAGTTTGAGGAGAAAGAGATWTGCTCTTCAAAATATCTGTTTTGAGTGAACGCCTTGGAAACGTCTCATGGTGATGTCATCTGCATGAGGTGGATGTAGCAATTGGAGTGAAAATCTTCCTATTCTGAAAATGATGATAAAATTGGAGTTCTCTTGAACACATGCACAGTGTGAGTAGCAGCTGAACATGGAATGATAGGTTCTTGTATATGCAGAGCAAGGCTGGGAAAGGTCGGTCAGTCACTCAAAATGGAGCTGGATTTCTCCCAAACTAAATAGTTGTCATGTTTTTGAGTAAAGAGGAAGGAAGCCTTTGAGCATTCATAGCTACAGAGATGATCTGAATTTAAATCCCAGCTTTGATCAATCATTTGTTGGATTGACAGAATCTTGGAGCRGAGGAAAAAATGTTCTTGCCCTTACTTGCATTCTACATGTACAGGTTCTCCTTTCAGGAAGGAGGAATAACTGGACAATATGCCAAATGTGTGAAATGGGAGGAAATGTTCCACATTTAAAAAAAAAAAAAAAAAAGAAAAAAAAGAGCCAGAAATATAAAACTACCTACTGTTGTTTCCTCTTGTAGAGCTAATTCCTTGAAAGCTATATTCATTTAAAGTGACWGAGTTTGATTCACTGAGCACTAGTACCTTTGTATCAGCCCCAGGACTTGTGCTGTGCAGCARCAATGAGCAAGGTGCAAGCCCTCTGTCTCCAACAGACAACTCAAGTGTGACTGCAAATACTCGTGATGTAAGGGGACTCAGCATCGCTTAAAATTAGGGAGTGATTGTAGTAGAAATTTTCAGTAGCATCAGTCACCTTTACAGTTAYGCACGAGGGACAATTCTAAATTAAGCCTTCAGATTTCCAAACTTTTTACAAGATTTACAATCTCAAATTTGGAAGAAGAGGCAGGTAGACAGCAAATTTATTATTAAATGAATAATAATATTATGTGTTGAATTGTGTTAAAATCACCATTTAAAAAGCACTACTAAAGTGTGAGAATAGTTCAGTGGAAGATAGTAGGTCCAGCAAACAGGACATTAAGAATKAATTTTTCTAACCATGGTGGGTTACATTAGAACACTACCTCAGAGATGCAGTTAGCATGACCCATTTCCTGGTCCTTGGAAGCAATAGTTTGATCTTCAAACTTCAGATGCATTGTGAAATTAATCTTATTTCTCCAAATGTCACAACTACGRAATTTGCCTCATTCATGCCCTTTTACTTTCAGCAGTCATACTATTTTTGCTGTGCATCAGGTTTATTATGAATATCTTAAAGATATTTGGATATTCAATTGTTGTCATTAAACATAAATACTCAGGCTCATTTGTTATTTAAAATTTATTGTAAAATATTATGATGAAAGTAGTAGAACGGAGGAGCAGGGTGTTTTTGTCCTGCTGAYAACAGGCAGGGCATTCTAAATTATACATGAAGCCTTCTTCAGAAGAATACAAGTGACTTGCAAAGTAGAAGTTTTGGGAGCATAGGTGTTGGACTAATGGCCTAATGTCTTTCACAATGACTWTACCGATACAGAAGCCCTAAGGTACTCCTGTGTTAACTGATAGCAGAGAAACCTGTGAAATCTTTCTTTGAAAGAAACCTGAGATTCCCATCAGATCCTGTGTTTAATTCCTTTTCAATAAATTCCCTTCCATTTCACTATCAAAGAAGACAGGTAAGTAACAGCTCCCTTTGGCTGAGGTGGTTCTGTAGATTGCTCAGTACTCAGCCATTTTCCAGGATATGTTCTCCAAGAGAAACTTTCTTTTGAAAAGAAAAAAAAAAAATGCCGAGCAAAAAAAAGTGGATCATAGCAATTTTTGCAACCCCAAATTGCTTTCTGACTATGCATATGCAGGAATATGAGCTGCAGGGAAAAAAAAAAAAAAAATTCTTTAACTTTACTACCTCACCTTAAAGTTTCTCAGAACCATCCATTTCAATACCACCATTCCTCCACACTGTCCCATCCACATCTGCATGATTTGTACCCCAGAAACCTTTACCTTCCTCCATTTAACACTACCACTGAAAGGGCAGTAGGGGCAGTGGTAGGGRGAGTGCTCATCCTGAGTGCTTAGAACAGCAGCTGCACATGGCCTCTCTCTGGCCACCTGGCTGCTAGCTCTCTTCCAGGTAGTCCAAAATAGATGGCTTAGGGGCTACAGCTGGCATCAGTGATGTTGGAGAAGAGAACAGGTTCTGTTTGAGAAAAGAAGCTTAAACTCCATTTCTKAGCCTTTGTTTCACATTCGCTGACTGTGGTAATAATTCCTTAAGTTCCCTTACTGCCTCCCACTAACACATATTAACATCATGTCAAGGCCAAAGTAATGGCTTGGTTCCAAAAAACATARTACAACCAGACAYTGCAAAAGGGTATGTGATTTCTGCTAACACATCTACCTGACTAAAGTGCAGTGGCATTGTTTCTTTTTTCCTYCTCACATATTTCCATGTGGTACAGCATGTATGAATGGGTTGTCCTTGAGACGAGTGTGCTGCTTATCTAAAGAGGAAAGCCTGGTGTCAGGAGTTCAGGGCACTTGACATATCATAAAATTAGCCTTCAGCAGAGTTAAGAAAAGCCATGTTTAATGCTAGGGTTATATTTGCATGTTGAAAGACAATTTGTTTCCCTGCTGCAAGTAATTTAAACTCACGCATGCCATTGTGTTGAGGGTTAAGATGTGAATGTTGATGTTTGAATCAGCAGTTAACTRCCAACAGATCTGATGTTTTTGAGGGGAATTATTTTGATACTGCATTTTTGAGTCTTCCCAAGTTCTTTAAAAAAGACGAGAGTGTGTTCTATGGGGCCACAATACACCTTCATACGTGCCTGAGGTTGTGTCAGGGGCATGCTCATTATAGGGCCTGGTAGTCCCACATGCAATAAACGTTGGAGTAAATCAGTACCATATTTTACTTCTTGTGCCATCCTTACTTTTAACCTGGTTTCTTTTACTGGCCATCTGGTTTTGCCAAAGACTATTTTCAATTCTTTGGCTCATTAATAGTAAACACARGCTGAGACTCAGTATCCTTGTTGGCTAAGGACTATCTGGTGGAGGGGACAGGTAATTCTACTGCACTTCTGTGTGTCTCACTAATCAGAGGGATGATCAGATCATAYGGTTTTTAGTTCATGGGACACAAAATTGATGTGACCTATTTTAAGACAAATTTATATTCTAATCACATGAAATATAAGGATGAAAATATGAAATATGAAAGATAGACCTAACAGACACTTAATGTTGAGTGAGAATAAGCCAGAATGTTGCAATACTTTCAGTATTGCAGTCTAGAAAAAAGGTCTCATGTGATTAATTTTTACTTCYGTGGGAGTAGTAATTAAATTGTGGCTCTTAAAAGCTTTCCAAATAAAAAYAGACCTAATTATAAACAGATATTACATAAAATGGAGTACTTCAGTGTTTGCTGACATATAGGTGCTATTCTTTATTCCTTCAAAAATGGATTTTTGTAATGAAACACAAATCAAATACATATTTCTGCTGATGCTGGTACCCTAAACAAATTCTGACTTGGAGTAGGATGCATCTCCTCTCTTCTGGCTTCACCAGGCCTTTGCAACCTTCTTGTATTTGTGCAGTGCTGCATGTTAAGCTGTCCTCTTTGTCCCAGAGATAAATAACTACAGRGTCATCAAGGCAGATGACATGATCAGTAGGCACAAGTTGGTTCTTTAAAAAAGAATAAACAGCTCACCTGGCCCATTACTCATACTGTAAAATCAGTTCCAGTAGGTATTGCTTTGTGTTTAGGTGCATTTCAAATGGAGTCATGATGCATTTCTCCTCACTTTACAGCAGGAAAGTGAGATTAAGTGAAAACTTTAAAAAATGCCTGTAAGCTTAAAATAGCAGTCTGGAGAACTACAGCCTTGACTGAAGTTGCCTAAGTCCCCTTTCCTTCCTCTCTGCTCCCCATCCCTCAACAAATCAAAAGACATTAAAAATAATTGATATAAGTAGGTTAAATGAATGACAGAACAGTTACCCACTATAGAGGAAATATGATAATACACAGTATCTGCTAATACACTAAGTACTSTGATTTTGGAGGGACCTCTGCCCGCAGGGATATAAAAGCTAAGGCATGATTGGAGTGTGGGTAATCACTGCTATCAAAGAGTAGAGGAAGAGTAGATGTTCTCCAAAATCTGAAATGGAGAAAATATATGTGTTTACTTTAGTCTGAAACCAAATCAGAAAACTATCTTATMTTCTGCCTCCTTTAAGCATTAGAAAGACATTTTAGTAGTGTTTGTTCCTCATACTGTGTTTTTCACAGAAAGGGTATTTTTAGCATAAATTCCTACTTGGTTTKGATTTCAGTTATACGGAGGGACAGGGGAGACACACGTAAGGAACTCTGAGTCACTGCCTTCCCATTTGCTGTGATTGTGACCCTTCTCTCCACATGGCAATAGATCTTGGGTGTAAAGGACTTCTTTTGTGAAATTTACTCTACAATCAAAGGCCATAAAGAAATTAAATCAAAGTAGGTTGAACACATACCCCTTTTCCAAAATTATGCTGAGCTTTTTCTGTACTTCCATAAAAATAATTTTGGGAGTTGGCATCTGGACAGAACTACAGGACTTCCAAATGCTGTATTGTCCCAGATCATCTTTAGTCAAGTAAAGTAAATAAGATTGCTCTTTATTTCTGGTTCTGTTTATATATCTGAGTGCTGGTTTTCCACTTTTTTTTTCTGGTTTTTGTTGTATTTTTATTTTGTGTTTTATTTTATCTCCTGAGTTTCAAGACCTCCCTGAGTGATGAGGGCATTGTAATCCCACTGAAGCCATAACTCCGTGTGAGATGTATTATTGCAACAAGATTTCAGTCTGTTTTCAATTGTCAAATGTAAAGAAAATTTGTTTCCAGTAAAATACATGAACTAAGGGAGTAGTTTGCTGGATTGTGGATGGCTTTGGTCTACACAGGATTCAGCTGGCTGTTTTGTTACTGTTTACTTCATATTTTCAKTATTGTGTGCAGAGATGCATTGCAGCCAGCAGTTGACGTGTGGATTAAATAAATAAGGGAAAACATAATACCATCCTGAGAAGTTAGCAGACCTGGACTTTAGAAGGAGATAACAGTTTCCACCTTCTGTACCTGGGTGGAGGATGTTTTACTTGCACTCTCCCGCCTGCTGGAGGATGCCATCATTGTTCCTATTCTGCTGACTGTGAACAACGGCAGTCCCCTGCTTCTCCAGCAGCTCCAGATAATTGTTTTGATGTATTGCTGGATGGACGGGATTTGCGCTGCCCTACAGTCCTGCTGATACAAAAATGCCTTTAAGATCCTGCCTTTCCCATCCTAATCTACAAAGGAAACAGGAAAAAGGAACTTAAACTCCCTGTACTCAGACAGCAATGAGACTGTTTCAGCCTGCGCCAGTACTCTGATTTCTTGCCTGTGACTTGTAAACAGTGTGCTATGCAGGACAAGAGTAACTGCTAAAGGTCTGCCCCGAGGGAAGGATACTCCATGAGCGACTGTAAGAACTGGATGGATATACTTTGGAAAGCATGGACCCTCTAGCACACCTAGTTCTCTATGGATTCAGCCTGTTGATTTCAGGTRAGTTTTGGCTTTAACAGCTGTCGTGGACCTGTCATGCTTTTCTTGTTTCTCACACAGTGTGCACGTACTCTTTGGCTGTGTACCCTTCACTCCAGTGCTTACCTTTACTGATTTAAGTACCCATGCTTGTTTTAGTGAGTCCACTTCTCTCTCTGCAGTTCTTACAGCGAGGGTAGGACTGTGAGCAAGCAGCTGGGGATGATTTAGCTACGTGTAGGATCACGGCTGCAGCTTTTAACTGTAGAAGCTGTTTATTGACACAAGTCACAGCCCGGTTTCTTTTCTGTCTCATGGCRTGAACTTTTTCATACAGCTGATAACTTTGAAACCACTGGTGTCTTTCCGTAAGAAAGCTGCTCTAAAGACAGATTAAATGTTGACTTCTTCTGTGACTGACTTTATGAACTAGCTGTGAAGYTGATGTGTGAGCTATTCCAGTATCTGATTTGAGACAAGATTCCACAGGTGGAACTTAGATGAAACTTGGTGGACAAAAGAGGGGAAAAAATGTACATTATACCAAATCAACTAAAACCACTTCATATGCAGTTACATAGTATTAAAAGCAAATGCCATTAGTTCAGTGAATCAGAAGTTGTAAGAGGTATCTGTGGAAAGGTGTACAGAAATATACTAATACAAATTTGGTTTCTAGTATTTGCATCATTAATGTTAGAGATACTTTGCTGAACTATCACATGTGGAGCCCTGAGGAAGACTGTGCTCCTGCCGTCAGATTCAAAATTGCTCTGCCTTTGGGTATTGCTTTTACAATCCTCATTTTGATTTTCTAGTCAGTTTCTTCTGTAAGAATTTGTAAAGAAAAATGCAAGACACGTGATAAACTTAGACTCTTACCTCACCCGTAACCATTGCATTGAGACATTCATAGGTTGTTCCAGTCCGTTTCACAGTAAAAATATAATGTGCTATAGAACTGCAAATCGTCCTGCAGTGGAAATCAGAAAGTAGCAAGAAAAGGCAGAAGTCCTCTTTTCTGTGCAACTTTCTTTATAATTGCTTTACACAGATCCTCTTGATTAGCAGCATGCTAACAGCTGTTTACAATAAAATTACGAGTTTGAGATGTTACTTTTGGCATCTATAAAAAGTTAGAGGTTAAKGCAGGAAAAAAAAAGTTTGTAATCTGTTGAAATCATGTTTGGAAATATTCTTTTCTAGCAGTTGCTCTAATTGGCTGCATATTGTTAACCAATTCCTCTTCTGTGCCTTCAGTTTSTTGATTGTTTAGCTGCACATCGATTCAACCTAATTAGCCCTCAGATCCCTTCCAGCTTTACACTTTTAGGAAATATCTGGTTCATTATGGATRGAGAAGAAAAGTAAGCCCAGTTACTCCAACTTTTTCCTTGTCCCTCCTGTTTCTCTGCATAGTGACATACACATATTTGACACAGGCAGCAACAACGTTCATTAAATCAGAAGTACAGGAGAAACAAAAGTCATCTGCAGAAATTAGCCATAAAATTCGGAGAGCACAGACAGCCCAGCACCGAAGAGCTGCCAGTCACTGCATTTTCCACAGGGGCTGATCAGCAAGGTTTGTGCTGTAGTCACACCCATCTCAATAGATCTGTCAGCTTTCCCGCTTTTGTTTGAGAATGATATCATGTTTCCTGGGGCGAGCAGTGGAAGACAATGCGAGCCTGCTTTCCTCTAGATACTGCAGGCGGAGTTCAGGAAAGCAGGAATGACATTCCCTGAGCAGGGGAGGGTCTACACTCAGCACAGACACTGAACTGGCTTAACCTTGTCCCTGATGATTGTGGGCTTCTCTGGGTGTGTTGCTGGGTAGGCACAAAAATCCACTCCACCCTTTTCCAAGGTGAAAAACACTGACTTGGCTGTTGTTACGAGAAATGGCCTTTGATTTGATGACYTTTTGCTTTTAATAGCTCTTCTCCATTAGCCATTAGACCTCATGGTCYGATTTGGAAGGTGATGTTCAAAGTACAGGCAAATGCTCAATTTTACACTTTATACATTCCATAGCAAATGTTCAATTAAACAATTAAGGAATTGGATTTAATTCTGTTRCGATTCTTCAAACTAGACTGAGTATCACCACACGTTTTTTCTTTTGGTTGATTACAACGTTTTGGAGTAGTAACATTATTCTGACATCTATCCTGAAGTATGGATTCAAATGCCAAGCTTGTGACTAGGTTCAGTCCCTTAAATTCTGACCAAAGAAGATCTGTAGGGTTTTTTTTATTCCCCTAAAAGCAAGGAAAGAGTGTCACAATCTGCCTTTTGCTTCAGAAATGCCTCAGGCCCCCTCAAATATCCTCAGATGGTGTAGAAAACTGCCTGCAGTTTCTCACAGTGAGCTAACTCTCAGCAATATTCAAGTGTGAGCCTTATTTTAACAAGATGATCACCACCAGTAAAGGATTTGTGAAAACCAGCAACTATTACAGTTAGCTTCAAGAACATTTCTTTGACTATTTCCATCAGGAAAAAAAATATATTGTCAAATGTCTGCATTGTCCAAGACAGAATTTTCTTTCCAATAGTTTTGCTCCACCAATAATTTTARATCCAGTGGGCCTCTAAAAATACTGGATTTTTTTCCTGATTTAGTTGTTGGACCCATATATGGTAAAAGACTCAAAAGATTATATTAGTCTTTTTAGAAAAGGGTAACAGTAGAGCAACCCAGTGCAGTGGCATTCAATAGCTCTCCATCATCTCTATTGATGGTTGCATTCTCTTTGGAATCAGTAGGTGTTATCAAAAAAYTCCAAATGGGTATCATTATTATGTGACTCATTTTCATACTTAGAAAGTTAAACAGCTTTTAACATGCATTACCAGACACACACTTGCACCTTTATAATGCTGTAGACTWTTCAAAATGACAAGTTGAAATTTTTACTTGAATTGGAAAGTCTTAAAAATTCAAGACTTGTTTTTCTCTTGTGAAGCTTAACTTCACCAAAAGAAAACCTGTATTAACCAGTGGCTGATGCATGCCTGTGRCAGTGAACAGGAATGTTATTCTTTGTGTAATTAAAGGGATTATGCCTGTGTGAGCATCTTCAAATAGGCTGTTGTCAGATCACAGTGGCACYTGAACCTCAGTCTGTCCTGTGGCTRAGTGCTGGAGTTTTGAGCCTCCCAGTCAAAGAAATGGAGGAACACCACTTCTGACCTTTTAATCTCAGGTATTTCATAACTATAACTGTGAGTTTTTAATATCAGGTATTTGTAACAATACCAGATATTACACAGATGTACAACCTTTCTGACACCTCAATTATCAAACTACTAATGTAAATTRGAGGAATTTAAAACAAAGTTTACCTTTGTTCCTGAAGTGTATTTGATATGTGAGACCCAGCAATTGCATCTGCCTGCCATATTGTGCCTAGTTCAACTAGTGATATATAGAGTAGCTCTCAGGAAGCCTGTGTTCCCAAAGGTCATTTCAACAGCTGGGAATAGTCAGGAGTGAAAAGGCATTGCATGAGGCCCAAAGGAATCAGATCTGAAAGGGCAAAATGGAATTACACTACATTCATGTTAACAAATGCTATTGTTATAGATAAAATTTTCATATGTAGATATATGAACACACACATATTATATTGCTTTCAAACTTATTTGTAATTAAGATGGATGGATTACTTTTTTGTTGAAATTTCTTTTAAGGGAAAACTGAAGTTGTAATATTTTGCACAGATGTCTGATGCCCACAAGATTTTTATCCGGAAGACTTTAGTGTACTAGAAGGAGCATAGAAGTCATAGATACTGAGTAGCTGACCTTAGGGCAGGGAAATGCACTTGATTCTTTGTGTGCTCACAATGAGAATTACCTGGGCTGGAAACCTGTTCTGTATCAGTCATGTACACTTGAGCCTGCTTGGCCTAGACCTATTTTTAAACAAATAAAAAACCCTCTTCAGCTCTCTTGGAAGACCAAGAAATCATTGTGGTATGAGGAGTGTTGGGTAGGCACAGGAGCAACGAACCAAAAATGGATGCACCTACTGTTTGTGTGAAATATAATTCATTCCATGGGCAGGTCCCTTTGTAATGTTAGATCTATCTGGGACTGGAGGGATAAAAATAGAACTGCTCTCCAAAGACAGTCTCTGCCCTGTGCTGGTAGATCATATTTAGGATGCTGTTCTGCTGTGGTTTCAGTGGTGTCACACAGCAATGAACCATCTGTGTCTAAAATAGAGACTTTCCTATCAGGAATTTAAAATGCTGACTGTCTATTAGATACAGATTTAAAAACTGTTCTTCAACTGTTAAACAAGGGTCGTATCTTAAAGAAGTTCAACAGCTGTCAAAATTAATTTTGTAATTCATCACTTGGAAATATTCACACCTTTAGGGTGTAAAAGTATTAGGCATTTACTAAGTTCTGAAARAATTTTTAAAAGGTATTTGAAAAAACAGCATTTCTCTATTCAGAAATGTAACCTTTTTACTTTAAGACTAATATTTTGCTTGCCTAGTGTTTATTTATTTTTTGCACTGTCAGCCTGACTAATGAAGTGGCTTAGTTAATTTCTCCTGTGGAGTATAACAAGTCTTCCTTGACAATGCAGTTCCAATTGCACTTCTAATTGTGCTGATGATTTTTCCTTGTGTTATTTCCTGGCTGTTCATTGCTGACAAGCAACWTGGTCAGGAGTCTTGGCCTCCTTAGTCACAAAGTGTGCTTAGCACCAGAAACACTTCCCAGCTACTTTCGTCAGAAAAATCAGTTAAGTGGCAAAGTGAGCGTGCCCTACTGTACAGGCAAGAGCATATTAGAGTGTGTTTTCCCAGCAGTTAGTGCTCACAGACAGCCAGCCTAATGCTTGTTGTAGGCACTAATTGATTACCTGTGCTATTTTACCTACTTCAGCTTGGCACATGTTCACATGCAACAAGCAGTGCACATCTGCAGTACAAATAGGAGCTTCAWAATGAAATTAACAAGGGCCAGCCTTGTAATGGACATATTTATTTTGGTGTGCAAATACACTCTTGATGATATGATATTCATATTTTGCTGGCTGCAAATCCAACCAGATTTGCACCTGTAGTACAAGCCTGTCCTASTGGAGCTTTCTCACCCTTTTTCAGTGTTTTCAGCATTACCTGGCATACTATCAGATGGTTATTTAWGCAGACATTGCTGCTGATATATTGTTTTCCACTTCACTCTCTTGTGGTCAACCAGCCCTAAGAAGAAATCACGACAAACCATGTTTTGGTTTCTTAAACACACACACATGTTTAGGCAAATATACCACACACCAGAAACTACAACCAAGCTGTCAGCAGTGTTTTGTCTTCTAGCATTTTCCTCTTAAAAGGTTGTTTTGATGGTTTGTGAAACAACTGRCATGCAGAGAAAACAAGAAGGCAGAGGCATTTCCTTCCACAGCACCAGAGGTACCCAAAGGCAGATAGGCAGAYACCCAGACAGGCAGCCTCACAGCTTTGATAAATTATTTCATTTTTCACACTTGTGCTCTGGTTTTCCCACTACTGCTGAGCAACATAGTGATATTCTGTCACTGRTCTTTCATCTATTATTAGTTCCACAAATAGTGCCCTATTTCTACGGGCAATTGGTCTTGGTATTTGAACTGTGAAGCATCCAACAGCTGCCCAGTAGCATCCTGTAAGATACAACAGCATGGACAATGAAAATAGTTCTATTGGGAAACCTATCTGTTAGTTCATTTATCAGATACCTTCCAGGAGCATTTTTGACTTTTTTTCATCCCTGCTAGTTCTGTTGTATGGCAGAAAATCTTAATCTCTTTGGGCAATAATAACTTCAGCTTCGTTTTCCTGTGGAGGAATGAGCTGTCAGAGGAGAATCTGACTCACTGGGAGAAATTACCTGAGCTGCTGCTATCTTTGAAATCCAGATGAAATTTCCAGGACACTAAAAGATCACTGAGCCCATAAAATGAATGAGTGGTTTCAAATTACTTACTTTTTTAGAAAATAAAACAAAAGAAATATGGTAAGAGAAGTGTTGAGTGCACAAAAAAAACAAAGATCTGGACCACATTCTGGTCTGGTCCAGATAGGAAAAATATGCCTAAACAGTTAATGTTTGGGGTTAGTTTCTGGCTGGTTTTAACATTAAGGGTACTTTATTTTTTTCCTTTTTGGAGGGAAGACTTGTGGATGTGGTCTCTACTTTATTAATTTCTCCATATTTCATTTATATTATTTCCAGCCTGAATATCTTCCATATTGGCTAATTCAATATTTTTTTAATCACRATTTATTCAGTACTTCTCCAAGAATTAATCAAATGCTATACTTCCTTGGCAAAATTGCTTGCTTGATTGCCATTTGTATCTCTAAATAGATTAATTTAATTCTTTTAATCTGGTGTGTTGTTTTATACCAAAAAATAAAACTTGAGAGAGAACAGCTGAAGTTATAATGGCAAAACAAGACACAATGAAAAATACTGAGGTGTAGGCTATTTTGCAAGTTAGGCTTGTTCTAAATCAAAACCTTATTCCTTCAGGCAGAGGGAGTGCTGAATGTTGTATTTCAAGAAACTTGAAAGAAGGGGTGTTGATAACTTGACAATTTGAGACATATGTTTTCACCGGTCTCTAAATGATTTTTTAAATCCTGAAGTGAGTGTCATATTAACTGACTGTTTCACTTATAGTGTAACACCAAAACTCAGCACAGATTCTACTTTTTCCCTGCTAATATAGTATCATTCATATTTCTGACATTTGATAGCAGAATGATTTGTATTTCATTCAATAAAAGTAAAAGAGAAAAAGAACTACGTAAGCATTGCATATTACATCATCATGTAATCTCTTTGCTTCATGTGGTGAAAAGTGGGGTGGAATTTACTGGAATTTTCTGGAATTTCATCTCCTCTTAAATAATTAGTACTTCAAATGTATTAATCTTTCTGCTTCAAATGTATTAATCTTTCTGCTTATTAATCTTTCTTCTTACAACAGATCTTCTCTTTCATCAGTTACACTGATGGAAAGGACTTCCTGCTTATAGTCACTTAAAGAAATGAATCATAAAGCTCTACAAATATAAGGAAAACAAATACATCATTAGGTGTGTAACAGCTAAAAAATTTMTTTTGTTCTACTACTGATAAGTATTAACACCCAAAGCTTTTCCTCAGAACCTTGAATTCTCAATACCCCTTGCAAGTATGACCTATGTCCATTTTATAGGTGTTTTGAAGGACAGTGAAGTTTGGCTATCCTGTGATGGAGCTGACCACTCTGGCTGCTTGCTATGGAAAAGAAGTGTTAGCCATTCCAGTACTGAACATTGTTTTTCAAGTAACAGGCAATTCTGCAAAGGCCTCACATTAGGTAGAAAATGCCTAGAACTTTCCCATGTTTTCCTGGAGACAAGACAATGGTTAMCTGTGGAAATTGGGAAGTAAATGGACAAAGACTCTCTGAGATTAAAGAACAAATCCATAACACTTTTCTCCCAAGAGTTGCTGTGTGTACTCATCTATGGCATTAAAATAGCTCAAGATTGCCACATTTACTTATAAACTCTAGTATCTAGCACCAATTATAATCTAGAGGAGTGATATTTTAATCTTTAGGAGACTTTCTTGGTCTTTGAGTAGAACTGTGTTTGGGATGTGCTCCAGGGAATTYCTGAGCACTGTTTCTTCCAGCTGGTCCTGGCTGAGTTTTCCTAGTGCAATGCAGCACAGAAAATATGATGACTGTGCCTRTATGAAGGGCGTTTTGGTAGGCAATGAGAACACACAGGGACTGCAGACACAGCACGACACACTTATTCTCTGTTCACCGCAATTTCCACAGGTGAGTATAATAGAATCATAAGATAATTTGAGTTGGAAGGGAGCTTTTTAAGGTCATATAGTTCCAATCTCGGTGCCATGGGCAGGAACATTTTCCTCTAGCCCTGGCTGCTCCATCCARCCTGGTCTTGAACACWTCCAGGGATTGGGCATCCATAGCTTCTCTGGGTAACCTCTTTCAGCGTTTTACCTACCTCACTGTAAAAAACGTCTTCCCTATATCTAGTCTAAATTGACCCTCCTGTTGTTTCAAGCCATTACCCCTTATCCTATCATTACATGTCCTTGACAAAAGTCCCTCTCCAGCTTTCTTGTAGCCCCCTTTAGAACTGGAAGGTGCTATAAGTTGTCCCTGGAGTCATTTCTTCTCCAGGCTAAACAATCCCAACTCTCACAGCCTTTCCTCATACAGAAGATGCTCCAGCATCCCATCATCTGTGTGCCCACCCCTAGACCTGTTTCTACAGGTATATGACCTTCCTATGTTGGGGACCCCCRAGCTGGGTGCAGTGTTCCAGGTGGGGTCTCAGCAGAGCAGAGCAGAGCAGAGCAGAGGGGCACAATCCCCTCCCTCCCCTGCTGCCCACACTGCTTTGGATGCAGCCCAGGACACGTTTGKCTCTCTGGACTGCAAGTGCAGAAATCTCTACCTGGGAAGCTSTGAAAGATACAGCTGAGTATCATCGGGCAAGGAGGACAATCCTGTAATTCAGAGTGGGCCAAGAGGAACTGCATCTCCCTCCTTTCATTCTGCTGCCTGGGCTATAATAGGTGTGCTGTCACTTAAAGTTACTATTTAGAGGATGCCGTTTTCACTGTGCTGGAAAGGCTCAAAGCACTGCATCACAGTGATTGATGTGTCCAAATCCTTGCATGATATCTCCCACTTACAGCATTAGCCTTCTGCAAGTGCTTTCTCTTCTCAAAATCTATTTGCACACACAGCAAATTGCCTTCCTGATAAGGTCTGTTCTTCAAGGACCAGGGCAGGAGTCAAAGGATTTTTTCAGGGCAGCACAGAGGATTGTCTCTGCTGCAGAGACAGATTGTTTCCTATTTGTATTTTTTGTGCTTTTCTCAGAGCTAGATTCTGTTGTCCTTATTTGGTTCTTACATACTCAGAGTCTTCATTACATCTATGATATTATTTGCCTAAATTTTGCCAGACTAAGCACCTTTTTTTAGCAGGAACTGTTGGGTTATTTGAAACTGCATTACCATAAAGGGATGCTGTCGGAATCCCTATCCAGTGGAGTCAAAGAAAACATAACTGTCACCTCCAAGGCCTTAGATTGTTCCAGTGCTTTTTTTTTTTTTTTTYTTTCTTTCTTTTTCAAATGACATCTAAAGCACAGCTTTTCTTAGTGCAAAACTTCCACTTGGATATATTTTAATTTCTGCTTGCACCGTATTCCACCTGTGAAACCTTAGCTGCAAAGGCATAACTGGCATATAATCCCATGCATGCTTGCAGATATAAATTCCTTTAAGAGGCAGAAAACCTTCTTGTGATTCTTCGGGAAGAAACTCCATCTGTGTTCCATCTGCCTCACTCAGGCATCTGGGTTACTCTGAAGTGTTTATATGACAAAAAGCCACCTATCTTTAGACAATGAATCAGAATACTGTCTGTTCTCTGGTGACTAGATTTTGATTCATCTGGAATATTCTCAAATTCAGATAAGCAATATGTCTCCATATTCTACACTGTCGCTGCATGATTTTTATTACTACGAGCAACAAAGTATGTTGCAAATGCTCAGAATCCAACAGAATATCGCTTTGTGTGTTGATCAAAGGCAACATGAAAGCTGGTCCTCAAAATTCAGATTTCTGCTACTGCTTTTTCTCGTAGTATTAGAAGTTTGAGAGGCAGGAGAGCAACATCACCTTTCRGTCTTTGTTGGAAGTCAGAGGAACAGAGAAATGCTAGGGAAAATGGAGCTGGAGCCCTGGATGATCAGCCATCCTCTAAAGCACCCAGCTTCTTGAGCCCATACCTCTGTATTGGAAAGGCAGTTGCAGCTCTRTGCCCTGTGGGTGCCAGGAAGAAATATCAAAATATTTCACTTCTGCTCTCTAACACTTTGACTGGCCTCAACACAGATAATCACGTCAAAGGAATTTTAATCCATTTGATTCTGAGTTTCACAAAAGTTTRCAGAAATCCGGATCTTGCAGTTTATGATTTTAAGGATATCTCTACCAGGCATGTGATGCTGATATAAACTGAAGCTGCTTTCAGCTGGTGATTGTTGTACTATATCTGCCTTTGGCTGATATCTGTATCAGATCCATAGTGAAARCACAAATGTTCCTCATATAAAAGTCAGGACATTGAGACAAATGCCCTATAAAATAGATGTGTGMGTCTGGCCTCATTTCTATCACATACCTCTTTCATTTTGTTCAGAGGATTTACATTTTCAGTGTTCAGTAGGACAAACTGATTTTGCTGACCTGCGCCTTTTGCAATATTTACTTTAATGGCCGTCGCATCCTTTCCAGAAGGTTTCAGTTCTCCATTATGTAACTGCRAGTTATCTGGGCTGGCACATGAAAGGGTGGTGGCTGTGGAAGACTGGCTGGGTGTGGTGAGTGTCAATGTGCTGTCAAGATACTTCAGTCCCCAGAGTGGTTGCTTGCATTGAAAGCAGAGGAGGACCTCCTCCCTTGGCCCAGAGCACTGCAGAGACACACGCAAAGACTGCAGTCAGCACTAAGACCTTTTGACCTCCCTTATCTAAGACTATACCCCTTCCTTCCCATCAGAGAAACATTTGGAAGCTGACCGGTGCTAAATATTAGGTCTCTCTTTGTAAATACAAAATATACTTGTATCCAAATCAGAAAAATAGATGTGATGAATAAAAGAAATAAATTATTCTTCCTGTTTCAGCTGGAAAAAATGTTACTGTTTCCCTTCTCCTTACACTGAATTTAAAAAATAAAGGGAAATGCCTATTATTTGCCAATTGTTCGTTATAGGGGAGCTGAATTTSCCTCCTGCTATGCACATTTGAACAACTAGAACTGTAGCACTCTGCTAGAGGATATTTTAATTAGGCTTGTATCTCTCATTTTCAAAAAAACTTACATCTCAATGTGTTTCTGACAGTCCCATTGATCAAAAGAAACAACTTTGAATGCTTTAAACCTGACCTCACTTAACTACTGGTACTGACTTGCTTTTGTTTTCSCACAAGTTGCTTTGTGCCACGGGTCCTGCCAGGGTCTGTTAAGGCTTTAAATATTTAATCTGATTGACTATGAAATCATTAGTCCAAGTTCATAAAACAGCTGCAAAAAATACTCCAGGTGTTCAAAGTACTACCAAATCCTATAACTGGAAAYCATAACTGCTTTACAAAAGTTTTTACGTACTAAATCCATGTAAAGGACACTGAGGAAACACTGCTAAACTGACAACTTTATCATCCACTCATCCTGTTGTGGGAAAAGCACCATACTTGAGGTATTTATGTGCACSCCTAACTATAAACAGATCTGCCTGTTTTAGCAACTTGTGGTTTTCTACAACAGATCTTGAAAKAAAGTCAACACATTTGCAAGACTTACTGCCATTTCTGAGAAGAACAAGCGCCATCTGTTTGTTTCATACAGAATAAATCCTCAAGTCATTGTAGCAAAATAGTTGATCTGTGTTAATCCAATTTTGCACAAAAGCTGTGCAAGACACCAGCCAGAGAAACCCTGAATATTGGATGAAACAGCTTATTTGGTGATTTGATTGGCCACATATTTGAATTTTTTAATTTKATACTTTTTTATTTTTCAGGTAAAGTGGAAGCAGCACTGGACCTCATACTGATCAATTCCTTCCCTCTGGTGGGCAACTCCGAGACATCACTAATCTGCATCACTTCCAAATGGCGTTCCCGTGAGTCTATCACGATAGGCAGGGACCAGGAGGACATGGCAAACCAGCACCGAGAACCACTGCAAGTTAATGAAGATTCCAAGAGAGCAGYAGCCAAAGCAGTGGTGTGGAAAAGAGAACAGGCCAGTGAAACTATCGGAGCCTACTACTGTGAAGGGAAACTCAAGGATGAGGTGACAAGGATACACACCATGAAGATGCCGCTGGGAGGTACTGTATGGTGGTCAGATCTGAATTTGCCATGGCACTGCTTGCAGACTGGCAACTATCCCTGGTTGACATGGGCAAGCAGGCAAGGCAGTCCTGAGTCAATAAAAATAGACTTAGCTCAAGCCACTTTTTTATTACAGTGTAGAGAAACTGGTTGGTACTAGGTGCTAGTCATTTCCTTGTGGAAGTTAGTCAGACACCTGTGGGTATTCTGCCYGCATCTGGCTACTGCCAGGAATACAAAGTCGGTCAGCAAATAAGGTAACTACTGGCCTCACTGACCCTGTGGAATAACATACATGGCAACTCCTGCACTAGGATTTTCACACCTCAGGCCCTCAATTTATAACAGGGCTTCATTTTAAAAGTTTGATAGGTCTGGGATGGAGATAGCTAAATATAATTATTCTATTTTTTTTAGTAAATGGGCAACCTGAGCATAGTGTTCTTATTCAAGGCCTTACCTTGCTTAAGGTTGAGTAAAACTACAGATCAGCAATTCTGGATCTGTACAGTCCATGTCAGTGTGGAAAAAAGAAAAAAAAGGATCCATCTCAACTCTGGAAAGGAACTCCAGAGAAATCTGCCAAAATCTGAGAAGATTATTCACAAAAATCCAGTAGAGATTTCATTATTTATTTGATTTTGTGTTAAGACAGTGCASAGGAGAAAAAGCAAATATGCCAGGGATAATGGGATAAGAAGATGGGATTTCCAAGGTCCATTAAAAAACATTTTCTTATGTTCAAAATTTCCCTTTTATTCTTGACCTCATTAGGCTTCTTGGACAAATTCCAAAGCAGAAATCACTATCAACTACAGAAAAGTGCAAGAAATTTTTAGATAATTTTCTGCAGCAAATCACATTTTCAAAACTGCAGCTGATTTTTGTAAATTTTACTGTACTCCTAATGCTTTGTGCCATGGCAACTGGACTGTGAGGAGACTCAACAATTTTAATGTCTCTTAATAAAGCTCAAGCAATTTTTGTTGGTGAAATCTCCTGGAATTATATAACAAATTTATAAAGGAGATCTTTTCATTTGTCAGACCTGCAGCTAGTGTTGTTACTATTTCTTTGAACGTAGGTAGGTTGGAAGCAAGGTGGGTAGGACAAGTGCATTTTTCTTTGCCTTATGTTTTTTTCTGACAAAATGTGGTCTTTGAARGGTTGGACTGATCAGCAAGGCAGCTCTGCAGATGCAGAGTGACACGTCCATTGTTTCAAAGGAGGCTGTAGTGAGGAGGAGATAACAGTTCATGGAAAGTCAATGTGACCCTGGCAGTGGCAGACTGTCAGCGAGATGAGCACGTTTCTGGCTTTTCTGTTGTAGAACAAAATGCATGGGTGGAAGAATGTCCTCTGGATCAATTAGTTCTTTGCACTTGGTATCCGTAGGCCTAGGAGCAGAGAATTTTAGTAATCAAACCTTGAAGGCTTCTTATGTGACAGATGTTGATCTAAACAAAAAGAGCTTTCACACCAGCAGATGGTAGGTTTCTTGGATTAATTTCTGGATTTGAATCCATTGCTCAGAATTTCTCTGAAAAAGTTTTCRTTAACAAAATTTGAACTATTCAGAGAAGACATATAATCTAATCAGATTAGATGGGTGAGAACAAGGTGTGTCCAAAATTCTCAAAGCTATTAAWGTGCACAGAAAGAGGACAAAGGCGTCAAGGAGAGACTGAGGTTTGGCAAAACATATGTATCTGGAAAACAGACATTTKTTCACCTTTTTCCTTATGTTGTCTGCATAATTTTTAAAGGCAGCATACATTTTTCAACAGCAAAAATTGGGTAGAAAAGTGCAGTTTCCCATTAGGGACACCAAAGTCATGGGAAGAAGCAGCACTTCTTAAAACCCAGCCACTGTTCTGCATCCTCCTGGCAAGAAGCTGATGAAATGCTCACTAAGAATTAATCATTTGGGTAGCCCCACAGACCTGGTGGGAACTGCCATCTGCCTGATTATACACCTATTATCAAATTATTATTAAATATGAAGATACTGTGAAGATTTTTGCTGTATAATATGGAAACAGGTTCATTTTCCTGATTTATTCTGCCATCTGCTTATGTAACGAGTCCATTTTCCTGGATTCTTTATACTGAAGCATTACRGTTACACATGTAATATTCATACATGCAGTGAGAGGGAACAGTATATGCTTTATCTTCTTATGGGGAGTGATCCTTATACTGTATACAGTACACATATCTAGAATAGAACACTAMAGGGTGTTCTCCATCTAGCCAAATAGAATTTATTCAATTTCTCTACACAACATTTTATTTTCATATATGTGATTATGCTTTTGCCACAGAAACTCAGCCATATAGTGGGCAGCGGGACAATAATGGAAATGCTAGCAGCAGAGCATTATGACACTTGTCTTGCAGCTCAGTTCRTTATGTCTCTATAAGGAATTGGCACACTGGAGATGTGAAATTATGTAATACTAGTCACAGTCTAAAAATATGTTGGAACTGAGCCCACCAGGGAGTGTGCTTTCCTTTCCATTGCAACAATACCCTGTAGAAAAGTCTTGCAGTTTAGCCTAACAACATGCAAAGAAAAGTAARTGTGAATACAAAAGTTTAATATCTTGCTGAAATAATTAGTATTGTCTTACTAAATTTGGTCCAAAAAACATTGCAACTAAACCCCTTAGGATCATTTGTAGCTAACAATGAATTTTTTGCAAAAGCTTTGGAATTATTTGTTTATTAAATAGATAATGACTTTTCACTGTGCATTTGTTACTAATAAATATAACGTGGGAGCTGACAGTAAGTTGAAATTGCTTTCAGTTTTTGTCTCTTTTTAATGAAATCTTATTTCATAATTCTATATTAGAATTCTCTGTTTCTCTAAGATGAAAGATAYCAGTGTTTGGGTAAAATGACAAATGCATGTACTTAATGTCAAGCWGGAAGACTCCTACTGAAATAAATTGTATATCACTAACAAAAGAATGAAAACTTGTGTCAGAGTCTCAGAGTATAAACACTAGAACTGCACAGGGGATGGAAATTCCATTCTGCAAAGAATTGTGAGTTTTCAATAGTTGTCTTATTTCCAATCATAAAAAAGTATTAGAATGTCAAAATTTCCAAGGAAATAATATCCTAGGAGAGTTGATGGCTTGGGTTGATAAAAGTGTTTTCATTCTTGTTCAGATTTTCTTTCTTTAATTTTACATCATGTAACACAAACATTTTGATTTTCACTTAAAATTCTATTTTAAAACTAAAATATCAAAATGTTCTTTCATTTATTGCAAGAATATTATCCTTTTTTACCCCTCAGATTTTGCAAAWTAATGACAAAATTTACAAAATAATGACAGAGGTACTGACAGAATTTCAGCCTTGCACAAACTTTGATGTAGCAGCTACCTGCTCATTTTTTACAGCTCTATTACATATGAAATATGACAGAAAGTTACTTTTTTKTTGTTGTTTTTTAGCCTTCTGATTCTATCTTTGTGCATTTCTTTCCCACCAAATTTTAGCCATAARCTCCAATTTTTTTTTCTCTTACTGGGGCTAAGAACCAAACAATATTTTATCAACAGTTTTGCAAAAACGGAGCTGTGATTCTAGATAAAAGGGAATTTTTGATGCATAAGTCAACAGTTCATGCTAACTTGTATATATGTTCCTCAAACAAAATATTTATTGTGAGATAACTGTAACTGTAATGGAATAGAACCYGTGCAAATGCAGAGCTGACTAGGATCATAAAGGACTCTGAAAGGATTCCTTCCAGCTGAAATTCAGGTGGTCTTATTGTCAGAAAAGTCCCACTCACCTTGCTAGGGAGGTAAGTGGCAGCAGAAGGAAAAACAAGGATGGATGGACTTACCTGAGAGTAAGRAGGAACATTTTGAGGCTAAACACCTTCAAATCCAGAAAGAGCAAAGGGATTGGTTTAAATGAATGTGTCACTCTTCTGTGTGTTCCAAAAGGGAAAGTACAAAGATACCACATTCACAGTCAGGTAAGGAGCTGAATAGTTAGGAAGTCAAATTTGGCTAATTTTAGAAGAGTAACATACAAGYGACAATATGGCATAAAACCTCAGAGCTAAAAAATGGCCTGCAAATTTGTCCTCAAAACACAACTTTCCCTTGAAATTTTCCAAGTAAATGAAAGGAAGCTTCCTTGATTTCTAATTTGTTTCAAAGTAATGTGGTAATTAAAACTACCTTTTCACTTGTTTCTAAAAAAATCTGTTTCTTGAGATTTTTCTGTTCCTTCCCTAATTATTTTCTGATGACATTTTCCTACTAGTACTGGTAAGCAAAAGGCAGAAATGTTGTAAAAATCCTTCTATCTACTTTCTCTTGTTGTTTAAACCGTAATCTACAAACAAATGTATAAAGGTGCCTTTCTGTTTAAGCAGAAAAATTAATTTCAATTTCCCAGCTGGAAAATGGACTGATCTACATGGTCCCTCACCTAGAATTTTTATTTTAATTAAGCCATATTTCCAGGTGATTATCTTTTGGTAAAAGTACTGCAGCCTGTAAATATGATTTTTTTTTCCTTTGGTTCTTAGTGCAATCCAGCACTCTCTGTATTTCCAGAGAGTATGGTGAACTAACATAATCACAGACCTACTCCATTCTACCTCACCTCCTCTAAGCCCTGCATGACTGTGGTCTCCTGAACCATCTTGGCAGTTCTGCATCATAAAGCTTAACTAGAAAATAACTGAATCATCCTAGGCATTTGTTTGCTGAMAACAGCTTGCTCCCTAGGTACAATTTTCAGTATTTTATCCAGTACGCTTTAAAAATGTCTCAAGGGATAAAAACTTGGGAAAGTGCTTTACAGCCARTTGGAACTTGCAGTTAGAAGCTGTTTCCAGTTACTCAGCTAAAAGCCAATTATTATTTTCATGCCTCAGGTTCTAGTGGCAGTCTATTGTTTCAGGGTATAGGCAAGTCCTCTGTCTATGCCAAAACATTGGTTGAGGCTGCTGGTGATAAGGAATCAATTTATGCTCTAAAGAAATTGGGGTGTCAAAATCTGAGTGAGGGCCATGAGTAAATCATTCTCAGCTTTCAGGCCAGATACCAGATAGAGACAGTAACTGCTATTTATCACATCTGTTTTCAGCCTCCTTCCACCCAGTGGCATTAACTGTTACAGCAAATAAGGGAGAGCMTGTGAACATTTCCTTCATCAGAATGGCATCAAAAGAGGAAGATGCAGTGATCTACAAGAATGGTAATCAATCTTTCTTGCTTTTTCTCTTCCTGCTATCATTGTTTTAACTGAGTTCCACCAGTTTTAAAGTTATTGCTGATGATGCCCATGCTGTGCAGCTGGGGCAGAGACTATTCCTCATACATTTAATACTCCCTAAAGGGGCAATTTGCCATATCCAATATGTTGATCTGACCTGTTTCTCTTTCACCAAAATGCCCAATCCTCTGTATCTTTGCTTTGGTTTTTGTTTTTSTTTTTGATTTTCTTCTACATCTCAAATATTTGTCTGGTTGTTTTTGGCTTGTTTATTTGTTTTTCATTCTGTGCAACTGTGAAGGCCCACTTACTCTATCTTTCATTGCATTTTTACTGCTTTTCAAGTGATACCTTCCATGCTTCAAACGGATTTTTGAGACCATTTAGCTTCCATGATGCCCTTCAAGCTACKGTATTAATCACTAGTACTCTGCCATTAGAAACAAGAAATTGTAAACAAAATTCCTTATTTCATTCACGTACAAGAATTAATCAGGTTGTAAATTTTATAACACCAACTCTTCTATCTAACATGTCACCTAAATCACATGTAATTCACTGTTCAGCTGGGTGTTGCTTCTGCCTGACACTTGGAAATGTGTCCAGGTTGCTATTTACCTCCTGAAGAAATGTAAGCCAATGCAGGTCACTAAAACTCACAGTGCCTWCATAATCAGAATGCTAGACCATAACAAAATTATAGTTGTTGGAAGCATACCTAATGTACTGCTCCATCTTTGATAGTCTAGACTACAATAAGGTAGTAGTAGGAGACAGGGAGTAAACAGAGCAGAACRAGGGAAGGAAGTGTCAACACACCGCAAAAGAACTCATGCAGTGGGTCAGTCAGTAGACTCTCATAAATACCTGTTTCTTTGCTCTCCAGAGATTCAGCTATGTCAGGGCACAGTGGCCAAGTTTGTCATCATTAGTCATTTCAGGGTCCCTAGGAAAATTTTGTGATCTGTCAGCAGTTTCTCACAAATGAGAYAGATGAGATTTTGGAGCAGAAGTGCTTACATCATGGTACTCCCTTAGTTGGGATTCCATCTGGAAATTTGGCAAAAGGTCTCAAACTGACTCTGAAGAGGASGTCAAGCTTTTCACCTGAGGTTGATGTTGAAACAACATCCCTGAGAAGTCTTGATACAGCAGCTGGAATAGAAGAAAAAAAATGCTTCTACAATATTTAGCTGTTACACTTTCACTTCAGTTGATTCAAGTACCCTTCCCCCTTACAGAACCTCACAATGGCTRTCTAGACAAATTGTTCTGCTAAACAGGGTTACTTTAAGACATTGGCATAACATGTGCCATATTGGAAAACAAGCCGTAAGATTGAGCCTTGCTTGGCAGACTGTAGCATAATGCTTTCTTAATGCTTTACTGTCAAGTTTGTTAAGGAGATTGCAATGCAAAAGATATGTAGAAAAATGACCTACAGTTTCAAAACAAATCCCTTTCAGTATTTGCTCTTTTAATTTGGTCTTGTTTTCATGCAGAGCTGTTGTCACAGCCTGTGGTGGGCTGGAATGACCCACAGTCTTTCAGCTGTTTTGGTTATGAACCTCAGCAAAGTTTYACATTTCTAGGCTGAGATTTGACGACAGTCAAATTGATACTAKAGTATGTATGGTCACAGAGAGCAGAGGTCCTGCCTGATGCTGCTTACCTTCTAAATAATTTCAGAAAAGTGAAAAAAATCGTTGCATTTTCAGTGTAACTAAGGGAGTGCAGAAGGTAAGAACAATTTGATTTGTGAGAGTACCATTTGTAATGGCCATTCAGCCATTCTAACTTGCAAGTCAGAACAGGGTCAGGGTGTCTGTGCTCTTAATGTGAGCAAGTTGTTTGCAGCCTGGAGCAGTCCACAAGGAGACCTCTATTGCAGCCTTCCAGTACCTGAAGGGAGCTGAMRGAAAGGTAGARAGGGACTTTTGACAGYGGTATGTAAGAAAGGACAATTGGAAATGGCTTTAATTTGAAAAATRGGAGGTTCAGATCAGGTACAAGAAAGAAATTCTTGTATATGAACGTAGTAAATCAGGAATACACTGCCCATAAAAGTATTGGTTGCTCCATCCCTGGAAGTCTTCAAGGCCAAGTTGGACAGGGCCCTGAGGCAGGGCAACCTGACCTAGTGCAAGGTGTGTCTGCCCGTGGCAGRGGATTTGAAGCTAGATGATCTATTTTAGATGAAGCTATTTTCGTGAATCCCAATGGACATGCAGTACTCATAAAGTCAGAGTTCTGCTGTGTGGGTTTTTGGTGAATGGCTTTGTTTATACAGTGTGGGTGAGATGTGCACATATATTTTAGTGAAAATTAACTGGACCTGACATTAACCCACTGCAGCAGCCTTGCTCYAATAGACTGGAGCAGAAAGACTCCCAGAGGTCCTCAAGTTCAAAGGATGCAGCTTATCTTTGACAGCAACTAGTGTTCAAATGTTGTTACCTGGTGATCCAGAGGGATGCAAGAAGGTCAAATGCCATTGCCTCATTTAGCAAACACGTATGACCAAGCATAGCAAATTTAGAATAAAAAAAAAATAAGCTCTTTGACAAAGAGACAGAAATACATGAAGCCTTGGAAGAAAAGATAAAACTGTTCTGAGTTCTTCCTGCTTTGATCTCCTAGGTAAACCTTTGTGTTAGTCAGATTAATTGCACCTCTCTGGTATTTGATCTTCTACTCCAGCCACCCTAGAATCCTTATGGATTATTACCACCCATTCAGAAAAGACAAGGAAACAAAATGAACACTTTTAACCTCTAGGCTGTTAGCAAAGCTGAACATGAAGGTGTTTGTCTTACTCATCTACTAAATCTTCTCAAGGTCTAGCTTCCTTTTTACTTTTACTTCTCCCAGTTATGAAAAACCAGTATAGCTAAAGATTTGTCAGAAAATTATAAATTAATACTTTGATTCTGTTGTTTAGCTCATCCCAACTGCCCTTCTTCAGTAACCAACACAAATTCATTTCTTTGTTTAGAYGGTGAATGATTCTATCTGTGGTATCTGTGTGCTCCTTCCTCAGGTTCCTTCATCCACTCTGTGCCCAGGCATGAAGTGCCAGGAGAACTGGAAGTTTCCTATCCTCAAGTTCAACCACATGATGCAGGGGTTTACTCTGCCAGATATATAGGAGGAAACCTTTTCACTTCTGCTTACACAAGGCTTATTGTAAGACGTAAGTTCCATTAATGTGTGCTGATGATTAGTTTTTGAAAGTTACAATGAATCTGAAATGAAATACATTGTGCCCAAATAAGGGCCAAAATCATTCTTGATATGCTGCCATCAGATTATGTGAGAAAGAATTTTTACCAAGGGTCTCTGGTACAAGCTGATATTGATGTCATCAGCTGAGAGAGGAAAAAAAAATCCCATCAGGTTTAAGTTCAATTCATGTTAGCTATTGCCAGGACAGCTAGCTGTTATTCAGCATCTCAGATTTTCAAACAACGAGAAAGTATAAATGGAGGAGGTCATTATTCAGGGTGTCCCTGTTCTCTGTGGTGGGTTATATCCAAACCTCATTAATCTTAAGGCTCATCATCTTTAGTATTCATTATTGTAAATTTAYAAAGTACCTTAGATTTAGTTAACTCTCAAGGTTCACTTCCTAGTGGATGAAAGAATGAGTCTGGATATTTTTCCTTAAGTATTCTATATGCTTTCTCCTCATGCTGCTGTGTCCATTTTCGTAGGTATTATATATATATATATGATATTAACTTGGATAGAAACATGAAATTATATAAATAAGTAGATAGCCGTTCAAATATATTATAGGGAAAAAAATTATTATGGTAATAATACACATTTCACGCATGAATATCCACAGTATACTTCCTGGAGTTGTGAATGAATAAATCTAATTACAAATTTGGATTTTGAAGATACTGCTACCTTCCTAACTAAAATGATCCAGCTGGCTGGAGTACACGGGTCCATACAGATTGTACTTCTATGCATTTTACTGTACTTTTGCCCTAAAAAGAATATTACAACTTGAAGGAGACAACAAATATGTCATCATATTTTTCCATAAAAGGATGTGAAGCTGAGAAATGGGGCCCTTCCTGTAGCTTCCACTGCCCTCCCTGCATGAACAATGGCATTTGTCATGAAGATACTGGGGAATGCATCTGTCCTCCAGGTTTTATGGGAAAAACATGTGAGAACGGTAAGTAAATATTTTCAGAGATCTCTTATTAATTTGGTCTCAGTAACAAAGATGATACATTATTGAGGGAAGCATCATATGGAGTAGCTTTRTTTCTCTCTTCAAAGCTACAGTGTTTACAGGTGGTGCTGGATACAGGGTGGGATGAACCCTGCATTAACAAGGCTGTTTATGTAGCTGCGATTTAATTTCTCTCTCTCTCCCCTCCTGGTGGAGATTATGTTGCTAGGGAAGATGAATGTTTCTGACACTTCTTGATCAATATGATCAATGGGCAGTATGCTAGGTAGCATCTTCTAGCTCCTCTTCTTACAGGAGGCTGGACCAGATGATCTTTTGAGGTCAATTCCAACCCAGGCTGTGCAATGACTCCCTTGAAATGAGTGTGCTCAATGCTACTGACTAACTGTTAAATCCATGGTAGAACAGGAGATCTAAAGGATACRCTGGCAGTAGGAATAATGCTACAGATTCTCTGGCTGCTTCCGAAGAAGATCCTAATGTGCTCCCAGGGTGATTTGCCTCTGTARGGACATATTGACCGTATATCCCTACAAAGGCAATTACATATTGAGTGTATGTCTATCTGCAAATCTGTGTCTGTGACAATTAGTTTGGTTTCTGGAAGAATTAGAGCTGGCATTGGATTGCTTCGAATTCTCCAAGCAATTTTTGGGTTCATTAATAAATATGTATTATTTTATTTGAAGGAATTTCAGTGCTACAAATACTAGAGCCAAGCTGTTGCAATAGTTGACACCCAAACCACTCTCTTATAAAAGCAAAACCATGACATCAGCATTTTTGCACGCATTCATTGCTAGGAAGAATATTTGGGTTTCATAACATTGTTTGTCCATTTTATATTTAAAAGGCATATAAAGAGGATTTATTGATGCAACTGAGTCCTCACATATCTAAAGCAAGGGGCTTTTGGCTGACAGATTCTCACAGTGAGAAAATTGTTTCTGCTTCCTGTGCTTGACTATTAGAACAGCTGCGGCTTAAGTTGCTATGGTTGTTAATATATCTGATATCTGAATGATCAAAGTGCTATTTTTAATTTAAATTTATGTTTTCTCTTGTCTAAATCTGCATCATTAGAAGTGCTAGCTATTTTGTGAATAATGCTGTTGGGTTATTCTTTCCCTTTCTTACTTCAACAGCTTGTGGAGCCAACACATTTGGCAAAACATGTGAAGAGACCTGTAAAGAAAATTATGGCTGCAGAAACTATATGTTCTGTCTGCCAGATCCATATGGTTGTTCTTGTGCCACAGGATGGATGGGACTGGAATGTGACAAAGGTATAGTTTAAAAAAGAGAAAAAATGAGGGATTCTTAATATTCTGCACAGAAGGAAAAAAACAGAGGAGAGTTATAAATTATATTTTTTAGTCATGTATAAAAAGTTTTTTCAATAATGAGATTGAAAACTAATGGAAGTCATTTTCTAGTACCTTTGCACTAACTGCAACATATGTACTTGCAGAATGCAAACCTGGGTTTTATGGGGCAGATTGCAAACTCAAATGTAATTGTCATAATCGAGGAACATGTGACAGATTTAAGGGCTGCATCTGCTCCTTTGGATGGTATGGTCTGCAATGTGAAAAAAAAGGTAAGGCAAGGTAACAAGGTATTAARTCGTTTTTCCCAGTGTAACTGAAACAGAWTTTAATGCTGGTACATGATATTCTTGCTCTACCCACTGCTTTCCAGAGGTCCAAACACTTCTGTACAACCTTATGGCRATATAGTTGCTTAGGCCTCTGACTTGTATGTTGCATTTATCAGGATGATATGCTAACATTTAATCTGATTTTGTTTTCATCAGAGGTAGATTCTTAAGCTTTACTCCATAGGATTTGACAGTGATCTTAACATCAATCCCTGACAGAAGCTGCACATGCAGCTTTTGGATAATCTCATATTATTTTATCATTGCCTACCTCTTACTTGTCTACATACATTCCTGTACCATGAGCTTCATGACCTGAAAGTGATGACTGAGACACCAAGACAACACCAGAGTTTAAAACTGCTCTGTTTCTCTAAGAGAAAGTTAAACTGTAACCTTACCTTGTATCTTTGGATTTAGGCAACRCATTCTGTAAGATGCACTCAGCATCTATTACTTCAGCTGGATAAATAAAGTGACAAATATTGCTGATTTGTGAAAACTTTCAAGAACAAAAACAAAAAGAGAAATGAGACTGTGATCCAACCAGCCACACTACACTGTTATGATCTGTCAGGTCTTACAAACAGACAAAATAGAAAGCAAGTAGGTACTGTACATTCAGAACAAAATATGAGCATGATTTTGCCATGGTTACACTGTCTGTGCTTAGAATGTCAACAAGAAAGACAGGACAGGGGTCAGGAAAAGAGAATGAACACAGGGCTTGTTCCTTCTCACATGCTATATAAAACKATGTAAAAATGTTGACTTTTTAAAGCATGATGCTTGCATATGSCCACATGAGAGAAGACAGAGGCAGACATCCACACTGCCTGCACACCTAAACTTGTCTTTTTAAAGGCCCGTTTGAAGGATGAGATGATGCTATATATCTTCTCTAGGTTCAGCAGATCTTCCGCCTCAGATAATAAATTTACTAGATCCTGTGGAAGTCAATTCTGGTGTCGAGTTCAAACCATTTTGTATAGCAACGGGGAGACCACTTCCTAAATCTGAAGAATTCAAACTTTTGAAGAAAGATGGAACTGTGCTAAGGGTAGGCTCCTGATCAATTTCTTTCTGCTGTTTATACTGTTTATACTRATTTTATTCGTACTTAATGAATACCATGGTTTTCAAGCATAATAGGAAATGGGATATTCTGGGATACCCCATGAATTTCTCAGCACATATGAAAGTATGGAACTGWCCATTATAGATGCTTTTTATAGATATCACTAAAGTTTAAAAGATTTCTAAACTGCGAAAAAGGATCATTGGAATGTTCCCAAATTCCCACATTTTTCAGGCCCTGTATATCTTCTGTCATTTCAGCCTGATGAAATTTCTACCAGTAATCGTTCTGAAGCCATCTTTAGAATTAATCGAATCCTGCCCAGTGATACAGGAACTTGGGTTTGCAGTGTGCAGACAGTAGCAGGAATGGCAGAGAAACCATTTCAAATTATGGTTAAAGGTAAAAGCATGAATCTCTTCAATGTCTTTGTCTCTCTAATTTTAAACAAAGCTTTATGTTCTAGCATAGCTGAGCTTTCTGTTCTCTGCATTGCCAGAAAATGCCTGAATAAATATTTACAGTTGTAATATGAATATAAGCCCATTACAAGTAACATACTAATTGCATATGTTGAAAGACTAAGTGTGAYGGTAACATTTTAGAACACCCAAGGGTTTTTTATTAATATCTTAACTGTCAGCTTTGGTGTGTAAAGTCCCATCTATTTTGTGAGAGTTTTGAAGAACGTCTTTCATTTTCTTACAGATCTAGGAAATACTAATCTTATTGATATAGGGAGTCTAAAGGTTAGTTTAATATTTGCATTTTTGTTCAGTTCCTCCTGTACCACAGTATGCCCCAAGACTGGCAGACAGAGGACATAATTTTCTCATAATTGATATCAATGCTGAATTACACAATGGAGATGGACCTGTTGTGTCAACAAAACTTCTCTACAAGCCAGCAAAACGTTATGAGTCCTGGATGTCAGTGGAAGGTAAGAGGACATTCTTTAATTCTCTTAAAAAGAAGTCACTTTTCAAAACTGAAAAGTCACGTGTCTCTGTTCTTGATTAGACCCAAAAGACTCCACAATGCATAGAAGTTAAACCTTTTATGACTGGATTTATGACTACACATAATGTTCACGTGGCTGTGTAACACAAACAGCAGTCAAAAGTGTATACTCAGTTCAGGAATACAGTTTTCTCCTCCTTCCTTAGGATTAAGTACACTCGGTATTGGGCCCAGCTGTTGAAAATTCCCATGTAAACAGCAGATTTTCAAAAATAGTGAGCAGTATGGAGATATCCTGAGGAATCTACCATCTTGTGTCCAGGTCCATTTGTGCTCCTGGTGAGACGAATAACTTAGCAAAATATTTATCAGTAATGGTATGGGCAAAATGGAACCTGCTTATGAGTTAGATGACCTCCTCCAGCCATGATTTCACATTTTATGCATAGCCTAAAATACCATAGGAAACATTACAGGAATTTCAACAACTGCTGTTACCAAATCAGTATAACCCAAGATTTGCATATCCAAAGCACACTGGCTAAGCAACCAATATTGTTTTGTCCTGAAAGAAGGGTAGATGAAGCAACTTTGGGCTGGGTTGGAGCTCAACTTAAAAATAATTATTTTATACTTCCAATTAGTTTATCTTAATAAATCAAGAACAATAAAAATTGGAGCCTGAATATCATACCTTATACTTTCCAAAAATTTTTTCCACAACATATTTCAACATGGGCCATGGCTTTACTTTTTTTGACTTTTGTTGTCAGTGAAAGGCACAAATAAAAGACTGGACAATCTGGAACCCAAAACAGAGTATCAATTCTGTGTTCAGCTGAGTCGGCAAGGGGAAGGTGGGGAAGGCCATCCTGGACCACAGGCCAGCTTCACAACAGCTGCGCTTGGTAAGTCACCACTGTGGTTTTTCACAAATGGGGTGTTTCAGCTGTTTTTCTCTGTGGTCTGCTCCCTGATCTCTGCCAGAACACTTTCACTTGAGCAAAGAAGGCTGGACCTGAAAACTTTGTAGATTCTTTCAAAATAACCTCAGGCAAGGGGATGTTAAAAAAAAGAAAAGGAAAAAAAAAACCAAATCCAAAAAACAGAGGTGAAGAAAACGAGGAAAAGGCAGAGCTATTATTTGCTATTGTTTTCCCTGATTTAGATATGAGTGATCTGGGAAAGGAAAATTTATATAATTTGGCTGGTTAYGCAGCAGAGCTGGAGAAAAAAATCCCTTCTTTTGCAGTCTTTCCTCTTAGTGTTAGATCAATTTACTTTAAAAATGAAGATGTTTGAACAATCAAGAAAGCTTTTAGTCCACTGAGGATAGATCCCAAAGTGAATACAGGCATAAATGAGGATTGCACAAGGATTTATCTAGCAAGACAACAACAGCTGGCTTCTCACATCCAAAAAGTGCATCTGCAACACCAGCTCATTGAAGACATTCTTTTGTTGACATCAGCTRTTAATAAGATACTGTAGGATTATCAACACCTCTTAGATATAATTTCTGACAGACTATGTGGGATGACTGAGAGAATTACCCTGTGTCACCCCAAGCTAGGGAGAGTGGTTGGGAATAACTGGTACCCCTATTTTAGCTTAGATACCAGACATGAAATATTGTTCCCTGTTTCACTGTGGCTTTTCCAAGGTCTTCCTCCACCAGAAGGTATCACTCTCTTTCCAAAAAGTATGACATCACTGAATTTGTCATGGCATCCTTTAACACTGAGGACAGAGGATGACATTCGTGTTGAAGTGGAAAGGAAGACTGTGAATGACAACGGTGACGAGAGCAGTGTTATTACTCAAGTGCCAGGAAATATGTCCACCTTGATCATTAAAGATCTTGAGCCTAGACAGCAATACATGTGCAGGGTACGGGTGAACACCAGGTCCCAAGGAGAATGGAGCAACTATCTTTATGCATGGACTTTCAGTGACAGTAAGTGCTGATTCACATCCTTCTGTTTAATTCTACATTTTACCCCCAGTGATCAGACTAACTGTCACTTGATGATACATTAAATGTAATCTTTTATATTGATAACACTTAGTTCCTGATGATCACTTGTGGTTGTTTTTGCTATTATTTTGAAAGCTCAGTATCCAAAGGAACTTTTCTGCTGGAAAATGTCAGGAACTATTAATGATTTTTTTATTTAAATGGAGAAAAACAATGGATGGAGAATTCACATCATCATTTCAGTGCAATTCATGCTTCTGACATGAGTAGCATATTTTTTCCTCCTCAGAATGATGAGCCATCAGAGTTCACTACTCAAGCTCTTTTGTTACTAGATTCGGCTATGACAATACAGAAATAGTCAGCACTTAGAGCAGAGAAGATAAAATGCAAGGTAGATTGAAGAGTAGTTAAGTGTGCTACACTGAAGACTGCCCTTGAATTCCCTGAGCAGGAGCAGTGTGCTTTCATAACGCCACAACAAATGCCCTAAATGAATGAAGTACCATCTGAATGGCTGATGAGTGCYACTGCCCTTACCACACACTGGAAAGGCGGGCTTCTTCCTCCTTACTGGTCATGTAAGGAAACCCTCATTGAAATGCTACATGTATTAGCAGAAGTATCAATGGCTGTCATGGGATTCTCCACTTTCCTGAGCTCTGACACCAAACTGCATTAAAAAACAATAATGGTACTGTTTTCCAGGAGAAGGTACTTAGCTTAGTATTCATGGCTCTTACAAGCATTGACCCCTGCTGGTAGTTTTCTGATTAGATTTTTGGAAATGCTGGTGCCAATTTCCCTTCTTTTTAACAGCCTGTACCCTGACAGGTAATTGTTCCCTGAAGAAATGAAAGTATGGGACATGGGAATTACAAGGGAATGATGATTCATTTTACAAAGGGAAATTAATCCTTTCTCCATTAATGTGAGAGCAATTATCGTGTGCTTGCATACAGCTCAGAGAACGTTTCTCTTCATCCAAGGACAGTGTACTGAATGCTACTCCAACCTCTGCTGGAAGTATGGAATACTGCAACAAGGATGACAGCACATCAAGATCATAAAATTAATAATAAAATTATTGCATTCACTTAACATAGGTCATCAACGAATTCYGTTTAGCACAGCAAAAGCACTGAGGAAAATGTTTTGTTCTCTGTGGGAAGGAGAAAGAGGTGGATGCACGCTCCAATGCTCTGTGTGTTTGTGTTTGTTCTCAGGAATCCCTCCTGCACCAAACAACATCAGGTTTTATAACACCACAGACACATCCTCAGTCATCTCTTGGACAGCTGCTGAGGGTCATTCCATCTCCTCCATCATCATCAGYTACAAAGTTTATGGCAAGGCTGAGTACAACCAAATTGATATTATCATCAAGAACACCAGCATAACTCAGTATCACCTCAAGGGCCTTGAGCCAAACACTGTGTACCAGGTTCAGATTAATGCTCAGAACAACATTGGCTTGAGCAACCCAAACACATCGTTTGAACTGAAGACTCTTCCAGAAACTAAAGGTTAGTTAATTCACCATACTGGATTTGCACAAACCAGGACTGGTAATATAAACTACTTAGCTAAGACACAGTCATAATACTAATTTTTTAATCTTAGTTTTCTTTTGCTCTTAATTTTGACACATAACACAGCACCACCAAAATTTAATTCATAGTTCATTGCATGGTACTGATGAAGTGACAACATTTACCATTTGCACAAATCCACTAGAAAGGGCCCAGCAACTCAAAAATTAAAGGAGCAGCCTATAGTAAGATTATTCTATCACGGAATGTGTCCTCATCTCTGCTCTGACTGAATTCAACAGACTTTGCAGGTGCTCATACATCTCAAATTCAAAGCATCCGATGTCTCTAACATTTTTGGAAAACAAAGGGATATATCTTTATGTCTTTAAACAGTTTACAAAACAGGAGTATTTAGATAYGTGTTGCTAATATAATGCTAAATTCAGAATAAGCTGAAAATAATGATGAATTCTTATGCCCTTCCTCAACAGCTCCCTATGAATCAAAAGGAGGCAAAATGCTGCTTATTGCTATCCTTGGCTCTGCAGGGATGACCTGTGTAACAATTCTCCTGGCCTTTCTCATCATGCTGCAGTTAAAGCGAGCCAACTTCCAGCGTCGAATGGCTCAGGCTTTCCAAAATGTGGTGGTGGGTTTCYAGCTTTTCTGTGTCAAGTTTGGTTATTAACTTTAATTTAACTATTATCCTGGGGTTTTTTTATTTCTTTTTCCTGGCTTTCCCAAATACTGTCTTCTTATGTGTGCAATTAGTATGTTGTAAAGCTTCTCTACTAGTGGCCCCCAAGCTAAAGCAATCACAGTTAAAGGATAGGAGGTAAAAAAACTTGACTTGAAAAAAATTTGCAGAACATTTGCTGTGGTCCCTTTTTTCTGCCTTGTCACACTTGTGTATGACAAGTATGAAACTAGAAAACAGAGGAGCCTGTTCCCCATCTATGAAGTCATGCCTGATTTTGAAAACTACCAAGTATTTAATGTTGCTTTTGAGCACTAGCAGCTGCTGATGCATGCTCATCCATTTTCAACATGGGGACAGCACAATAGGGATCAGTCAATGGCAACATCACAGTTTTGGCTGTGAGAAAATTGCTGAAGGTTTTAACATCATATGGAGAYATCTCTCTCTTTTTACACATGTATATATTTGTATTCTGCTGTAGTCTCTTAATCACTCTGCTTTCTGGTGCCTTTCTCTCCCTTCAGAGGGGAACCTGTGAAGTAGAATGAAGCTGGGCCAAAGGCCTCCTTCATAGGTATCTGAATAGGTTGCTTAATAAACAGGGAGTGGGGGGCTCACCCAGTCTGCAGACCACRCAGAATAGATTTGGCTCCCTGTCCTGAAAATTTTCCCACAGTACTATTTCATGAGAATGTGTAACGGAAGAGGAAATGCCTCCTTAGGTACAGAGAAAGATAATTTCCCCTGTCTTTTTATTTCCTTGCTTCTTCTTGCCTCACTTTTCCTATTGAGCCTGACCAACACAGGATTTAATTAAGCTTAATATGATATAAATCTCAAATCTGAGACTTGTAACTGGTTTTGAGATCAATTTTATCACATTATTTTTGCCCATGTCCTTCATCTTCAAAATGATTATAAAACTGTTCAGGAGGCCCAGGTCTAGAATATACTTACACGTAAATTAGAAGACTAATTCTCTGGATCTGGGCAATTAGTTGCAATTAGTGTCTAACCTAGGTGTAAATGTTTAATGTACTCACTCTTGTGTAGGTAAGAGATAGATTGAGCTGTGTATKTATGTGTGTAGATGCGTGAACACATGGGCATTTGGGAAATGTAATCAGAGCATTTCTCAGTGAARTAGAGATCACAGTTAATGTCATTGGCTTAACTCTGTTGCAGAGGGAAGAGCCAGCTCTGCAGTTTAACTCAGGTACTCTGACCCTGAGCAGGAAAGCCAAAAACAATCCAGATCCTACTATTTATCCAGTTCTTGAATGGAATGACATAAAATTTCAAGATGTGATTGGGGAAGGTAACTTTGGACAAGTCCTGAAAGCACGGATTAAGAAAGATGGCTTACGCATGGATGCTGCAATAAAAAGGATGAAAGGTAGGAAACACCACGGATTCTGTGACTAAAGAATTTTCTTTGTTTAATTCAAATGTATTCTGTCACATGAAGTGCTTAGGAGCCCACTTCTAAAGCTAAAGTAACTATCCAAAGTTGGTAGTTAAATTATATCAGTTGCCACTGGGACCAAGAATTGTCAAAGACTGTATTTCTGCACAGTAAAGCTGGTTTATGTTTCTCCGCAATGGTTGATATCATTAACTATTGTGTACTTTTCAGTTCATAGGTCAGTTTGAATTTCATGTGAGTTCATGTACAAGGCTGAATGCATTTTGTAGAGAGAAGCAGAGAGCTAGTCTTGGGGTACAGCATTTGTTCACCGTGCTTTGCTTTAGTCACTCAGAGAACTGCATCTAAGCATCTATACATACATATAACATGAGCATCATTAATTTTCTTTTTCTTCATTGGGCATGACAGCTACATTACAGAGAGAGCTACAGTACACACAATACTGCAAGAATATACATGTTTTATTGCAATTCACTAGATCATTGTCTAGGGTAATTGAGAAATGCTTTTAAGTGTGATGATTAATTTAAAAATAGCCAAGGTCTGCATACAGGCAGAAATAATYAACAGCAAACATAAAGAAGGMTTTTTAAGCAGCTAGTTTTCATAAYACATACTACGACATTTTACACTTTCAAATAAAAAAGAAGGGTGAYAGTCTGAATTAAAATGCTTCTTTTCTCTGCAGAAAACTTGTATAGATATTAGTTGATCACATTTTTTCCTTTGATTGAAAAATTGTGCTTTTTTCAGTAAATGTTAATGTACCTGAGAGTTTTCTACTGGGGTTCAAACAGTAGGGGCCCAAGCAACTCAGAGTCTTCATAATTTAAAAAAGTATTATTATAAATTCAGCTCAAGGAAAACATAAAAGTGTGCTTATTTGATTTTCAGAGTATGCCTCAAAAGATGATCACAGAGATTTTGCCGGAGAACTTGAAGTTCTTTGTAAACTTGGCCATCATCCCAAYATCATAAATCTTTTGGGAGCATGTGAACATAGGGGTAAGATACTCTTGAATACACCTACTTTAAAAATTAGTTTAAAAACCCCTCTCACAATATAGCCCATACAGTCCTAAGAAATAGTAGCAGGTCTGTGTGCAGTATTTGTTAAAAGGTCAGATAAACTTGTGTTTGGATSTACAAGCCCACATCAGTGCTCCAAACATGTTCACCAATAGCTCTAAATTCCCCTTTATAGCAAGAAATTAGCCTATTTGACATTTCCCTCCAGCCTATTTTGTGTTTATTTCCTTTCTTAACTCAAGGCAGTGTAAATTTCCAAAGACTATTACTGGCCATCTCTTACTTTGTAATATGCTCACTCTCTGATGTTTCATTAGGGTATCTTTACCTTGCTATTGAATATGCCCCCCATGGAAATTTACTGGACTTCCTTCGGAAAAGCAGAGTATTGGAGACAGAYCCAGCATTTGCTATTGCCAACAGTACTGCATCTACACTTTCCTCTCAGCAACTTCTGCATTTTGCWGCAGATGTTGCCAGAGGGATGGACTACTTGAGCCAGAAGCAGGTCAGTCTTCAACTCTCTAACCACAGAAAGCATGGCAAATAATTGTCAAGGGAATATGCTCTTTAATTAAAACCAAGTTTTAATTTTAACTTCTATAGCACATACTGGATGAGGTTTATTTGGTTGTCCTCATTTAACCTTATCAAATACTATGTCATGGGGAATCATGGAAGAGGCATTAACACTTAAAATAATATGGTAGTTAACTGTTTTCCTTTCCAGACAAAGTTTAAAATATCCTTGGTAGTGTTATATCAATTTGTGTTCTTACTCCAAACGTTTGTAATTTTCAATATAGCAGTAAAGTAATACATGTAACATTCACTGATGCTGAAGAGATTTATCTACTACTATTACTACTACTATTATTATTATTATTATTATTATTATTATTATTATTATTATTATTATTATTACTACTACTACTACTGCTATTATTATTATTATTATTATTATTATTATTATTATTATTATTATTATTATTATTATTATTATTATTATTATTATTATTATTATAGTTTATTCATCGAGATTTGGCAGCAAGAAACATCTTGGTTGGAGAAAATTATGTTGCAAAAATAGCTGACTTTGGCTTATCAAGAGGCCAAGAAGTTTATGTTAAGAAGACCATGGTAAGGATCAAAACAAATTGATYTGATCTGTTTTCTTAATTTTTGTTTCTTTATTTATTGTGTTTTCATATGAGCAAAAATGCAAAATTATGTGTTACAGAACTGAATATTTAAATGTTATTTATTAGCATGTAAATTCTCTACCATGTTTATAATATACAATGAAATTTAAAATAATTTATATTAATATGGATGACAGTAAAACAGACAAGTCAAGCTGGTCCAATTCAACAAGGCCCAAGTTAGCAATATGGTAACCAGAGGTGCATCAGGATCTGTCCAGAGCTAACGCTTTGGAAGATCTGAAAGAGGAAGACTTATGACAAGCATCATTTAGCAATAGACCAGAAATAGAACWGTGTTGTCAAGGCAACAGGATGATTAGAGGTATCATCTTAGGAATTATTTACATTTCATCTTCATGCTGACTGGATATTTTTTTATTAGCTTTCGTGTGAACGGTTCCTTTGAGAAACAAATCATAGAATCATAGGACCAGGGAATGACTTGTTTAGAAAGAGACTTTAAAGACCRTCTAGTTCCAACTCCACCTTTCACTGCACCATTTTATTCAGAGCCCCATCCAACATGGCCTTGAACACTCCCACAACCACAACTTCTCTGGACAAGCTGCTCCAATGCCTCACCATTCTCGCAGTAAAGAATTTCTTCTGTAAAAATGCACAAGTTTAATAMGTTTATTTCTTTTACAAAATTACTTGCATAAAGTCGGTTTTCATTAGGTAACACAGAGCAATTGTTGGTATATAAACTGCAATGTTGCTATTCCAAGCACTGACAAATAAACTTTTGTTAAATTATTTCCAGGGACGGCTTCCAGTGCGATGGATGGCAATTGAATCTTTGAATTAYAGTGTTTACACCACAAATAGTGATGTGTAAGTATGTGTTCATGGGTCATTTTTTAAAGAAAGAAGTATTTTTCAATRTCAAGGAAAGTTTGACAGCTACTCTTAATTCAAAATACTCAGTAGTCATGTCATCCTGAGTGAGCAGTGGAAGCAAAAAACCAAAAAAGTTACTTTTATTTCTTCATCAGTGTCTGTTCATGTTCTGTGTACTTGGATTTGCACCACTATTTTAGCTGTATTTCTCATTCAAAATAAGASACCTGAAAAATCTTTGGAAACATGGAGGAAATTGCTATTTTATTTAGGAAACTAGAAATTATATTTGGCAAAGCAATTCTATAATTACAGTATTTGCTGAGAGCTCACAATCTGATMAAATTCTCTAGTTGACTCAGAGTGAATAAATTTTGCTAATTTTCCTGCTTTCTGACTCTACATACCCTATCATTATACAAAACTTAATAAAAAATACAGAAAAATCACACTTTGTTTCCTGAATACTACCAAAACTATCTACCATTTTAAAATATTAAATCTCGTTGAACYTCATAATATCCCTCTGTTGCAGGTGGTCATATGGTGTCCTCTTATGGGAAATTGTTAGTTTAGGTAAGTATCTGAATTTTGTACTGCATAATCYGAGCCAAGGCAGCTCCATTTACTCATACTTTTAAAAAATACAGCTTCACAATATATTTCAATTTTGTTTTCTGTTTTATTCTACTACATTTTATTTAGCTTCAGTATGCTTAGAAATGCAATTGTCAAATTTTCAATTCAGGTACCATTTTAAATTATAAAGAACCACAATGACCATGTTTTCACCACACTATAAAACCAAGGCCATACCTAAATATAAACTCCAGGATATCATACAATATACAGCCTTAATCCAATATGTTTTGAGTTTGGCTTTTCCTGAGCCTTCCTGCATTTTAAATAAAGACTCATATTTTAATGATATTAAACTGTATCATTATTGCAGGGTGGGGGTGTAATCATCTCCTACTCCAAATATTCATGAAGTAAATACAATKTAGAGTTCATTTCTGCAGACACCTCTATTCATCATGATTGTGATACAGCCCTGCACCACTCAAAATCATTGTGTTGTTACACCTTCCTTGTGATTTGTTCCTGAGATGTGCCCATGATCCACTGGCCAAGAGATGCTATTGACTGAGATGCACGCTTGCCTACTGGAATGATCATGATCTCTGGATTTCTGGATTTGTTCCTGGCTTTCTGGATCTCTGGATTTGTTCCTGGCTTTCCTTACTAAATGGGTTTGCAGTAAATATGGATGCGGTGTGGACAATCAAGAGCCTGAACAACCAAACATTTGCAGAAAGGGGCAAAAGCAGATATACAGTAATAGCTCCATGAGWCCATACAGAATCTTATTAATATGGTGCTAACAAAGGATGACTTGTCTAGTGACATGAAGGCTATTGAAAAAACACTTGGAATACAATAAAGTCCAGACCCTCAGACTTGTAGAGAAATTTAGGCCAGCCTCACAGATGATAAAAGTGAACACTTAGTTTTATTTTTCTCTTCAATATTGTGCATCAAGCCGTAAGGAAGAACTACAAATAAAAATGTAGCTGCAAAATATTCCCTAATTTTGGATTGATTTACCTAGTCATAGTTACYATGCTAGTCATAGTTTTCCATTTCTACTATGAAACTAAACTTTCTTTTATCAAAACACACTTGTGTTCATGACAATGGTTAAACTTTGCTCTAGGCGGAACACCATATTGTGGAATGACATGTGCAGAACTATACGAAAAGCTCCCTCAAGGGTACCGAYTGGAAAAGCCTCTCAACTGTGATGATGAAGTGTGAGTATCACCAGAAAAAAAAACCCAAAACTAAACAGAATAACACAACAGCTATAAAAATACATGTTTTCTACAGGAAACTAATAAACTTTTTTTTTACTGTAAAATATAAAAACTACATTTAAAAAATTTAGAAGTGAACAAGTGGAAATAATTACTTAAGTCCATTTGTACAGAGCATACACTGTTAATTTGCTGTGAACACTCTTCCAGCCTCTCTGTTTCGGCCAGTTATCCTATTATATACAAAACATGCCTAGGTTTTAGTTCAAAGAGAGCTTTTTGATTATTCCAGGGTAAAAGAAAGYTCTTTTCAGACAGCAACCAGCTATGGAAAATGTAACTTCAGCTACMTATAAATCTATATTCCTCTGAAAAACTAAATGTGCACAGTCTTTAAATTATCGTGCATGTGTAGCTTTAACCTATGGATCTAAACTATCAAATGCTGGTGTTTGATTTTTAAAGGTATGACCTAATGAGACAGTGCTGGAAAGAGAAACCATATGAWAGACCATCATTTGCTCAGATACTGGTGTCATTGAACAGGATGTTAGAAGAAAGAAAGGTAAGATAAATACCTATAATATATAAATATTTTTTAATTCTATAAATAATTAGGCTATGAATATTAATATATCATTATATKAATAATTAGGCTATAAATCTGAATAAATATTGTTTGGGGTTCTTGAGGTAATGCACCTTGTATTACACTTTTTTTGTTTATTTCCTTCCCAGACCTATGTGAATACTACCCTATACGAGAAGTTTACTTATGCAGGCATTGATTGCTCCGCTGAAGAAGCTGCTTAAGAGGGGACAAATCTTCATTCATCAGTGATGTATTACATAAAATCAAAAAACAATCTGCTGGAGCCCAAAATGTGATATGCTATGTAGAACTGTGTATAGCTCTAACTATATATAATACAGCAATACTGTTTTACCACAGTTATGTATGTGTATATCACACAGTAACCTCTGCCTTCACAGGCTGTAGAAGTGTATATACTGTTCAGAGCAGGTATAGACTGAAGTCATGAAACCTCTTGTTTCATATGCAGGGTTTTCCTTTTTCCCAGTCATGTAGATAGAATGTCTACATACATATTGTAATGAATTAGGTATTGCCATCTTAGATTTTATATTTTCCAACAGCTACTCATAGCAAAGTGGTAACTTATTGCAGTATTCCATATACATTTCACTGCGTTCTAAACAAAAATGCCACGCAGTTGCAGTGCAACAATGGAAGTGTGTGCTCAACAAGGATAATGAAGACAGMCTCCTATCTGAATGCAAAAGTCAGCTAGTAGAAATAAACTGTTCAAAAGTTCTGTTGACACTGGAAAGATATAATGCATGCTATTGCTCTTTCATGCCTAGTGTGAGTCAGTTTTTGCCCGTATGCAAAAAATATAAATATTTTGAAGTGTCTAATGATATCAGAGGCAGCCATACAGCAATTATCATGAAGCATAGGGTTGAGGAGCATACTACATATTGTAAACCACATTTTTAAAACTAGCCTGGATATACATGAAATTTATGCAATTTGTATGTCATTTAATAATTTCACTGCACAATTATAAATTACTACCTATTATATACAAGCAGGGCTTACTTACTTTTGTTTATTTTACCTCCTCATACATTCTGTAGTGTGGTATGGCCTCTTAAAAACATCATACTGAAATGCTTCAAAACAGAGATATTTGACCAGCCAGAAAGGTCCCTAGTCCTTAGGTAAGACAAACAGCGGCAAGATTGGTTTGACTTTCTGGTGTCAAGTCAACCAGGAAGGATTTGGAGAACTTACCCTATCCAAATTTCACATATCAGCCAATTTCATGKTTTGCATACACAGTCCCCTCTTCCTCTTGATTTACCAGCTCATAACCGTCCATCAGACCACAGTGACTTCAAATTTGGGTGCATCAAGTCATCCCCTATGACTTGGAGAAAGATGCTTGAGAGAGTACAAGATTTCCCCTGCTGATACTTTGTGGAAGAGTAATTGATTGGTTACAAGGCTGGGGTATCACAGTGGATTATAGAGCAACATTAATGACATATACCAGACTGACTCAAATAGAAGCACCAAGAGCCCTATTAAAAGGGAATAAACCAACCAACAAGGGTGCTGAGGTAACTTGTGTGGCCTCAAGATAGGCAGAACTTGCACTGTTAACCAGGTGCTAGATGTAAACTAGGAGTTTATTGTTGGGGATTAAAATAAGTTTACTCATAGAATATTAGAAATTAATTGTGTAGGTTTAAGTTTAATTGTAACTTGCTTACAGCTTAGCATGAGTGGGCCTTGCTCAAAACTTAGCGTAGGTGAACTTTAAATGATCTCTCTTAGCATAATGGCTAAGCAGGGGAGGAAACAGAGGAAGACTGGTTACCTTCAGATAAGGGCTGAGACCCTGGAGGGTCCCAAGACTGCCCAGGCTGGAAAATAAGAGYAATTAATGGCATATTAACACAGAGAAAGAATCCAATGAGATGTTAGAAGACCCCAGACCATAAATCACCGCAGGATGAAGAGGCATGTTCAGGGCACGTGACGAGTGCGTGAAGGTCGGGTGCACAGACTGTAAGGGTATAAAGGCCCAGGGATTTCTTTGGTCAGGGTCCCTCTCTGGTGGCACCCAGCTCAAACTGAAATAAACCGAGTCTGCCCTAGAACTCAGGGTCCGAACTCTTCTTTTACATTTAAAAAGAACACAAAAATACACTGGACCAAGGGACAACACAAAAATTTAAAAAAAAAAAAAAGAAACAAATTCTACTACATTTTTCACAAGAGACTACTTCGCCAGTGGTTTTTGAAGCATGAGCATTGCATTTTGCAGTCAAACTATGTTCCTATAGGTTAGTGAGGTGAGTAAGAATGTATCTGCAAGGGTGTTTTCTAGACTTTCAGGCAAAGCTGATTAACATCTGCTGGAACTGCCTCRCTTCCTGTACAGAATTTTTCACAGTTCCAAAGACCTTCTCGTTGCATACTCTCATACATTTCTAACAAGCAAACACAAATGACTATTCTGCTAYTTGATGTGAACCTCTCCTTCTGCGGCAAATTTTTACATGGATCATTAAGTCACATAAGTAAAGCATCAGAGTCATTCATCAACTCAATAGTTCTTAAAACTATTATTTAAGTGCTTAAGTCTCACTGCAAATTTATCTGAAGGACAATTAACTCTCCTTATAAATATTCTTATATTCATTTAATATTGCAGCACACAATAATTTTCTACAYCCTGGACAAATCTGTGAGCTGTAGGGAACTGGCTGTAATAGATGTAAAGAAAGCAAGAAAAAGTGGTTTAAACAGAATGTGGAACTTAGAACTTAGCAGATGGTCGTGGTAGGAAACCATCCATCCAAAATGGGCAAGTCGTATCAAAAATGGGAGCTATGAGGCAGAGACCAAATAGTGCAAGCGGTGGACAGACTAGACGAAGGTAGGCTTAGGAAAACAGAAAAATCACAACTGTTCCAAAGTTTGAAAGAATCATTMCCTGTTGTCTCACTTTTAAACCAGTTTTTCTCTCCTTGGTAAAATGACATTGTCAGGATCAATGACAACACCTCACACCAGAAGAGCTGRAAGGACAAACAATTGTCTCCTGTTGTTTGCAGTAGTGTGACACCAGCCTGAGGCATCTGGGACTGCAGATGACAGGCCCTGGCCACCAGGAGTTAAGCACCAAATAGAGGGGGGAGCTCTCTCTCCAAGACTGAGCTTCCAGATTGAAAAGGCTGCAGTGAGCAGCCACCTCAAAGAGCAGACAAAAGAGGCTATCCTGCACTTCAGCTGTGTCAGCTACACAGCCCTGGGTAACAGCTGCTGAGCACAGGGACAAGAGAGGGCAAAAGAGGGACAAAATAAGTATAGCACAGATATTGTAAAGAGTGAGACTTAAGAGACACAACACAAAGCTAGACTTGTCTCTGTAGAAAAACCCTTTCAAGACGCTGAAAGGTGTAAAGGGCAGGGAAGTTAGGCAGCAGCTCTGCTCAGTCCCCTCCTTACTTCCCTGAGAATTAAAAACAATCTTGGAGTCCCAGAAGGCCTCCAACTGGCCCATCACCCACAACCTTATTCCGTAGACAAAGAGCAAGTCCACTGGATGCCTCCCCTAGCKGGCTCACTCACCAGCTGTGTCTGGAAGAACTCTGCCACACACCGCAGGAATCTCCTGGACKGTTTTCTCTCTGCTGCACTGAACTTCCAGCAGATGTCCCCACCTTGTTCAGCCCCACTTGCAGAGCCTCGTACCTACGGGCCCTGGGAAGTGGGGGCAGAGGAGATGGACTGGCTGTGACTGGCAGGAACTTGTCACCCTTGCTCCCCATCACCTAAATCATCGTGTTCAGCCAGGCAGAGAGAGGACAGGAAATTCTCCATATCATGTCTCCCATCTGCCTCTCGGGCCGGTCTCAGGTACGGTGGGTTGGCATTCCAGTACTCTCTGGGTCTCTTGCACTCCCAAATACTGCTGTGCCCGGTCACCTCCCTCGCAGCTCTAGCATCGAGCGGACGATATCCTACCTGAGCACACTGATGCCACCAGGGACTGGCCTAARAGCAGGGCACAGCCTGACATCTGGGTGGCAATGTGACCCACAGGAGCTCTGTTCTGGGCAGTTGCATCAGCCGTGGTGGTGCTGAGCTGAGAGAGGCCGTGGCTCACAAGTTGTCACTCCCTCACGCTGGCCTCAGTTCCCGCAGCAGAACTCACCTGCGCCTGAGCCCGTGGAGCAGCCCGGCTCCCTCMCTCTGCCCAGAGCAACACAGACATTCCCAGCCTTTCCCAGGAGCTGACAACCAGGGCCACAGCGGGTCCCCAGCGGTGACAGCACTGCCCTGCTCCGCTGCACCATCTCCCCTCAGCCGCCGGCTCAACATGGCCGGGCAGCATCGCCYCAGGAGCGGCCCTCTGCCGGCACGGGATAATCGAACCACACACGGGAAAAGCAAAGCACGCATTGCTAGTCTAGTGCTGCTGTTTGCTACAAGTGCTTTMTTCCAGCCTGGCTCTGCATTTGCTGAGCCTGCCCTGCCCTCTGCAGGATTTCGCTGGSCTCAGCGCCGGGCAAGGATGGGCCCGCTCTCGCCGCATATTGCTCTTTTGGGGTGCGTTCACTGATCTTTCTGATTTTGCATTTGAGTAAGACTCTCATCCAGGCAAAAAGACTGCAATTAGTGATGCAAATCCAATGATCAGGATTAGAGACACTCTCTGTTCACCGCTGAAAGCCGGTAGCTTAACAGGATGTTTTGCCTATCCTGCTCTTCACTGGATTTTGGCTGGAAATACAATTGCACTCTCTTCCTCATCTGGAAATACCATGGCTGGACAAAACCCACCCAGTGGGCCATATTCCAAAGGCAGTGGRGTTTGAACTTGATGAATGAAGGACACCCTTCTCCAATATTCCAAACAATACTGAAAACCCCATAAATGGGACTTGCCATCTGAAAGAAACAGTTGACAATTGAGATGTGAATGTACAGTTTATTTCCAGGGAAAGAAGGAAATCTTCTAACAAAGCTGAGGTTGTATAGAGTTTTTATTCCTAGTTCCACTCACTGCTTGGCACTGGAGAACGCTGTCCTGAAGTAGTCGTGTCTCCTGTCCTCCCTCCTTTGCCTTGTTGCACTGAACAAAGGTGTCAAGCTGGACAGGGGCTCAGCTGATAAAAATTGATGTTGTTGAAAGGGGAAAAAAAAACCCAAACCAAAAAACCCCGAACAACTACTTTCTAAAGTCAATTCCTCACAGATACAAGCAGTATTCCTCAGGTTACCAGAAATATGCAGAAATAGAACTGAGGAGAGCATCTGCATGTCTGTCTTCATGTCCAAAGACCTTGCTGTCACATGGCAAGGCAAACATGGCAYATAATTTTAATAATCCATTTATCACGGTGTTGCTAGCTTGCTGGCAGGAATCCACTTGCTGTCCTAGAGTGTTGTACATTTCAGGAAGCTCAAAATGCTTCCTTAGATTCCTCKTTTAGACATGGACTATTTTATTGTCAGAATATTGTTATTGTCAGAAAGSATGAAGAGCAATAAGCTGCTTGCAAGGAAACCTTTAAGAGTTATTTGTTGGCCAGCAAAAAACCTATAAGAGTGGGACACGAGGGCCACGCTGGGTCCCCTCGGACGCTCACAGTGAGCACCCACAGCACCCTTCTTCCCACAGACCAATCTCACACCACTTGGCTGGACGTGGTTTCACTGGGTTCCTCTCCACCAACACCATTTCAGGCCTGTCTACTCATCATCATTCTACTGAGGTTGTTTTGTCACCAGGTAAAGATGATAGAACTACCAAAATACAAAACAGCTCCACAGGAATGAAAAGAGAGTGGAACGCCTCTCCTCTGAGGAACAACTGAGAGAGCTAGAATTGCTCAGCCTGGAGAGAGGCCTCAGGGAGATGCTCTTGCCTTTAAATACTTCAAAGGGGGCTTATAAGAAAAATGGGGACACGTGTTTTTAGCAGRACCAGTTGTAAAACAATGAAAAATGGTTTTTAAAATGGTTTGCAAAGAGGATAGATTCAGATTGGGTCTCAGGAAGAATGGTGATGAGGTGAGTGGTGAAACACTGGCAGAGGTTTCCCAGAGAGCTGGTAGGAGCCCCATCCCTGGAAACATTCAAGGTCAGGTTGGATAGGGCTGTGAGAAACCTGATTTATTTAAGATGTCCCTGATCACTGCAGGGAGGGTTTGAGTAGGTGGTCTTTAAAGATGCCTTCCAATCTAAACCATTCTATGATTCTTGTTAGTTTTAATTTTTAAAGCTCTGAGATTGGAGATCAATGTGAGTGGGGGCCACCTGATGCTTTGGAGTTTAGTGGACACAGGACAGCTGTTTCATTTGCAGACACTTTGCATTTTATCTCCAGAAGTTCCTTGGCTGACCCTTACCTGTCCTTGCCCATTTACAAACAGCAGTTCAGAAAGCCATGGAACACAGGGAACAGTCATTTCTGCATCTTTGCTATTTGTTCCCTAGCTTTGAGACTCAGTGCCTAGAGAAAAAGGAAACCTGAGACGCTACCTGTTTTTTTCATATACATATCTGCTCACCTAGACCCCATTTTTAAGCTCCAGTCTCCAGTGTCAGTTTCTTCCCTTGCTGAGGCTAAAAGAGGATTTTTCTACACCAGAAAAATGACCCCAGAGCAGCCACAGCTATTCAACATCCAAAGGATCTTGTCTGATTTTAATGGCTGACCTAGTTRTAGGAACTACATCATCAAAAGCACATTTCACTTCTTTGCAGATTGACACTAGYTTCACGGCTATTTTAAAGACTGAGTTTGGTCTAACTATGCTGTTTCCAAGGACTGATATTTAAAACGCATCTCTGCAGTGCTCACTGGTCCCTGAAGTACAGTTTCCATATTTTAACAAAAAGCTTATCAAGTTTTTTGCTTTCTTCCTCATGAAAATATTAACTGGATGAAGRAAGGGAAATCCATCAGCTTGTTCTTTGGATACAGAAACACATGTAACCTCATGTTCAATACAGACACACTCAGTTGCATGCACAAATATTAATGAAATGAAAATGCATAATTGGGCAGATAGAAGTCACCTGCARTTATGTTTCAGCAGTCTCCAAATTCAGATCTGCCTCACGTGGGAWTTCAGTCTTCATCTATTATTTTTCTTGACTGTATGCTACCCCTCTTTCCAACATGTTTGTGATTGCAAGTTTTTTTTGTTAAAGACATAATTGCTTCAAAACATTATATATTTTGTTAAGATAGCGGAGAGTGTGGAGAGTAGAAATTTTTGGCATGGTTAACTTTAAATTAAATACCTGGGAAAGATATCCTACTCATAGTCTGTAACAGTTTCTCAGTGACTGCCCCTGTGCCACAGCCTTTTAAAGAAATTTTAAGGGTAGAAAATCTTTCTASCTTAGCTGAAGTGAAAAAAAGAGCAAATAGATCCAAGGTCTCACATAAATAAATGACACGGCTCCCTCTGCTGACTACAGAAAGACAAGWCATATTTTTAAGAGGTAAACTAAGAAAAAATTAGAGAGAGTTGCAGAACAAAAATATGAATAAAATCAGGCAGCAGAGAAACAACATAACTATATTAGGAGAATAGAAGTCCATAGTTTGTAAATATTTATTTAAGCAGCACTTTCATTAGCTAAATTATTCTTGACTCACATTGCACACGTGAGGAATGTTTTTATAATTGACAGAATAATGCARAGATGAAAAGAAAGAGCTTTACTGRCGTGGCACATTTGGATCCAACTGCCCTTGGCARTTCAGTAAAATGGCTTTTGACTCAGTAAAATGGACTATGATCCTATAGCCATCGCTGTTCCCAGAGGCATTCATTTTGGTTGAACAGTCACTACTTTTCCAAATTTCCACAAAGGCATGAGCACTTAAACATCTTTCTGGTGTAAAATGTAAYATCTTTTTTTTACCATCAGAGATGAGTGCATCTCTCTCTGGAGGAAACCAAAGGTTAAACATCTGAGGCAGACTGTATTCAAGTGATAAATTCCTCACTCTGGAGCTGGAAAGGAACAGCACAGAAGTGACTGGCATGCAGTCGTTTTCTACACAGTCATTCCAAACAGTGCACAGGCCTGTCCACAAGGAATTCATTATGATTAAGCATAGTGTGGGTGGCACTAAAGATTTGGGTTCATATCCAAAGCCATTGGTAAATGACTGATTTGCTACAGTGGGTATAAACCAACATTAAAACCTACCAAGATATTTGCACTACAAGACATGAGCAAATGTGATTTTGAACTGAGAGGCTGAGTTAGCAGAACTGGACTCATGGTAAATGAGAGGCTGTGAGAAAAAACCTCACAGCATGGCACTGAAATTATTCAGATTGGTTATGTATATATTTTGTTTCCATACAGAGCAAATTAAGAGATATGTGTGCATCTGTATTATACAGATAATCTATAAAATGTTTAATTTCAGGGTACTACTTCTTAGCTGTCTTGCAATTGATCTACAAGAATCTAATTGCCTTATTACTTGCTTTTCTCCTTTTGCCATAGATCACAGATTCTCTTCCATTTTCATTTTTTAACGAATAATTATACTGCCTGACATCTTAGTGAATAAGTGTTGCCAGAGGAACAAAGTAAATGAGATCTATCTTGCTAATTTCCGTCAAGGCCTTTGAAAATGCTTTATGTTCCACACATAAATGTATATCCTACTAAGGATTATCTCCTCCTGTCTTTGCCCTCATGGAGTGCTCCAGAAGGGAACCAGCTGAGTGTGCACCAGAGCTGATACCTCCTGTCTGTGGCAGATTTTCTTGGGCAACATGACRTAATTTTCTGTGATTTTTTTGCTAAAACAAGTACCAGAGGGAGCTGTTATCAACAAAAAATCTCCACAAACACACASACACAAAATCCCCTACAACAGCCCCAAAAYCTGAAGAATTAAAACCCAGAACAGAATAAAATATGAAGCACTTCATACTAGTCTAGGAACTAACTTCTCCTTATGAATTTCATTCAATCCATCAATTACAGAATTATGTTTTTACTTAAGCCAGCAAAGTGCGGATGTTGCATTTCACTTGGGAAAAAAATACAGATTTTTCCACCTCATAACTAAATATACATATATAGTAATTACATAGCAGCCTTAAGGAATGGGGTTTCCAGTGCCATTTATAATATAACTATTTCTTACCACAGGAATTCTTAGCAGGTTTTTAATAATTCACTTGTATGGAYTTGTTTTTCTTGACATCCAAGAAAAAGGCTGAGTGACTTTAGCCTACAGAGAGAACAAGACAAAAGGATTTGGACATATCCTGATTTTTTTTTGCCTCGCCCTAGACTTTGAACAGAAGGCCAAAGGCAGAGCAGCACAGACACTTAAAAAAAAAAAAAAAAAAAAAAAAAAAAACAAAAAACAACAAACCCAAAAAACCCCAAACCCCAACCTGAAGTGCCTAAAGTCTGTATAGTAAAAACAACTGTAGAAGAGAGTCTCNCAACCAAAAAAAGACAAAAAAACCCCAAACCCAAAAAACCCCAAACCCCAACCTGAAGTGCCTAAAGTCTGTACAGTAAAAACAACTGTAGAAGAGAGAGTCTCATTTTCTTTCATTTAAATACAAATGTACACGGGCAACAGCTGATATTTTTACTTTCACATAGGAAGTATAAGAGTAAAAAAATATTGTTTCAGAGTTTGCACTTGAAAATATTTAATTAGTAACAGTTTCCAGCTGTTTCACTAGAAAAGTTAAATACCATAGTTCTCTTTATGGTCTTTTATTCTTCTATTTGTTAAAAAAAAGACCTTTCTTGTTCACTCTCTTGTACTGTGGGTTTCTTGCTCTGTACATCTCTTTCCTTTTGCAGAAAAGAGAAGTTTATTTCGTCCTTCTGAATATGGCCCATAACAAATCCTAGCTGGATCTTTGGCTGGGCCACAGACCCAGGAAATAGCCAACCTGTTAGAGCAACTGTTTTGACTGAATGCATTAGGTCCACTTTGAATCCTACAACACCACCCCCAAAGAAAGAACAGGAAATGGCGGTGAAGTTCAATCCCATTTGTTATTCCAATCAGTGAATGAGTGAATGGCTCTATCACTTGCTTTATAGAGGTCAATTTTTCAGCCATTAGTTTGATCTCAGGTGTGTTTTGAGKTTTGTTATGTTCCCCGTTCCAGTAGTTTAATCACTTTCCAGAGACTGGTTTGGATAATGGCAACTTGGAAATGCAAGACTACACAAATCAGAAGTGAAACACTGAGGACTTGTTTTTCTCASCACCTGAAGTGGCAGTGTCAGAAATAGCAGCAGTATAGGCTGGCCTTCAAATCACACTCAAGGCCGGCAGAGAAAACCTGTCAGCTTGTTTAGCTGTTTTGCTCTTTTTTTTCTYTGCTGCACTTGGTATTTTGGTTTTTTTTTTCCAACGAACTGGCATAAAGAATGATTCATGTAGGCCCATCAAATCAAATCAGCTTGTGAAGTGCTGGTTAATAGCAACAAAATGCTATGTCAAACTAAGAYAGCAATTTATCACAGTTCCTGTTCATCTGTGGGAGCATTCAGGATATTTGAGATAGAAATGCTGGCAGACAATCAGGCATTCATCTACCAGTAAAATTCAGTTTTCTGTGTGTTATTTGGAACAGACATTTTGAGGGTCAGATATACATCACAAAGCTCAGGATAATGCATGGTGACACCAAAAGTTGGTTTTTTTTGAGTCAACTCATAGTCCTCCTTTACTTCAACCTTCCTCCCATTTTTACAACTGTATGTCATGTCCAAATAACTCTGAGGCAGAAATACAAGCTAGGCAATTCTGATTTCACTGCCATGGATGATCAGCTGAGAAGAAAATTGTCTTCTTGATTGGATGATCAATAGGCTACAAACAACACTACTAAACAAAACAGTACTCTTCGTGCAATTTTCCTTTTTTTAATACTTTTTTTTTGGTGCTAGGAAAATCTACCACAGGAATACCTAATGAAGCATATCCTGTCAGTGAGATCTGCTTATTTAAGGAAATCRGCTCTGCTTCCCAGGCACATGCACTTCCTCATAAATTTATTGACAAAATCATAGAACCATAGAATGGTTTGGGTTGAAAAAAACCTTAAATGTCACCTAGTTCCAACCATCCTCCCATGGGCAGGGACACCTCCCTTTAGAGCAGGTTGCTCAGAGCTCCATCCAGTCTCTCCTTGAACAGCACCTCATGACAACCTGTTCYAGTGCCTCAGCAAGCTCATAGAACCTGCTCTTTCAGTTTAAAGTTATTATTCCTTCTCCTAGCACTACAAGCCCTAGCCAAAAGTTTTCCTGTAGATCCCATTTAGGTATTGCATGCCATCCAGTTTGAGAAGAATCAATGCAGCATATCAGATTATCAGGGTTTAAAGAATTTTCCCACCAGTAAATATCATTTGTCTCTTCACACTTGACCATGTCATAGCTCCCTAAAAATTAGGCAATCAAGTATGTAGRTTAATTGGCCATAGTATTGGGCTGGGTATTCTGGTGCAACTGGGAGGATCAGGTGATTTAATACTTGGACTTAACTCTGAAGGTCTTACCTGCGTGTGTCACTGAAGCTACTCGTAATTGTGAGAATTTCTAGAGTTCCCTGTCAGCTTGTTTCTCTGATAATTTTTTTAAGATGAAGCCTCAGAAAGTTGAAACAGGTGGTAGAATAGTTGGCTTTCTTTTGTTAACATTGTATAAATATGCACATACTAAACTAAGTTTACTAAGCACTTGTCTGCTGTTTGTGGAAACATCTGATTTTTACTTGAAGCCAGGGGAGCCTGAAAGACTCAGAGACCAYGAGGGAAGTGCACTCCAACACAGCATGGAGGCACAAGGCTTGGATAATTACTCACAGATGACTTTAGACCTATCTGCAGACTCAGGAGGTCTTCCAAACCTGGGCCAYAACTCTGTTACTATCACTGTATCCACTGATTATTGTATAAWGAAYATTGCTGCCACTGTGTAGAAAACAAATTGCTTGATGATTTGTCTGAAATAACAGAACTGATGAGCCAGATTACAAGCAATAAAGGATGCAAATCAGTTCAGTGTGTTCCCAGACACTTTGCTCTTTTGCTGCTCCCTCCACTTAAAGCTAGGTGTGTTCAGCAAGCTCTTTCCTTCATTTGGTGAAAATGATGTCACTTGTTAGGAGCCAGTGCTTCGTTATGAACAGCAATGACACCTTTCAAGCACATGAGCTGATGGCAGTTGCTCATTCTAAGTCAGAAAGTAACATGACAAGTGCTTAATGCTGAACAAAAAAAAAAGTGTCCTGATTTGCAGAGATGACTGGCCTGACAAAATTGTGTGGTGCTCTAGAAGTACTCAGTGACACAGTTCCTGCTGATACATTATAAATGCCAAATTTCATAATTGGTCTAGTTTTGGTTTTGTGTTGTGGGGTTTTTTACTGTTCAATGGATGGAACATGATTGCACCAGAGAGCACTACTGTTTATGCAMCACCCCTCCTAACTACTGCTATCCTTTGTGCCATATCTATTAGTGAATGTTAAATAATTACCTACAGTATRGCTTTTAGGGGTGTGAATAATGTGAGGCTTTTACTCTGCCAGAATGGCTCCACTTCCCAAAATGCATGCACAGGGTGGGTGACACCTGCCGATGACCTGCTCATTTACTTGAACAGCTCTAATTGCCATGACATATGAAATACAATCTAAGGTTTCAAACCATGAGTGCCATCTGTTCTGTGTCAGATCTATTTATTTTTTTTTTTTTGCTTGTTTTTCACCCCATTGCCTGCTGAGTTTGCCTCACTTTCATTTTTGTGTTTTCTCCAAGGACTGTGAAAAGAGCAGTTTGGAACAGAAAAGGGAGGCTGAGTCCTATTTTGCCATCATACTGAGCATCAGCATGAAAAAGTCATCCCAGTTAGAGTGGCAATGACACAGCTGAGWCAACTTGTGCAGTGCAGCAAGGCCATGCAGGCTGCAATATCCAGTCTCACTTCTGCCCTGCTCCTTCACTTCTCAGCTGAGATAAGAAGGCGCTTTCCACTTGATGCTCAGCTTTCACTGATGTATGGAATCAGGATAGGGAACATGAGAGAGGCATGCAACAATGTTGTGTAGGAAAAGCTTTCCTACAGTGCTTTCCCCTGACAGAACAGGTCTCTTTTGGCCTCCACAGGGGAATTGTCAACAGCAGAGTGAAGAGCCTCTTCACTGCTGGACGGTCTACATATGCTGCTGGACGGTCTACATATGCTGCTGTGGTCACAGGCCCACCACACTGCTAGACTGGAGGCATTGCTGGTGGTCCCTAGCCCAGTGCCACACTCAGAGCGGGCCATTTTGAACAGGTTTTTAATGTGTTTAATATGAGTTTCCTGTATTTTGTGTCCAATTGCTTCTGTTATTGGATACCATTAAGGAGAGTCTGATTGTCTTCTTCACTCACCTCATTACATGTTTATCCACAGGGAATACATCTCCCATTGGCCTTCTACAGGATAAACAGTCCCATCTCTTTCAGCTTCTCCTCGTGTGGGAAATGCCCTGGTGCATCCATCAGCATCATTATGGCCATTTCCTGCATTCCTCCAGTCTGTACTGTCTCTTGTATTGATGAACCTGGGACTGGCCCAAGCACTCCAGGCATGTCTCACCACAGCTGAGGAAAGATCAGCACTTGAACTGCTGGTAACACTCCTCTTAATGCAGTGCAGGAGGCTATTTGACTTATTTGTCATGMGGGCAGATTACTGGGTCATGGTCAGTTTGGGGTCCACTGGGCCCCAGGCCCTTCCCTGCCAAAGTGACTTCCAGCTGGGTGGCCCCTGCTCATACAGGCCAAGTCTGATTTTCTCAATTGCAGGACTTTCCACGTCCCTTTATTCAGCTTCATGAGCTTTCTCGTGGCATTTTTCTACAAACTACTGAGGGCTCTCTGAATGGTGGGACAGCCCTTTGGTGTATGTGTKGGGACAGGCTACCCTGCTGCTCTTGCCACTGGGCTTCTTTCAGCGTGTCAGGTTCCTCATCTTCCCTCAGCAGCTGTTTTCCAGTTACTCCATTAGTCCTGGCATTTCTAATGTTCAGATCCTCCCCATGCCAGAGAGACACACACAAAGTCCACCATCAGCTCTTYTACTGGGTGTTGTTATGGAGCCGTTCTTAACCCCAATGCTCTTGAACTCTGTACCTGACTCATATTAGGTACAGTAGTTTTATATGTAATTATGCACGTATCCGTGCTTTAGGAATCAGGACAAGGAGAACAATGCAGTGAGCTCCAAGTGCATATGCTTGGAGGGTTTCTATCACCCTATTAGACCTCCATTTTCCTCTGTGGCAGCCAAATTCTAACCAAGGCTCTTCACTTCTGTTTTTAGGAGACCAAACTTTGCCYTTAACTGGCTTGGTGCCACTTACACCTCACTCCTGGACACTCCCTGGAGTGTTCCATCAGATGTCAGCTGAAGGACATCATGAAGCCCATGAGTTACCCAAGCTCAAACATCTGACAGGCAAAGATGAGCAGGCCAGCTTAGCTAGGGAACAGCTACCCACATACCTCATCTGATCCCATGGTGTTGGTGAGAGGCTGACCAGTGTATGACATTTGGTCAGTTTTTCTTGGTGACAGGAGGACTGTGAAGATAGTGCATTGGCAGTGATGAATGCCACTCAGCTCTGAGTCCTGTGAGCCTGCCAGGTAATTCTGCTGTGTGGTATRAAAACCATTTGCATTTTTCTTGTTGAAGAGTTAGATCCCAAATAACTTCMCAACAGTTTTGCATTGTTACAATTATTTTATTTATATTTTATTTATATTTGTATTCCATTGCTTCATCCATTATGATTGATTCRGAAAGTAAACTTTCCTTTTCTTTTAATAACTACAACAGTTAATGTTGGTCTCTCTTCCCATACAATTGAACAATTATTTAATCACAAACAGAGCTAAAAAAGTCTGAGACAAACATGACATTATTAAAAAAAAGTAACAAACCAAACAGTGTATGGAGGAAGAAAAGGAATCAACCACTTAAATCTTAGAAAGATGCATTCCCCTTAGAAATTACCAAAATTAAAAAATGTATTTTATGGGAAAGAGCAGGGAGTGTACACATGCATATGCTGATGTTTCCACATCCATATCCCCAAACACACACACATATATATATGTATATATATGCGCACATGCACGTACACAGACACACATGTATTAGACTGGACAAGTAATTTACTTTATTCCCTGCGAGAAAATTATTATAACTTTTAATTCTATTAATTACATCTGTCTTTAAAACRTGAAAACTTATTAAAACATAGAACAGAAACTACTTTAAGAGCTCTAATTATTTGGCTAAACCTTGGAAATCACTGCCTGTTTAGCATAAAATACATGAAAAAATCAACTTTGAATATTTTTTATTTAAATGTACACCACCACCAGGTTCTTGGTGCTGATTTGGCTTGCTTTGCCCTTGGAGTAGTCTCCATAATTCTTTAAAATGTCTTTTATTAAAATTTTCTTTCAATACATAGGAAAAAATGTCCAAATACTGGCCACTTGTCTATACTGGGTGCCCCAGTGTTATCCCCTTTCTAGAGCCCAAAGAGCATCTTACACCACAGAGTCATACTCCTGTTTTATACACAGTGACTCCTGTTTTACTGCTCTTGCAAGAAGAGTACCTCCTCTTCTCTTGCTTCTGTTCTTCCAAAGAGATGAAACACAGCCAGCCCTTGATGATCTCTCTTCAGAGGGCACAAGTGAGAAACCTACTTTTGTCTTCCGGAGGCACAGAGGGAGGCGAGAAACCTTTTTGTAACAGCACTGTCCTTGGGGAAGGAAAAGGAACATTGAAAGCCTGAAGGCTGGCTCTGAGACCTCCCATCTGAAAAAYGAAAAACCTCAAGAACATGCAGAAAAGGTAAAAAGTGACAGGAAGGAGTGGCTTTTTGTAAGAGGGCTCCAAAGTGTGCAATTTATTMAACCCCAAAGTGCTAAAAGATCCTTTTATTCTGTTGCTTATAGAGACTTGGCAACAGTGGCTTCTCAACTACAGAGTATCGTTCTCTGTATCCTCTCCACAGACCAGGAATTCGTGATGGCTGAGGACAATGTTCACCCATTAGGTTTCCGCACATCTGGATTTGTTGTCTGTAGGTCCCTGTAGAGTTGCATGTTATCTGTTTYCCTTTTTCCCTGCCTTGATCTTAATGAATCCATTCATCAGGAGAATCAAATAACTTGCCCAGTGTAAGTTTTGATGCTTAGAGCTTGAGATCTTGGAGAAAACTCTCAAGTTTCATAAGTTCCCAACTTCTCTCAAATCTTATAGATTCACACAAAGCAGAAGTTCATTACAAAATCTCTTATTACAGAGACAATCAATGAAACCTCTTAAGTCTTTAACCACTGGGGACAAKTTTGGTGTCATAAGAACCTTTCACACTCTGACGTAATGCTGAGTTTCAGTCAGTTGAAATGATTCCTTTATGAAGGCAATATAAAGTGCCTCRAAGCTTAACACAACAGCACCTCTAAAGGAAAGTACCAGGAAAAAAAATTAGGCAAGAAGAACTAAACCTGATTGAAGGACTAGAAAGGTGATTAAAAAACCACAACAAAACAAAAAATCCAAATAATAACCTCTTTTCTCCCTCTCCTCCCCCCACTTTTCCCAATCACAAAAGAATATGTAATGCTGGCATTATTAGGAACATACATAATAGTAAGATTAGGTAGAAAAAGAATTAACAACCAAAACACAATTCTGTCTGTTTATGGCCCTGAGCAAATTACTGATGAAACAAGAGTCCTTGATTACAAGAGTTAAGAGGAACCTGCCTTTCTCTCTCTATAGAAAATGGTAAAATGCTGCTTTTATGTAGTGATGTCATGTTCCAAACATTATTCTTATTGGCTTATCAAGGCAGGCATGGCATGAGATGGTCAGGTGGCAGAAGCAAGAGAACCTGTTTGGAGATACTCAGTGGAAGGTCGGTCACACCCTGCCATTTGGAGGAAGGCAACTCCRTGTTCTTCCCAGCACAATAAGCAATAATAACAAGTACACTCTGCTCTCCTTTGCAGCTGGTTCAGCTCCTGCATTATAATGGGCTTTTCCCATTACAGGGATTTTGACCAGGTAAAAAACAAATCATCTAAGGTTCAACTCYGCATTTCACTCTTTTGCCTCACACAGTGTGCCATACCAGAAAAGGAAACATAAGGGTTTKGGGGAAAAAAAGCAATTTAAAACAAAACCACTCCAACAGGTAAGTTTTTCATTCACAACATTAATGCAATCATAAAAAGGTAACTGAGAAAAAATTCTGCTTTATCTTCAGACTGGGATGCAGTGAATAGACTCAAAACAGTAGTRTAATAAAATGCAGAGTAAATTATGTATAAAATACCATGGTTTTCAATTTTTGACTTTGATTTTTTATGCACAGAATTCCACGTTTGCATCTTCATGTTAATGTTTCACATACAGTGCTACCCAGACATGAGAACACCACATGGCAACTGTCCACAGTGGCAGTGGAATTCAAGAGCACTGCATCGACTACAGCTCCATCTCAAACAGTGCCCCAGCCCAGGCACTTTGGAGGAGTTCAAGAAACCCTTTCATAAGCAATTAAAGTTGTAATTCCAGGCAGTTGCCAGCTACATGAACCACCTCAAAGATACTACATTTTTTTTGTTTTCTTTAAAATGAGGCAAGCTCAGGAGTAGCTGTGGCAATGAATCCCAGAATGCTAGTTATAGCCTGCAGAAGTGCCAGCAAGACAGAAATCATCTGTGTGTGCAGTCCAATCCCCAAAGAATTCACCTGATTGCAAAGACTACCAAAGAAGGTAGGAACATGTASGTCCATCCCCTTGAAAGCAAAGGATAATGCTTCTTGTGGAGTTCTAGAAATGCAGTGAAGTCTCCACCACAGGTACACCAAATGTTCACAAACAAAAGCATTTTTCCCAGCAAGAATGTGATTCCTGACATTTACAAGCCCTGATTTAAGCAAGCAGGTAAGTAAATCAGAATGTGCTACAACACTGAGCTATAAAGGATTGTTATTCTCTAATGTCTGCTGCCTCTCTATTTCAAATGTTCCAATCACAGGATACTCCAGGAGATTTTCTTCTGCTGCTGTCTCAGACGATGTAAACATACCTAACCTACTTGAGGAGAAGGCAGCAAAAGGGTTCAGCACTTACTCAGGAAAAAGTAATTTTCCACAATAACACAAGTGTGCAAAATTCATTACAAGGCACAGAATACATATATGTGTTCCACTTGATTCCCACTTATTCAGCAGTATTTCTCTTATGATACCTCTGTTAAGCATCACTTTAGTTTAATTCTTYTTTAGAAGAAAGCCTCCTCAGGGCATATTTGGCATAGAAGACTTGATTTACTGAAATGGATCCTTCCAGAATGTCCATACGTGTGTTAATTAAACTGGATTAAGTTCTGGAGAAAAAAATATGTTAGTCCAGTGTATAAAGCGAGTCACATGGCTGGGCACTGTTTAGCTGCAACAGAGACCTTCAATTAGTCCCTTCTCTCTAACCTTTTTACTACTCATCTGTATTGTATCTTCCTGCAAGTTACTAAAATGAAATTTCTTTTTCTCTGAAAAGTTTAAACTTCAGGGTGATTCAGGAAGGCCCTCTTCTTAAGGGGATGGAAAGATATGAAATTATATTATCGATTGGTGTATTCTGTGGGGTACTTCAGGAAAATGATGACTGTAGCTGTTTTTTTTTATGTAGTATTGAGATACTGAGCACATCTGCTGTCAGTCACAGCATGAATTGAAGAAAAATACCTCAGCACTGCAGAGCTATATCTGGATCCCTGTTCATGTAGTTGAGATCAGAAACCCCCCCATTGTCATTAAATTATGAGTCACAATGAAGCATGAACTGCCTGTTCAGCAGGACATGGCTGTCTTCCCAGAAACCCAAGGCTTGCTGGCATTTGGGAATTGTGGCCAAGCCTTGGGTGGCCTGGTGCAGGGTAGGGGGCATTAAAGGCAAAGTCTTCTTTGATTCCAGAACCTCTCTAGTAGCCTGTTGCAGTTAGGAAAGGAAGCCCATACCAAGAAACCAAAGAAAAAGAAAACAAGATTGCAGATTTCATTTCAAAACAAGTAGTCTGGAGGTTAGCACAGGGACCTGAATTTCAGTAAAGCTTTAGCAGAAGAAGCACTGTCATTGTTTGTGGCTGAAGAGGTTCTCATCCCTATAAAGGAGCTAGAACTAATATGATTATTCTTTTTCTCAATAATCCATGTTGATCAGATGCGGTTCCTAGCAGCATATTCAGGGTTAGGAACTTTGACACTGGAGAGAAGCATCTGTGAGAGCAGTTGTGGTTCCCTTTCCTGCTTTCAGGAATTAACAAGCAGGTTCAATCCATGAGGGCTGTCATGTCCTTGAACTGTGCAGTAAGAAGGAAACKGGACTTTGCTTTTCTTCAGTGAGTAGTTTTTAGTGACACATCCTGGTTGTCATCTCTTTCTGTAAAACAAGAACGGGAAATAAAAAAGCAAATGGCATTTGTGATAAAGTGTGCACAGACCTCTTCACTGATCTGCAACTCTGCAAATCCATGTGGTTTTATGTAGCACCATGTTTCTGCTCCCTCTGTCACTTTCAAGGACAATGAACATAACTGGCAATTCAAATACAGCATTTTGTCACTTTTGACAGCTTTAATAATCTAATAAATCCCTAGCCATGTCAGGTAAATGGTGCTGCATCCCCCCCCATAAAGAAATAAATCACCTACAAATGCCAGAAACCTTTTAATTTAATGTAACAGAAAGGATTCAAATCATTCACACTGAACCTGAAGCCAGCAGGAATCCTATATATGTCTTTTTTTGCCTAGTTATTTCTGCCCACACACAGGCACAAAGGGCACAGGAACACAAACCTTCCTGAGGACTTGACCAGAGCTGTGGCATTCATCTCTAGGGTGGGGTTTTGGACCATTCTCACACTCCATTAGGAACTGGGGTTTGGAATTCACATATGATTTTATTTGAACCGATTTACAAGTACTCTGATACAAACTCTCTGATACCCGGCAGCCCCATTCTATAAAATTTCATATTTGAAGTTTTGAACAGATGGCAGATTTTCTGGAAAGGTAGTATCTGACCCATAGCCAGTCACATACACCAAAATACACAGCATTTACCTTGGAATATCAATTTGTATTTACCAAGTTATCAGAAGTCTCTGAAAAACCTCTTACCTTGCTTGAATAATTTGTTATAATTTATAAGGTAATTAAGATTTAATGCAAACAGCTTTGTGATTRTTTTGTAATTGTATCTTACTCTGTGTTTAACAGATTACTTCTCCACCGAAAATCTTACACATAATTATAGAACATTTGTCTCCCCTTCCAGACCTTTAACTAGTTTTCCCTTCTTGCAGATTCATCTTGTATTGCCTGTTATTTTGTTGCCATTCATGTAATAGAAGGGAATGCTGTCATTGGTTGTAAAGACAATGGTAATTATTGTAGGAATTTTTACAGTAATATGTGATCTCTACAGTGATCCATACAGTAAGCTGAACTAGTAGTGGTTCTCTGATTTGTTAAAGATGACAAAGTTGACTATTAATGGAAAAATCTGTCTCCTTTTCTCCTTAACTATTTTCTTGGGGAGTTTTTTGGGTTGTTTTGTTTTTTCTTAAACAGCTGCAATTAGATTTATTTYATCAGAGCAACAAACATCAAATGCAGAACTTAACATAATTCAGTGCAGTGTTGGACAGCTTCCTACTGAAGATTAATTAGATGCTAATGCATTTCAAGACAGACTTGCTGGTCCTAATTTTACACACACTCTGTGTCTCAATGTCCATACTGTACTCCCTATAACCAAGGCTGATAGAATTGCTAGAATCCTTATGCCAGTGCTTCTGAACTGCAATTTTCAGTCAGACTGTAGCATCTTATCCTGTTTTAAAAGCAGTCCACAAAGTAATGTGAACCATGTCAGAGCCATTGTAAACTGGGCCACTCTCCTCCAGGCACAGTGGGAGGCAAACTGMGATAGCATCAGAGGCAGGAATCCAGATGTGGATAAATGTGTCCAGGAAAAGGAAAGAGTAGGAAATTAGATGATCTATGCATAAGATGTAAACTAGAGGGCTTTAAACCACTTTGCTATGACAGTCATGAAGCATGAATCTATAATTTCTAACTTCTCTATCCATTTCTAACTTCTCTGTAAGGTAGAAYTTATTTTTTATAGTAATATGAGTTCTCCCTTAATTTCTGATTTTTTTTTTTTTTGGTTATACACTTACATCCAAAGTCTTCTCCCTAGCTCTATTTCCCCACCCTGTCAGGAGAACATTGCTGCAAATGCCTCTGTAAGTTTTTCCTTGCTTCTGCTTAAAAAGCCTCTGTCCCAAAAGCTGCTTGGCTACAGTTTTGGAAATGTTCATTTAAGTTGTGAAGGCAGAAATACAGTTAACTTTATAAAAAATCAACATSTCTGATGCACAGAAACATTCTCTGTATTGATCTATATTGTAACTGGTAAATGAAGGACACAGAAYTACTGTCACATTGCATTCCAGCATATATGTGCTTAAGCTTTTACTGATTTCAGCCAATGACAGTGAATTAGATATGCTTTAAAAAAAGAAAAAGCCCATGATTCCTGTGATAATGAATCAGTACAAGCTTTGTGGGAGTGACCCACTTCTACTTGTTATTTTCTTAGAGGAATTTACAATAGAGAAGAAAAAACACCAGGAAATGGTTTCCTGAAGAGACTGATATAATTATGATGCTGGCAAAGAAAAAGTTAGCTTCACTCAAAATTCTGGTGAGAAGAGGGAAGGGTCATAACCCTCCAGTGTCCAACCTTGTCTGGGTGGCAGCACGAAACATGCTATGTGCTGCAGAGCCTGCTGCTSTGCCTGTTACTGAGCAAGCTGCTTCCACTTGCCAAATTCTGCCCCCTCTCAKATACTTACATTTAAAAATTAAACACCCACTCTTCATACAGCCTGCTGGAATATCTCACACTGATTCTGATGGGCACTGGAGAACTTAGCACATAATCCCATCTCCAYCCAACTCTAGAGAAGAGTTCCCCTGAAACCTCACCGAAGATCTGATTCCTTAGTTATTCTGCTGCTGCACAGCCTGAGGTGATGACTGTCTTAAACAAAAACTCAAAGCTGAATCTTCTTCAGTGCTTCCTGAGTCTTCTTGAGTTTGCGCTTCTCTGAAACTTCACTGCTTATTTTAAATTGGGAAAGGTGTAGAGGTRTGTTCTTGACTAACAATTATCAATTAAAGGCACATTAAGGGTATTTCCYAAACATGGGAAATGACAACTAGTTATCAGCTGACTCTTCTGAGAAGGCAGAAGGACAGGATATGCTGACTCTTCGGCTCAAGATACTGTGATACCCAGTCTCAGCTGGATATTGAATGAAATATAAAGACTAGACAGACAAGGGAATCAGAAAATCAGATACAGAGACACAGACAGAAACAYATGAGCATTTGAAAAGACATTTAAAACTTTCAAAGTCTTTCTGAGMTGACTAAATACTCAAAACCTTGTTAACAGAATCTTCCCATATCAGAGTTTTTAATGGCAGATGCACTTACTGAAAATTTATTACAGTACATTTCAGAGCATTATTCTGTATTGCCATCTTCAGACTTGCTCCTGCTCTCAATTTTGGATTAGATAGTTAACTCAGAAAATTAAGGCAAAAGTAAATGCTGTTTTTTGAATCCAAAATCCAAACCAGAAACCTGGACCCATTCTGTGTTGAATATGCCTGGGGAGAATTTAACACAGAACTCATTTCTAAGGAGTGTAAAGAGAAATATTTGCCATTCCTTGTCAAGTCCTTGAAGTATTTAATTACTTGCTGAGTTAATGCTAACAAGCCACTCTGTAAAAATAAAAATATATCTGTTTTGTTAGTATTTGTGATTTCATGGAAGGGTATTCCTAAATATTTTTCAGAGAATACCAACTTGGTTTCACAGATGGACGGAAAAAAAGCAACACAGTCTTAAAAAGATAATCAATATTTATACCGGAAGAATGTCTGGTCCTCGCTGCTCCATAATGCTACAACATGAATTTCAGATACATTCAGCACATAAATCTATACCTAACTATTTTAATTTTTACTCCTCAGTTCGCCTTTAAATATAGAAGGAAAAGAATGGGAAAAAATGAACATCTTACAGCCATGAGTCGTTGAAGAAATCTCTTTTAATATGACAAACCTACCAGTGGGCAGATGTTGATAGAATCTAAATGGGTTACAAGAAGAATGAGTTCTCCACAGAGAATGAAGCTCTTCTGAGAAAAATGTGTGTCTATGCTTATGTGAGTAAAATATAGAGCTGGCAAAACATAAGGTAAAAGCCCTCCAAAGAAACATCACCTTTGTACAAGTATTTAATAGAAGCCAGCTTTTGTCCTGTACAAAAGCTGATAAGAAAGTGGATGAACTGACTAAATAGTATGAATAACAGTATTCTGTAAGAAAATCAGAAAAAAACCCCAATAAATACAATAATGACCTTCACTAAGGGCAGGGTTGCTTTAGAGATTCAAATCTTCCTCCTTCGGTGCCTGGGTCCTATCCTCACTTCCAGTTCCCCAAACTGAAACAAAGCATAGCTTCATATTTCCCCTCCTCAGCTCCTCCTGCTGCCAGTTAACAAGCCTAAGAATGATGTGGAAAACATCTTGTTTTAACCCTTTGACAACTGTTTTAAACATAGTGAGGTTTTAAGATGTATATCCAAGTGTGTCAGCAGGCAAGTAGATAAAGTATGACCTGACAGGCAAAGATACCTTGCCTGAGGCATCCATCAGCCTCCAAAACCTGACCAAATAGCCAACAGCAACAACACCATGCCAAATCCACCTGCCCACCTTAATGACTTAGAGAAAACAACCTTCCACAGGGAGCCACTCATGTCTACAAACACTGCAACAAAAAAAAACCAAAAAACAAAAAACATTGTCCAGCATTAACCACATTCTTACAGGTAAGGAACTGTGTATCTGTGCAAACATCCTGTGAAGCAATGCACAGTGTTGGGTGGAAAGGCAATACASGAACAGCCCTTCTGATCTGAGGTTCATGACTAGAAGGCTCTGCTGAGCAGACACAGGCATCATTGGGATACACCCTTCTCCTCCCTACTCTCACAGGCAAAAAAGTAATCCACAACCACAAGAMACACACATGGAGAGGCCCAGGGATTCACCAATGCAGCCAGTTCAAAGTCCCKGCATAGTTCAAAGCAGAACTGCAGAATAAGCAGATGAAAAAGAAAACGGTCTGTTCTTCAAAGCGCAAGTGGTGATGACATGTGTTGCTTTTTCTTGTTGCTTTCTTCACAAACATTTCTATAGCTGAAAAATAATTAACATGTGGGAAAAGCCCTTTGTATCCTGATGACAAAACAGGCTGTTTACTACAGAATAGCACAGATCACGAGGTCTGTGATCCTGTGCTGCACAACTGCACAACTGATCCATATTCGGACAGCTTATTGATCAGGATAGGAAGGTTGACACCAGAATTGTAGCCGCAAATAATCCACAAAACTCCTTTTTTTTTTTTTTTTTTTTTGGGGGGGGGGGGGGGGAAGGGGAAGGTTTGTTTAGAAACATGCCCCAAATATTCATTTACAAATTGTACTCTCCAAAGTAGTAAATAAAAGTCCTATTTCTTTAGTTGCCCATGTTTCYGTATCCTGACTAGGAAAAAAACCCAACAGACTGGTGATTGCTATCCAGTGGGTAGATATATTGACCATTTGGTTATTTCCTTTGTTTGATTTCAGGATGTCTTCCACTTGCATGGGTCTCAATTATCATGATGCACWGGATTAAATCAATCTCTCAGACAATCTCTTTGGCTTCAGGGTAGTTATTYTGAAGCTAAGGACAGGCTGACAGTAATCCTATTTGGTTCCTCCTGAATTTGTATGGTGACGTTTGCAGGACACAGATAATACTCCTGTCTGCAAATGTAACCCTTTATCACTGATGACAAAAGTATTTTATCAACTGAGTGCAAGCTGGAACAGGCTTAGGAAATTACCCTGCCAAATACACCTGTGAGTAGGTGCCTTCACTGCCTTCATGCAGATTATAAGTGGGCATACAGAGAATATGGACTGAGAAAGTGAAAATTCTAATTTTCACCATAAAGTGAAAAAGTAGACAAAAAGTATTTTGGAAAAAAAGTAAGTAGACAAAGCRGTATTTTGGAATAAAAATCTAAAATACCTTTATATATACCTTTAAAAACTCCAAAATACCTTTAATATCATTAAAAAAGATGTATTTTTATTTTAAAATACGTGCTTGAAAATTTTGTCTGCATAAAGTCTCATTTAATCATCCTGTTTCATTCATGTGTGTTTCATCTGAGTGTACCTGTGCCAAAATGCCAGTATTTTGCCATGTTTTACTAAACCTGCTAGACCTGAGTTTTCCTCTCTGAGTACTGAATGGAGCTAATGCCAGATGTGCTATATTTATAGTATTTATACTACGTTTATGGCATTTCTGGCTACAAATTACAATTTGCTCTGATGAGCAAATTTGTTTTTTTTGTGCTAGAGACAAAGATGCAGCAAAACTGCAAATTATTTAGTGAAAAGACACAAATTGGATGCATAGCAGTAGCTACTTCGGTCTCATGCACAGAGGCAGACTGACAGAATTATGGAGCTGGAGGACTGATATTTATGGTTTTCTGTAACCCTGTAAAAACAAAACACATAAAAGAGAAATTCTGAAGTGTTCACCGGAGCACTACATGACKACAGTACTGTTAATTTTCTCATCCTGAAATAGTCAGGGGTCTTGGAAGAACTTGTGTGAAAACAGCAACTTCCTGATTTGGTATCCTGACTTCCATGTCATAATTACTGTTCAGCAGCTCCAAATATCAGATGAAAACATCTTCAGAAACCAATCATAGCCAATGGAAACTTTTACACTGAGGATAATGAGGCCAAAAAATTCTAATGTCCTTGTTTATCCKGCAGATGAACTGCATGCTCGTGGAGGCAAGTACCAACTTCACCATTTTTACACACTCAGATACACTGATGTTCACTAYTTTCAGCCCCGATTCTAGCCAAATGCTACCATGACTAATAGTCTCTGYATCTGAATGAAATCAGCATTTCAACAGTAAGCAAAACAATGCACAGAAGCAATATTCTTCTCCACWTTTTGTTATTCAAGTGTAATTATCACTTTCTCTTCTTATGAATATATATTTATAAAAACTACTTCTGAGAAAAAGCTCAATGTTTTCATAGGATGTCATTTATAAAAAGAAGCAACTGGAGGAGAACAGGCAAGACAGATGACTATATTCTGCTGTCTATTTTCCCTGACCTCAGAAGAAAATTTTGTTACCATCAATAGTTTCCAGTTGTTTAGGAATCTGCTAGGAAACTAACTGATATGCACTGCCATCAAACTGGTAGGAACCAAGATTGTTTTGCTCATGATTTGCTTATAAGGTTATATGGTATATTTCTTTATTTCTTAAGTTCTACCTATTATAAAATACATTGTTATAGAAAAGCATCACAGGAAGGAGAGGGGCTATACTTGCCGTAGCTSTGCTAGTGTTTGAACAACAAATTTATATACACTGAGGCATAAAAATTCTTACTAAAAAGCATGTTTAGATGCTGTGTTTGAGTTTGACAAGCTGTCACCTACAAAGGCTGATGGTGGGATGGCGGTAATAAGTGGTGSTGTTTTGGCCATGGAAAGAGGCTCAGAAGTAAATTAAGGTGAACTGCTGACAGTGGGAAATAAAGCTGGTGACACGGGGAAACAGGACAAAGTAAATAACACATCTCAAAGCTTAGCAAATTTCCCCATAGCCTCCCCGTGGAGGCATACTTTAAAGGTCTTCTGAGAGCTCTCATGGTGCTGCCTTGTCTGCCTGTTGGCTGCAGAAAAGAACTCAATATGCTTTCGGACTACTTTTTCCCTAAATTAGTCAATTGGACATGCGCTTTTTGCACAGGACCCCCTGTGGGGTCAGTGACCATGTCAGTTCCCTTTTTTGTCCCCATAGAAAACAAGTCTATGAAAGATTCAGGAATCTGTCAAATTAACCTACTGATGGGTATGGGAAAATGACATGTAGCATTTTAAACTATAACCCCCTCTTTGACTGCAGAAAGGACAAATTACGCAACTCCCAGATGGGAGGGAGAACCCTGTTTGACTTAATTTGCTTCATTTGATTTTATAACTGCTGCAATGGGTTGCAAAAGACCGATAAAATCTATTTTAAACATAGAGCATAAGTCCTACAGACTAATATTATGATTCATCTACTGCCAACTTCCCCAATTATTCTCCCTTCTTAAAGTTATGATGATAAATCAGTTGTCTTCCCGTTTATTAAAGCATGTGGCAGTCTGTTTATTTAATAATCTCTTGGCCCATTTTCTAATTAAGGGAGATAATGCAGAGCCTCATTTCCTGTCATGGYGAACCTGGCAGTCCACCGGTTATCCTCAACTACCACATTAAAATTCAAGATTATTTGTCATGCCTGCTTTGTTTGGCAACTCCTTCCCTCCTCCTTGCTCAGCTGAAGAGAAAAATACAGGCAAGTTTTTTTTTGCATTTTCACACTGCTGACACTCACCCAAGYCAAGGACAAGAAGCGGGAAGCAGGTGAAACATTTATTCAGGAGATGGTGCATCCCAGCAAAGTGAATAACCACATGATGATTCCAAGAATAATTTTGTGAAGGGAGGAATACAAAAGCAAAGCACACACCAATTGGAACACATTCCTTTACTGCTCTGCTGCTGTACTTGAGCAACCTCTACCACTCAGTCCACAAAGCTTCACGTGTCACCTTAGTGCAGGGCTGTTGATACCCACTAACTGCAGCATTAAATAATTTTTGTGCCCTCTGTATTCTAAGGCTCTTGTAMCAGCTCTAAGTTCACTTCTATTCCTATCTCTGAGATAAACTCATTTGTATCTTACTTAAGATTCAACTTCAGCATTTAACAGYTACACCTAACCTAGCATCACTATTCTGGCAGAAAAATTCTCTTTTGCAGGGCTGCCTTCTACCCCCTAGGACATATTTATATAGCATATTAAATTCTCTAATGCAGAAAAAAAAACATCAATACATTTAAACTTATCAATACATGCCAAATGAAGTGCCTTCCAGAGGSCCTTGCAAACTGTTGAAAACAGGTTAGTATATTTTGCCTGACTTCACAGACTCTCCTCCAGTCAGTGTAAGTCTACACAAGAGCCATCCATACCTGCAACAGCTCCAATTCCTGCAGAAATGCAGGCAAACATCACTTTGCCACACTTTCAAAATTATTTCTTATCAACTATGCTATACATGTCCATGCAATGTGCCTTTATGTGAAACAACTAAAATGTGATGTGGTCCTGGGTACTCTTTTAGTGACACAGAGATTTGGACTACATGATATCCACAGGTGCCAGCCCATACCTCAACTGTCCAGTGATTCTGTGTAAAAAAAAAAATTAAATAAAAATCCCAGTGATTTCAGGACYTCCTAATAGGCTGCATGATACAGTAGATTCCAAACAACGACCTATGGAAAAATGTCTCCCAGATCCCTTTTAAAGCTGGCTAAACACCCACAGTGAGGATTTCAACTGCTTTCTGAATTGTCTCTTACTTTTTCATCTCTGCTTATACTTTTTTTATTTGCATTTGCAAGCAAYAGCAAAAGCATTTCCATTTCTGGGCCCTTGCTTCTGGAAACCATGAATTTAATTTTAATCTATTTCGGTCCACAAGGAAGTGTCTGGTTTTGTTACACTGCTAATTATCTGAACCTCTGTCTCACCTCATCTATCTCACTTAAATTCAGAGTGTGCTCTAGATCTAACACACTCAATACCTTCACAAACACCTACTTAAAGCCKTAAAAAATCCCACAATTCACCTTTATATAGATAACTGTTCCCTTCACATGCATTTAAGTGACCGCTGTGAGTTACTGCCATGCTGTTACTGACCAACGAAAACAGACAGAATAAAATTATATACAGGAAGAAGCAGAAGACAAAYGAACTTCTATTTTCAAATGTCAGAATTTTCCACCTTGTATTTTTCCATACAAAATACCTTGCACTTTTCTCTTCCTTAGAGAGCCTACTGAACATTTCACAAATACTGCAGCAGATGGAATGGGTCTATTCAATGAAGCAGAGCTCATCCCTTTAAATCGTCTCTGTTGAATGACAGACCTTGTTCCTAAAGGAAACTCACTGCAACAAGTATGAGAAAGACTTGGTGAAGGAAGGAGAAAAACTTCCTATTCCCCAGACCCCACACTTACCAAAGGCTCTAGTTCTTTGCGGTCTATGAGGTTGAGCTCTGTCACAAAGTAATAAAAATGCTTGTAACAGGTGTTGACGTGGGCCTCAGCCCCCATAAGGATGATACGGTCGAAGTGATGGATGTAGACATGMACGAACACCCGGAAAAGCCGACAGAGTATCTTCTTGCAGATCTGAAGAAAATTCTTTGGAAAGGGAACACCTGTGAATAGAGAAGGCAAGGTTGTCATAACCATCCTGTCATCCTCCCAAGACACAAACTTTACTGCAAATTAGGTTATGATTTCCTAGGCCTTTCTCACAATCCAGAAGAGCACTTGATGCATTTATTTGATAGCTAGCACCAAAGATAGCCAAAGACATAATTAAACAGCTTCAATGGTTCAAGACTGACAGGAAGAAGTCCTTTTTTCTTCCCTATATTATTTAATGAAGGGGCATCCAGAACTGCAATGTTCAGAAAGGTGATTTTTACTGCAGTGCATGTCGACCCATTAATATCAATGGATCCACTGGGATCCATTATCAACCATGCAATGACTGCTCCCCAAAGTGATACCTAAGGGCTCTTCTTAGAAGTAGTAGACACTCCTCCTGCTCGTGCTACTCAACAGTGACATTTCAGAGCATCARATTTAATAACAAATTTGAAATAACTGACAGAAAGACCCCTTTGCTTTCAACTTCCTCCCAATTACCAATGTAATTACCAAGATGTACCAATCTGATTGCTCCTCTAATAGAAAATCTCTTGAAGAGACACAGGAAACAGCTCTTTCAAAACACTTTTAAAGTCACACAACTTTGTAGCTGGAGACTCAAAGGTAGCTGCATAAGCACCATTTGCAAATAAACCTTCAAGCGTTAATAATAGGGCAGCAATAACTTCTTCAAAACTTTCAGTCTTCAAAGCTCCCATTAAAGACTGATCTTGCATGGAACTATGTGCCACTGAGTTGTCTCCAAAATCTTAAGAGTTTCATCTCCTTCTGTGATTGTCTCTCAGATACAATGACTTTAGTGACATGTGTGGAACTTTACTTTGTTTTKTTGCACAGTCTCTTGCATTTTTAGTTATAATTCATGTTTTASTTGGATTTGAACCACATAAATGCAGCTATTGCTTCTCAAAAGAACCCCAAAAACCTCACAGCCAACCAGTCCCATACTCCCTAGAGGCCCAGTTCATGCTCTGAACAAGAAGAAACATTTATTATTTGCAGAAAGGAGGAGACATAAATTAACACAGTTGCAAGCCTTTCCAGTTKGCAGATTTTAGTCCCCTGTTAAATATTGCTCAGCAGTCATGAGAGTATTGAATTAATGGGCAAATTGCCCAGTTTCACTGAGGGTGATCTGAGGGCATACAGTAAGAATTTCCAAACCAAAATCAGATTTCTGATTACAGATCAAAAAATATCAATTGTGGCTGTAACCAGTCTGGATCTGACAAACACAGACATGCACTTTATTCTGGGCTCTCTGGCCAAGGAGGTACCTGGATATATGCATCCACATATGTGGATATGAACACTGATAAGCCKATCAGCATGTGAGTAGGGAAGCTCATCAGCCTGCAGAAGTGCCCTGCTCAGTGCATCCCCAATCTGCTTCTATATTTGCCATTGYTGAGGTACACACAATGTTGGGAAATGTCTTGGGGTTTTTTGGCCTRTATTGGGTTCACCAGAGTCAAATCCTTTTTAAATAATTTTAAGTAGCTTTAGAGTTGCAGTGCGGCCYTTCTCATTCCTGATATACAAACCAAGGATCAGAAAAAATAGTTGCATCTATCAAAGCACAACTACTTTATCTTCTAAAGAAATGTTTGCTTTTTGCTGTCACACCCATTCATTTAAATGTTAAAGCTGTTATGGAGATCATGGAAGAGAAGGCTTGAGTGCTCAAGACATGAACTGAAGCATGGTTAAATTACAGAAATGACAATATGTACAGATGTCTTGGCAATGTTTAAATCACAACTCCACACCTGGCTTATAGCAATTGTTAGTTCCAAAGGCAAAATAAACATAATCTATCAAAAATATTACAGAAACCCTAAGTAGTTGCTTATTAACCAGGGGCATCCCATTCATATTCCAGCCATCAGAGTATGGCTAAATTCAGGAATGAATACAGCAGCAACCYGCTTTACATTTTTGTAAAAATCTACCCAAACCAGAAATTAAAAAACTTACCCAAGAAAATGTTAAGTCTGAAAAAAGGGGAAGGGGAATAACTGTCATTTTCACTGCAAGCTGGTTTGTTGAACTGAGAGATGAATTCTAGAAAGCACTGTATATTGTAACCCAGAACAGATATGATCCAAAGTGGAAAATAATTAGTTTCATCTTCCAAGGGCTGACACACAATTGTTACTGAAGAATGTTGCTGTAATGAAGACATTCCTACTGCTGTGTTAACTAACTGAAACAATCTGAATAAACCAAGCTGATAAATCCTTTCTCTTCAGGCCATATTCCCACTTCACAGTTATAGGCAGTAAGTGCAAAAAGCCACAGAGCACTGTTTCTGCTGTAAGTGGGGACTTTAATCTGACAGTTTTTTAGATGCATTATGCAGTCAATTTGAGAACATGTAAACAACACATTAAAAAATAGCTGGTACAGAACAGACTAGGATTCATAACAAACTTTGCACTGTTTCCCCCTGATTTCCTCCCATGAATCAAGATTTCATACAAATTGTGTAGCTTATTTGCTGTTGTAGAATTTATCCAATTTAGTAAAGCTCTATCTGATTCATCTACTCTTAAAGAAAAAGTGAAACATTGCAGCTATCATTACCCAAATATATAATTTGGGTGCAGTAGAACTGGTAATGGCTCTCTGACTTCTCTCCCACTCCAGCAAAAGTGATTTACAAACTGACACCATGTCCTAAAGAGTAAAAAAGCATCTCTAGTATCACTGAAAGCAACTGGAACTGCGTAGCGAGCTACCTAGACTCCTCAGCCTTGGAGAGCCTGTCAGTCTGTCTGTCTGTCCCTGGCTCAGATGATGCTGGAAATCCAATCAGCCGCAAGGTAGAAATGAGCATATTGAAKTGGCTGCAGCCCTATTTTGAACATACACTCTGCTGCTCTTTGTGCTCGAAATTAGATAAAAGAGAACAGATTCTGACCTCAATTACAGTAGAATGAACTCAAAATAATGCCATCAAAATTGAAAAAATCAGGGCAAAATCATTCTAGATTTATATTCTGAGGTCAAAATTTCACCTAATGTTTTGTTCCCATTACAACTCTATGGTTATAAATAAATCAGCACAGAACAGAATAATTACAAGTGGCTCTTGGGAATGGGCTTAGATTTAGATAATTTGATTCGTTAAGAAGCCTGTTCTCTGTCTTTCAGCTCAGCCACAGCACCCTTAGAATCACATAATCTTCAAAGTTGGAAGAGGCCCACAAGATCATGTCCACCAAGAACAATCACTGTAGTCCCTAAAACATTAAACCACTTCACCACCACCAGATGCTTCTTGAACACTTCCAGGGATGGCAACTCCACCACCTCCCCCTGGGCAACCTATTCCAATACCCGACCATCTGACAGYAAAATTTTTTTTCTAATTACTAATCTGAGTCTCCCCTGTCTCAGTTTAAGGCCATTTCCTCTTGTCCTCTCACCGCAGGTGCAGCAGGAGTGACCAATCCCCATCTCCAGTCAGCTGGAACTTCTCCAGTTAACCAGGACTGGTGATCTGTCAAGTTCTTCCACCACTTCCCTCGTTACTATGGGGTGGATCCCATCAGGCCCCACAGACTTGTGACTAATTGACAAAGCAGGTCACTAACCATCTCCTCCTGGATTATGTGGGCTCCATCTCTAACTTCCAGCTCTGGGGTTGGCATATCCTGAGGACAACTGGTCTTGATATTAAAGACTGAGACAAAAAAGGCATTAAGTACCTCAGCCTTTTCCTCATCCTCTGTCATTACACTACCCTCTGCATTCAACACATGATGSAGACTCTCCTTAAACCTCCATTTGCTGTCAATGTATTTATACAGTATTCGTACAGTCAATGTATTTATACAGAAAGTTTTATTGTTGTCTTTAACTGAAGGCCAAGTTCTAGCTGGGCTTTGACCATTCTAATCTTCTCCCTCCATGGCCTTGCTGCATCCTGATAGTCCTCTGAATTTACATGACCCTCCTTCCAGAAACAATAGCTTCTCTTTTTCCCCCTAAATTCTGGCCAAAGGTCTCTGTTYAACCAAGTCTTCCTGAAAACTCGTCTTTCTATATGTGGAGACAGCCTGAATATTTAACATTTCCTTTCTAAAGCAGACCCAGCCTTCCTGGACTCCTTTGCTTTTCAGGATTCCTTTGCTCTTCCCAAGAGACTCTTGTCAATCAATCTCCTAGACATGCCAAAATTTGCCTGTTAGAACACCAAAGTGGAAGGTCTGCTGGTGCCCTTCCTTATTTCATGCAGTATTGAAAACTAACATTTCATGGTCACTATGCCCAAGACAGCCACTGARCACCACGTCACTCACTAGTTCTTCTCTGTTCACAATCAACTGGTCTAGCAGGACACCTCCTCTAGCTGGCTCATTTACCAGTTGGGTGAGGAAGTTGTCTCCCACACACTTCAGGAACCTCCTAGATTGCATTCTCTCTGTTGTGYTGTATTTCTAGCAGACACTTGGCAAGCTGAAGCTGYCCATGAGTGTTAGGGCTGGGGACCRTRAGACTTCTGCCAGGGCTTGTAGAATGCCTCATCAGCCTGTTCATGCTGGTTGGATGATCTGACAGATTCCCACCATGAAACCTCCCCTGCTGATCTTTCCCGTGATCTTTATCCATAGGCACTCAACCTTGCCATCTTCATCAACATCACTTGAAATACAATCAAAACACTCCCTAATGTACAGTGCTACCACACCCCCTCTGCTGCTWTGCCTGTCCCTTCTGAAGAGCTTATAATCATCTATTGCAGCCCTCCATGGGGGCTGCAGTAGGTGACTCATGGGAGTCATCCCACGTTTCTGATGGCAAACATGTTGTATTTTTCCTGTTACACAATGGTTTCAGCTCCTCCTGTTTTTTGCTGTACATTTGAAAAGCCTTTTACAGGCCACAATCACAATTTTTTTTAAAAACATGAGGGAAAAAAAGATTACCATCACCGTTGTCAAAAGCATTGACACTATTCTGTTGCAAATACAGTTCAAAACTGTAACTCTTCAACCAAACTCTTCTGCTCTTCCACCTCCCATGTACCSAAAAACACAAAAAGTTGCAAAAGATGAACTTTACTGTAAAAGCACCTATCCTGATCTAAGCCAATGTGTAATGTTATGTCAGTGTGTTAGTCAAAAACGTGTCTGTCTCAAGGACCAAAGAAAACAATGTTAGTTTTGCTAGACTTCATTCCTCATATAAATAAGCAGATAGCTGCAAAATATTAGGGACAATCTAGACAACCATGTACCTACATCCTCATAATATTGCCCTCTCTTCTGCTGTCAAGGCAGAGGGAGCAGAACAAAGAAAACACTCTTGAGATTATATGGCTTTCTAAGCAGAGTGGTGTACTTTTTCCTTTCTAAGGGAGAATACCTCTACTAGTGTGACTCTTGACTAAAATATATCAGCAGGCAGGTCCACTGTCAGTTCTTCAACAAAAGTATTCATGTGTTGTCCTGGAAAGAACTCTAAAGGCAACAGGTTACAAATCAGAAAATTGTTGGAAGCTCTGCAATATTTGGACATCCTTAAGAGCTCTCTCTGCTGCTGTATTTCAAGAAATGGGCAAGAGCACTAAGACATGCCATTTAATTGTCAATTTATACAAGTCTTATAATGCAAATACTGTGAAACACCTAATTATGCAAAACACCTGAATTAAACTCTCCCTGAAATCAGAGGATGGAAACTTAAACTCCTGTACTGCATAAGTCAGATCCCTTGAACTTCAAGCCAATTTACAATGGCTGTTACTTGACTGCAATCTTACATCCTCCCCTTTTTACTGATTACTTCTGCTGCTGCTGCTACAGAGGAACAGAAGAGAAACTCCGCCACACCACAGACAAAACACTCTTGCTGCCTGTTCCAAGCAAAGGTAGTTTTGCTCTAGACAATAATCATCCTGATAAATCCATTAGAACAGATCTRTAACTCTTCAAGGCAAAGGGAGCACTGCCATAAAAAATGGCAGAGTCATGATCATGTGTCAGTATAACTCATGTGCCCTGGAACATCCATCTTCACCATAGTAACAAAATTAGACTTGTTGGATCACTGTGTTTGAGCAAGTCTGTATGGCATTTACATATATACATGCATTTATATTCTAAATTAGCTTAGAAGACCATTAGAATACTCCAGAGGGCAGACACTATAGCACAGGTGAACGAAATGCAGCCTCTTCTGGGACAGAAAATACAGCAGCCCTTTGGCAGTGTTACAGCTCAGGAAGGGAAAAGACAGTCTGTTAACCCATTGAATRAACATGAAGAAAAAGTATATACATTTGTACAACACTGGAACCTGGCCAAGTTATGAATGAAAAACATTCCTTGCCACTTGGCAGAAGTTTGTTAATATCTTTGTTCATACCGTACTTACCATGGACTGACAATTTCTGGGTAATGATGTGATTTTGGCTKTCCATGCTGAGTGCACCACTAACCAGCATAGCTTTTATTTTTCTTCACTCCTAAGGTCTTCACTCTGGCTCCCTATCAATTTCACAGGGACACTGGAAGACACCTGCTGTTCTGAGGGCTCCTCTCCAGAGGAGCTGCGAGAGGTGTCAAGGTGAAACATTATCAGAAGYAGCAAGCAGCACAGTTTTGGTGATGCACTCAGAATGAGACCTCCTGCCCCCAGCACACAGATATTCCAGCAATTAACTGAAAAACATAGGCCCCACTTCTGACAAAATTCAGCATTACAATAACAAGCAGCTGTAGTTGATGGGTTAATATCACCAAAGAAACTTCTGTTCTTAAGATGATTATGGTGCTAAATTCATTTTCAGTGGGCCATTAGAAGAAATAGGCAGTTCTAAATCCTCAGATTGGAGCCCTTATGTCCTCTAATGCAAAGCACTTTCTGACCCTTTGTGCTGACTTAGGAAGCTTGTATGAGTATGAGGATATTCTCAGTGCCTATCACCAGTGCATAAGAGGTGATTTGGAAATTTTAAAYTAAAATGTATCTATTACATAGGATGGATGTAGGAAATAGATAGGAAAAGACAGTTATGTAGCATGACACAAAGTCAGAAGTTGTGATACAGAAAACTAGGAACAAAAAGCCCACCAAAACAGAATCGTGGTTCCTGACTGCTTGAGCTGATCCCGATTTTCAATAGCACAGCCGAGAATAAAGCCCAGTGTCCTAAGAAAAAATTCTGCAGGTTGGCAAGSAAGAACCATCTGGGGCTTTAAAATCTGTTTTTACATGTTTAATTATCTTTCCTTTTATAACATTGCATCTGGGGGTGGCACAACAGATGCTTTTCACTGCTCTGTTTTTACAACTGTTAAAGGGTCTTAAAACTGAAGGACCTAATCAGCTGAAGAAAAATAGAGCCCACTCCCAGCACAGTTAAGCACTCCCAAACATCAGAATGTTAAGCCAGATCTTCAGATCACCGTAACTGCAACCTGAGCTACTCTGTCTTCAGTCCTCTGGCTCAACTGACGACCTCTCCAGGTACCCAAAGATTTGCTTCCACCGTTTCCTCAGAACCAGAAAAGTTCAATCCCTCCCTCTCATGAAAACACTGACAGATGTTCAAACACAAAACAGGATAACCAGCTTTCCACTGAGAAGCACTCAAAAACATGTCCAGTATGCAAGGGTTGCATCAGGTTCAGTTTCAAAGGCCATTGTGACTGTTTCCTTTTCAGAGCAAAGTCAGAGAAGGYAATGTTATCTTTTATATATCACTCATTTTTTGGTAGCATTTCCAAATATTTTCCTAGTTTCTTTTTGTTTTGCTTATCAATGGATAAATCAGGGCAGAACTTGYCATGGCATCTTGAAGACACTGTGCTTAAAGGAAGAGAGTACTTGCAATGGCAAAATGCAGCAGAAGACACAGACTTTGTAGCCCAGTGGGTCAAGTCCTGCACATGGAAGTGCTCCTGCATTTTGCATTAAATATTCACCTGAAGGTAATGTTCACCTCATAAAATGAAAGCCATTTCAAATCATTCTGGAAAAAGAACCAGAGTACATAGGACTTTGTATGCACAGATGACAGCACTTTCCAAGAGATTTCAGGTTATGTCAGCAGGCACATGTGCGCACACACACACACACACACACACACAAATCCACACACAGGCATCCAGGAAAGACTGAAGCAAAGCTGTCATTGCATGACAGGTTCTGGATTCATCATAATTCCAAACCAGGAACAAAAAATATATAAAGAGAATTTTAATATTTTGATTGCATATACCCCATAAGACTTATATTTACTGTTAAAATATAGGCCAAAGATGCTTGGATTTACAAGGCACTGAAAACCTACTATTGTCTGTGCTAAAGGAACTACTATCATTTAAACATATCATTCCATTTAATAGAATCAAATGGAAATTAACAGAAAAGATATGACTCTTCAGATGTCATGGGGTCCATCTGGTACCTGGACATCAAAGAAAGCTTTGCCACTAATTTCACTGAAACTGAGTCTGGAAAATCAATAAGCAAGAGTATACAATCTCTTTTAAAGAAAGAATCTAAGCAGAGTAACACTATTTTAATGCCATTAGCAAAGGACAATAACAGACACAATTTCAAAAGTTGCAATAACTTGACCTAAACCAATGACTTTTGCAAGATTCATGGGCTAAGCAAAATAGTGAATAAAAAGAAGTCAATAACAATAATCAAATGCATTAATGGATCAAAAGTTTTCAAAGAGAATGAATAGAAATCTTATTTTAAGACATAACTAACCAGAAGTAAGTTGATCTGCTCTATTACCAAATTCAGCTGAGAAAGGGAATGACCCTGATTTCACTGGAGCAAAATTTTCTCTTTTACAGATTTATTACAGSGAGTCCTTCCCTAAGATGGCATCCATCATCCAATTCTAAAGTAAGGTAGCAGTAAGAGARTTAATTGTTCCACTCCCAGCAGTGGCACCTCATTAACATGAATGCTTAGATTTTTCTTGGATGACCAATTTCAGGGGCCACTGAAGCTGGAGTACAATATACTTCAGCATTCTCTGGGTTCTTGCTCTTTATTCTGTTAGCTCACCCACTCAGAACACCCTGGCCTGCTTGACTTTCTTTGGCAGTTATTCACAGTCAGTCRACCATGGCATTTAGCCATTTTCTGCTGTATCAACTCAGTGCTTAAGTTTATTGCTTCACCAAGAACAATCTGCTGCCCTCGGTGTGTAAGACTTTCGTAAACATCTCCTCCCACTTTCAAGATCACAGAAAAACTCTTCAGACTTTCCTATTGTCCTTTATTCCTTCAGGCAGTAAAGTTTCACCACTCTTCTGGAAGTTAATGTTGTGTATGGCCTTAGAATGAAGATTGTCCATTGCCTCTCCTGAGCTGCCTCTCATATATTCCCAGCATCCAGTGGAAGGCTTATCCAGAGAACCTYTTGTTTCTGTCATTCACATAGTGACATGATCAAATCATTAATAATTTCTGAGAATTTAAAAGCTACTCTGAGCTTTTTCTTTTCCTTTGAGACTACTCAGGTTAAAAGTAAACATTAAGAATTTTGTGCTTCTGCTTCAAAGGAAAAAAAAAGAAAAAACCCAATCACAAATGTTAAAAAACAARTTGAAATATAAATCGGAAGCTTTTTTACTGTCTCTCTTGGAATAATCATGTTAGTAAAATGCATTGTGGTGAGTTCAAAYGTGGTATGCAGATGATAAGTTTAATAGTTATCTTTAAGTACCATTAGGTAATTTTACAGCTCATCGCTGGCCARCAAGGGGAAATGGGCCATTAAAGATGCAGCACTAAGAAAGAACCATCTGCCAAAGCCAGCAGAGGCTGGTTGGTTGAATTAATGGCTGGGGTCTGCAGCTGAGAGGCCTTGCACTCACTTCTCTGTCTCAGTCAACAAGAATTAAAAATAGGAAGTTTAAAAAAGAAAGCAGTGTCCATTTTGCAAAGAATGCTGGAAATTTCTCCAGGAAGGCAAACTACTTGCCTTTTTGGGATCATATTCTGACAAATAGGCTATTAGTCAAAACTTTAGTCACTGGATAACAGAATGGTGGTGGAAGATAATAGCTTTAAATTCCTATCTGAGTGAATAAATTGAGACCAGGTGAATATATACATAATAAGAGAAGAATGCTGGGAACTTATAGAAGCTAATAAGAGAAAATATAAACAAGAGAAAGATACAATTTGTTTTATTCAAGAATAAAATATTAAGAAAAAGAAAAGTAAAAATAATCTGTAACTAGTAAGCCTGATCTTCAATATACTAAATTTTGTGGCAAGCCATATTACRGTGAAGGCAATTCTCAGTTCTAAATAATTTATCTGTTATTTGGTTCATAATCTGTATTTCCATCCTATCTTTTTCTCTTTTTCTACAATACATATCACACAAGATATATTTTCTGAACAAGTAAGTGTGTGTAAGTAGCTTCTGTTAACCCTCCCCAGAGTCACCTGCCTGTGTCTCCTAGCAGCTGTCAGCTACAGTGTCTCAAGGGATTTTGAAAGAAAGTGGTCATCATCCATCAGATACAGCTGAGAACATTGTGGCAGGGTCAGATTCAGGCTGGTTTGCCATCTAGGGTTATACCACAAAATGCCATTTAAAATGTAGCTGCATGCACATCAGAAATTGTAACACTTCTAAGTAAACATTGAATTGTGGGAAGAGTGCAGTGAAGGGATGCAGGCTTTCAAGAAAGGAGAGGCAGGGATGGTGATGTGGAGAGTGACCTGCATCATGAAAGCATTTGAAATACAAACAGCTCTGCCTTGGGACAGGACAGGAGTCAGTCAAGACCTTCTGCATCAAGATTAGTGGGCAGACCAACATGGGTGCTGTTGTGGTGGGAACCTGCTTTGGCTTGCCTGCTCAGGAAAAAGTAGACAATGCCTTCAGCAAGCAAGCAGATGTTTAAAAGTTACAGCCTCTGGCTCTCAAGAGGAGTTTTAATCCCCCTTAAGGTCTACTGGAAGGACAGTCCAGCAGCACTTAAATAATCTAGGATACTTCTTGAGTGCATTGCAGCCTCCTGGAACACAGAGTGGAGGAGCCAAGAAGGAAAGGTGATCAGCCATACCTGATACTTAAAGAAGATGAAAGAACTGTTGAGGAACATGAAAGTTAGAGGCTTCCCTGGCTGCACTGACTATAGAGCAGTGGAGGTCAGATCCTAACAGAAGATAGGAAGGCAAAAATCAAGACCATAGTTGAATTACACAAAAAGCCATTTCTACTTTTTCAGGGACCTGCTAGAAAGAATCCCATGGGACAAAATCCTGTGGCAAGGAAAGTACCAGTAGGGCTGGCTAGTGTGTAAGGATCACCTCCTGGACCTCAAGAAATGTCTATCCAGACAAGTGTGAAAACAAGAAGGAAAATTTTCCAGGRGGCCTGCATGGATGTATCACAAGCCTACTGCTCCTAACAGGAGCTGAATTTTGGAAGGTATGTGAACAGCAACAATAAAGGATTTTACAAGCATACAAACAGCAAATGATAAAGGAAAATAAGGGTCTGATGCTGAATGGAGCACAGGAATTGTTGATAAATGATACAGAAAAGATACTGTCTTCCCAGGCTCAGTCTCTACTAATAAGACTGGCCTTCAGAAATCCAAGGCCTCTAAGAACAGAAGGAAAGTATGGAAAAAAATAATTATTGTCAGTGGAGSAGAACTGACTTAGGAGAACTGACTTAGGGGAAGGTCCTGACATGTATAAATCCATGAGACCTGAAGGGATGTACTCAAAAGTGCTAAGGGGACTGTCTGTTATTGCAAAGCCACTCTTGATTACCTGTGGAAGGTCACGGTAACTGAAGGGTAYTCCTGGAAAAAGGAAGAAAGCAAATATCACTTCTATCTTCAGAAGAGTGAGTAGGAAATGTGGAGAACTCCAGGACACACAACCTCCTCTCAGTTTCTCAGAAGCTGTTGGGAGAAAATCTTCCTGAAACACATTTTCAAATATAGGAAGGACAAGTTCATGGAAGCAGACAGCGTTTATTTATGAGGGGAAAACACAGCTGTCCAACCTCAAGGCTTTTAYAATGAGGTCACTAGCTAGGCAGATAAAATGGGGAGCACAGCTGATGCTCTTTACCTTTACTCCAGTGAAGTCATTGTACCCTGCCATCACAGACAAGCTGACAAAGTACAGGTTAGAAAAGTGGACAATAACATGGATTGAAAATGGGCTGAGCTGCTGGGCCAAAGAGTAATTATTCCTAGCATGAAATCCAGTTGGAGGCATGTCAGTACCTGTGTGTCTGAAGGCTCAATACTGGGACCAGTACAGTTTAACTTTCTCAATAATGACCTGGGATACTGGGTCAAAGTACACCCTCAGGAAGCTTTCAGATGACACAAGGCTGGGAGGAGTGACTGATAACCCATAAACWCTGCCGTTCAGTGGGTCCTAAACAGGTTGGAAAAAAGGCCAAGAGAAATCTCATTAAGTTCAGCAGGGGTGAATGCACAGTACTGCTCCTAGGGAGGAACGACTKAGGCACTGTCACATTCTGGCAGCTGAATGGCTGGAAAGCAGCTTTGCTGAGGAGGACATTTSGGTTCTGGCAGACCAAGCTGACCACAGGTGAGCAGMATGCTCTCAGGGTGAAAAAGACCAYGGGGCTGCATTAAAAACAGCATTAGCAGCAAGTCAGAGGAGGTGATCCTTCCCTCTAYTCAGCCTTAGTGAGGYTGCACCTGAGTGYTTGGTCCAGTTCTTCTCAGTAGAAGAAAGGCATGGATTTAACTGAACTGTTTTAATGGATTTAAATAAAAACTTACCTGTTTTTATGGATTTAACTGAACTGTTTTAAGTGCAGGGCCCCAAAGGTAATGTATGAAGGATTAGAACATCTCTCATTTGTGGAGAGGCTCAGAAGTAGGACTCTTCACTTTGGAAAGAGATCTTATCTATGGGTCTAAAAACCTGATGAGAGGCAATGAAGATGAGGGGGCAGGTTCTTCTCTGTAGAACAACTGGCACAACAAGAGGCAACCGGCACAAATTAAGACATGAAATAATACCTGATCACAACAAAACACTTTTGCTGTGAAGGTGGTCTARGACTGCAATAGGTTGCCCAGAAAGGTTGTGGAGTCTTCATCTGTGGACTGGACAACCTGGTCCATGTGGCCCTGATTTGAGCAGGGAAGTTAGACCAGATGATCTCAAGAGGTATTTTCCACCCTAAATTATTCTGTGAATCTCTAATTTTGTCCAGTGCAGCTCCAAATGCAAGGATCAGTGCCAGAGAGCTCATTGTCTTTCCAGGCTGCATTCATGGCCTTTAGGAAGCACCTTTACATCAGAGCTGCTAAAGTGTGACTTAAACACAATCACTTTAGGAGGTGAGGTGGCCTCTTCCCATTAACCAACCTGGAGCTGTACTGTACAACTTCCATTTGTAGCTCCACATCAACAGCTATAGGAGTACTTTGACAGAGTAACTTAGGCACCAGACCTAGACCAAATGAGACTGATTACAGGTATCTTGACAGGTTCACAGAGCAATTCTTTTCCCAACAGCAAGAGTAGAATGCACACGCACTTGCACTTCTGTCCAACAGCACAGCCTGGAGACTGGAAACAGATCCAGAAATGCAGATAACTTAGATATATGTTCAGCCAGGTACCCTGATGAAGGCAGAATGTGACTTTGACACTGAACCTCATTGCTCGAAGAGTGAAAGCTAGTTATCACTGGAAACATTTGTAAATATCTATCTCATAGTCTGTGGCCAGAAATTTAGCAGGTGATAGCTTATATCATCACAATACGTAACATGCAATAAAATGGGAAATGAGTTGTTTAGTTCAAAAATGTAATATTCCAAAAGTCAAACTATTAAAAGAAATGGGGACTGTGAATTCCCTAAAGGAACAGTATTTTAATAAGACCTTTAAATCCATTTGTGGTCTCCATAACTATATATCCCCATGATGCTGAAAGGAGGTACAGTTCATTAGCTGTTGCTATTTCCAGTAAAGCAGGATAAAGCAAGAGTTGAAATAGCTTTCAAAGGTGGCTGTAATTTTTTTTCCATGATCTCTGCAGCTGCCTGACACAGAACATTGTGTCAAAGCAGAAGCAGTTTTGTTGTCCCATTCTACACATCCTATAAACTGCATTTGGTGCACTGCAGTAGTACTGGTGTATGTCTGAGGATCCCACCTGTTCAAGAAGTTTTCTGTACCTTTAGGAAAATTTTGGCTAAGCAGTGAACACAAAYTGCAACTGGTGAAAAGAACTGTTAGGGTTTTTTTTTTCATCGATTTCTTTGTTTTGGCCTACACACTTTCAATGACAGTTCAATGCACCCAGTTATGCCATATAGAATCAGCCTGTCTTGGAAAGGTTTTATAAAAGTTTCAGCTTTTAGACTGAAAAATCTCACTGAAAATCAGTGATCTTAAGAGTCTGACTCTGTTTCCCCTACATTTATGAAACACAGTCTGATGATAAAAAATATCAGGGAAAATTGCACTATGAACAGAACATGATCCTGATAGAACAACATAGTTTTTGTTAATTAGCCCTATAAAAAAAAGCCTGCTCAAAAAATAAGGAAGGCCCCATTGTCACCAGCATTCACTTTGAGAATTAGAAGATTTTAGAAGTTTATTTAAAGAGGAACTGTTAAGACATACTGTAAATGKAATGAAAAGAGGTTTTGTGTGCCCTAACAGCTGAGGTCTTATAATAGGAGACATGCTAYGGTAGGCTTGGGCAGAAGACGAGAGATTAACAAAGAAAACCTTTATTTTATCTAAGGCTACATACCATGTGATAATTTTTTCATCTTGAATATATGCCACTGCTTGGTTTACTGCAAAACTTCTCAGCTCACATTCAAGCAGCTGAATCTGTAGAAAGATGTCCTCAGTGTCCCGCAACCCAATTATCTGCAGGACATATGAACTAAAACTATCAAAATGCTGGTAGCAAATGTCCACATGAGTGAATAACCCCAGTTTYTTTAAGTCAACAAGCTTCAGTTGTGCTTGTTTTTTCTCTCTTTTTCTRTGTTGGTTTCTCAGAAGATACCATATTATTGTACCTCACTTTTCTTTTTTTTCAGTTACTTGGTACCTTTTGCCATGCCTTGAGCATTTACAAATGTCTGTGATCTATGTGGCAAAAAACCATATTGTTAGTTAAGTGATATTCAGCCAGCTCCAGTTACAACACAATTGGAATACTAAAGTGAGCACTACTTTTTACTCAAAACTTTTGGGTCTGAATTTGATTGCTACTGTGACATAATACTTTTCAAAATATTCTTGTCCAAAGACAATTTAAAGAAGTTGCAAACACCTGTAAATGAGAAAAAAAAAAAAAAAAAAAAAAAAAAAAAAAAAAAAAAAAAAAAAAAAAAAAAAAAAAAAAAAAAAGGCATAAAGTCTTGCATTTCTTGCTTTCATTTTAAAGAAGAATAGAAGGATTCATCTTCACTCCAAACTTTCAACTGCTCTTTTCTTTGCCAGGAAGATTTATGGGCAGAAATTCTCAGTGCAGCCCATACCAGTAGAAAATGGAAACRCACAGAACAGGAGGTCACCACAAAGATAAAACAATAAGATTGCCATTTGTGAGATCTTCATTCTTACCAGAATCTTCCAGATTGGAGAATACTCAGATTCCTCTGAGACAATTTCTATCRTGTGGATTACTGGAAACTGGGAAATAGCATCTTTCCCTTTTCTTACATTTTTCTACAATTAACATCCTCTGCTTGGCTAAATGGACCCTTGCTTTGACCTTTACAGCCTAGTTTCTGCAAATTGTGTGTTTAAAAGTCAGGGATCTGGAAACGGACATTCAAAGAACTTGCAAATCCTGAGTAAACAAACAGCTAGGCAAAATCTTTCTTTTTGGGCAACAATTTTAATTCCCCCAGAAACTCCACCAAGCATTCTTCTGGAAATTTAGAAATGCATGGGATGGGGAGTCTTTCTAAAACCTTTCAGTTTTCATCCTCTTTACTCAAAATGTATATACAAAGCTAGGAGTTTAAGAACAGATCAAGAGTASTCTTGGAATCACTGACACTGCTGTGTGTTTGTGACCTGTTTCTAGATCCACAAACAAACCACCGTGCAATTCAAGAAAAATACTTTTTACTCAGAATTTCCTACCTGAACAGCTACTTATACACTATGTAGACTATTGGAGGACCTGAGATGTAGTCTTCAATTTGACAAGTGAAATAGTAACATTTACCGTGCCTTATAGGACCCTTGGACAAATACAYCTCATTAAAAAAACCCCAAACAAAACCAAGCCCTAAAAATCCAAAGGAAAGGCAGTCATGGTATGCAACTAATTTTAAAGCATATAAATTATAAACAGATGTATTTTTATAATGCCCAAATATTCATTTCTGAAAGGTATTATGTCATCCAGGATTTGGTTTGGACATGTTTCTACTGCGGAGTGCTATAGCCAGCTTTAGGGATTTGTCTACAAGGACTGAGTTTCTTAYGTTAAGGCTGGTTAGAGTCAATGCTAGAGTGTTGATTGCATACATTTATTGATAAACTATAATGCTTCTCAGGTCATCTGAAYATCAGCTTTTTAAAAGAGACTTCTTTCCATATCCAGATGACAAAGACACACTGTTCTTTCTCCTACCTTTCCTTTCCARCTATTAATTGACTTTGATTTTTCCCTTCTTGATTATCTGTGATTACTGCTGCTGTCTCAGCAACCATCCTTTTGTTTSTAAACAAATCAACGTGCCACTGATTCACATTATGGGAAAGGAATACAAGTTTCCACTGTGAATTTTCAAGCATATGAAAGGCATTACCTCTCTGAAATTCCTAGACATGATTCACTCTGAGATGGAAAGAAATAAAAAATTCCCTGTGTCAGCTCTGTTGCTAAAGCCTGTTTCACTCAGYACTATTGAGAGATGCTCTGAGCATTTGTCAGGTCCTCTCTCATCTTTGACTTTCCTGAAACTTTCTTCTGCTCAGTCACACAAAACAGTCACCGAAGAGTCACACATACCCCTGATTCCAAGGATTCTAAGCATGACTCACAGGATTTTCCAAGCGAAGCAAATTTCTGGAAAGGGAGATACATGAAACACTACAGAGATCTGTGTTTCTAGGAAATTCCTTTATCAATTTGCACATGAAGGTACCAACTACAATGGTAAATCATCTGCTGTACAGAATCTTTTGTCACTCTTCTTTGTGGCTTTTATCTAATTGAAAACAATTCTTTTAGATTAAATGTGTAATCTATAAATTGTGCAATGACATGGGGATTCATAAAAACAGTGTCAAACACTGAAAATTATTTTATATTTCCACAGTCCATAAGCTGCACATGTAAGTTCTGTGGCACCATAACTGAAGAATTTGTTCTATAAGGGTTGTTTATCCCTGTGATGCTGAGCTTACAACTCAGCCCAAGAACAGCTGTCAGGCTGCAGAGATTTTCGCTGGGGAGCCTGAGATTAATGAGAGCTACAGCATAACAACATTTGCTTGGCATCTCTCAGTCATTGCTTAGGCACATGGAGTCTACACTGAACAGCAGTGGAGGAGAAGTAAAGACCCACCCACACAGCTTGCGGGAGGTAAATTTTCATTATTTCTTTCACTCATCAGATCTCTTTGCCACTCAAGCACTTGCCCTGTCACAGATACATTTATAAGATTGGGCATCTTTTGGCTTCAAAYGCCAAAAGGCAAATGCAGGATGCACATTTTGTTTCCTGTATCATTGCAAGCAGTTTCTGGAATGTGTTTGTTGATGGATTTCAGTCAAAACTGCTCAGCTCACAGTCACAGTTACACAGTTAAGAAGAAAATGGAAGAGAATGATTTAGTTCCAGATTCTGTTGTATGTTTGCAATTCCAACCATCAAACAGATGGGGTAACAGCTCTGTATAGAGGAAACTTATGGGCAGACTGGAGACTGCAGATAAAGTTCTACAGGACTTAAAACCCATGAACATGTAAAGTTGTACMTGTCCCATGTACAGCCAAAGGATCATGTTCAGGGAGCAAGCAAGCAAGTCAGAAGCAAGTCAGAAAGGCTTGRATCAGTGGACTGAGAAAATACAACTCACAGTTATCAAGGACTCACCATCAATTAACACACACCACCTACAGACATGCCTTATATTGTTCATATTTCTAGAATTGTTTGCATTGCAGCTCAGAAAATCCATTCAGGTTTTTCTGAAAAACCATTCAGCAGGACTTCTGCTCCGATTTTTCCATGACATTAAGAAGGTGTAATAAAGCATTTTATGCTTTCATGGATAGACCCATAGAAACTCAGGTAAGAATAACCTACAAAGYTTTTAAGTTTTGTTCAGGTTCTCTGAAGTCAGGGAGTCCCCCAGAACATAAGAGTTTTTAGTGCTAGAATCAGAGCACACATCTGCCCTATTGAAGCATTGAGCTTAAGCTGACAAGTATCCACTTTTGCTGAGTTGGTATAGCGGTTTCAGTTACTTTATTTTCTACCACTCAGTGTGGATCTATGCATACTTCAAAAACTTCTGTGCTATTTACTTTTTGAAGTTTCCACTAGCAAAAATATTGTAGAAAACATGTCTTGGGAGTATCACAGCACAGCCAGCTAATATGAACAATTCTATGTGCAAATCCCATTTTTGACAGAAAAAGAAGTATCCATTTAAACATGCCTTGCTCATTACTGAGTATTAAATGAAGAAAGATGTTTTACAACAGTATCACTAACTAGGTCTTTACATACACAGCACCAGCTGTGAATCCTGTGTGGTGCTAATACTTTGGCAGCTATGACAAAGRCACTAGCAAGCTCTTCTCTTCTAGTGAGTCAATGATTACTGCCTTCAAGAGTAATTCAGATTTTCCAGAATATAGCACATAATGAAGGGTAAAMTTTGTCCACTTAAATGAATTACTGTATCATACCCTTGTGGAAGATTTATGACAAGCCTTGGGCCCCTTTGCTGATGACAAAGGGACCGTGARTAAGCAGGAGGTTTGAGTGTACTGTAGAAAACTTGATCTATCAAAATTAATATTRTCCTTAACAGTTCAAAGACTGTCAATGGTGCAAGACCGACCTTGATTTTTCCTTCTTCTCTACCTCCTAAGGAATCTTATATGTTTGCGTTCAGAGTTGCACCAACTCACATTAAAAAAAAAACCAATAAATTGGAGACTATTTTCCTTCCTACTTAATGTTATCTGTTAAGGTCCCAGGATTCTCACAACCCTTACTAATCAATATTCTAGGAGATATATAGCTATCTTTTTCACGATTAAGAGTTGTTTACCCCAAAGTACTCAGTAGCTAAGGAACACATTATTGATAATCCTCTGCATGAGGGACTACAGTGCCCACATACAACAAGAATAGTGAATTCAACAACCAGAAAGCTAAAGGGAAGCCACCTAGAGTCTCTGAAATAAACTCCCATCAGAATCACCACCATCATTCCTACTTTCACTTTTTTGGTATGGCCTTTTTCCAACATTGACATATGTAAACATTCTCATGAAGAAWAAATAGGTAAGGTGCAGTAATGTAGATAAGGATTAGTCATGTCAATGTGCAGCACTACCAGGGAGTATTCAGCTGAAAACACTGGCAAAACTAATTTAACTGAGAAAAATCTGTCCTAGCAGCAGCCATAGTAAACAGCTTTACTTCCCATAACCTCTTTCTGACTTTTTTTCCTGTGAGCATGTAAAGCTCCTCAAGGCAGAGAACTTCTGCTGAACTAGGCACACAAATTTATTAATACAGCTGTCTTTTGAAGGTAAACACACAAGTGACTTAATCACACAAACAATTGTAAGACAGTTTGAAAGAAGGCTTTCTCTGTGGCATTATCAGAATGAACACTGTTCTTACAAATGTTTCAGATTATCTAAGTAATTCTTGCTTTTGTGTTTGAATATAAAAGAATCATAAAATCCTTTAGGTTTGAAAAGACTCTTAAGATAAGTAAACCTCATACTGTCAAGTCCACCACTAAGCTCTAAGCCCAAGTGCCTTCTATGAGACATAAATATCTCCAGATGATTCCATCACTTCTCTGGTCAGCCTGTTCCAACACTTAACAATGCTTTACATGCAGAATTTTTTCCCAATAGGCAATCAAGACTTTTCCTGGCACAACTTGAATCTATTTCCTTTTGTCTGGTCACTGACTATGTGTGAGTGGATGCTGACCTCCACATGCCTACAGCCTCCTGGCAGATGCTTGTAGTGAGTGATGTCCCTCTCAGACTCTTTTTCTCCCAGGCTAAACAACCCCAGCTCCCTCAGCCACTCCACACAAGACTTGTGCTTCAGACCCTTTACCAACTTTGTTGTCCTTCTCTGGACTTGCTCCAGCACMCCAATGTCCTTCTTGTAGTGAGRGGCCCAGAAATGGCTACAGGACTCAAGGTGGGGCCTCACCAGTGCCAAGTATGGGGGGAAGATCACTGCCCYGGTCCTKCTGGCTGCAATGTTTTTGATACAAAGGCTCACACATGGTTTTTATACACACAAAGCCTTTTTAACCATGTATTTTCCACATACATAGTTGTCTCTTCTCAAAAAAAAACCCAAAAAAAAAACAATCATAAAAGACATGAGAACTTCATTTAAAAACAACTAGTAAGTTTTCCCCCTCCTAAGGTTTTCTGATTTTGCTCTGTTTACATACTAYGTGAATTTAGAAGGCCAAAATTCTATTTGAAAGAAGATGGCCAAACTCAAAGGCAGTGTTGATGTTTCTGKCTGAAGCAAAGATTTATCCTGGATTTAGGCTTTCCAGAAGTTCCCTTATGGGAACTAAATGGCACTTCAGCCACTCAATATGAAGTCAAAATGAGATTGTACTTTCGGCAAATTTAATTATTTTATTTTCATACCTCTATGTTCACACTTCATTCTGGTGATTGTTAGCGTATGTCTGGAGCAGCTGATGACTCCCTGACATACATCTCTTCCCTTGGCCAGATTCTGCATAAAACATGCCCCAAAGTACCAGTGCTCAATAGATTGACCTTAAGCAGGAAAATACATTTCTCAAAGCTTGGACTACTATGAATTTTCTACAATATTTCTGAGATTAAATAACAACTTCAATTTGGCAAAATAAATATAAGCAAAAAGCAGTCACCAAGAAAATTGATTCTTGTGCATCTTATTTTGTTTGCGTTCCAAGCAATGAATCAGCAAAGTCATTATGAGATGTAAATTCTTCTCCTACACTCATTCTGCTTTGCAGCCTATGACACAAAKTCTGTTTCATTAGGAGCTATTCTCCTTGTTCATCAGGCCAAGGAATGCCCACACCATTGCAGAATGCAGAGTACTCAGTGCACAAGAACACACCTTCCAAGGCAAAGCATGTTCAAGGTATCACATTTCCCACATTTTTGACTTGGGCATAAACTCAAGCACAGCTCRCCGTAGATTTAAACACTGTAGAGTCAGCTGTGCTGTGAAGGTGGGCAAAGAGAAGAGGTCACAAGTTCAGTTAGGGTAGAAGCTGTGCTTGTGGAGTTGCTGATTCTCTCACAGAATAATTTGTGTGACACAACATATGACATCACAATGTGCTGGAAARCTAAATTCCTCAAGAACAAGGGAATGGCAGCTTCTGCACAGACTGTATCAGTTCACACACTGGATGCCATTTCCTTCAGATATTCTATACTTCTTTCTTCCTCCAAAACCAGCATCAGAGTGGCAGAGATCCTGAAAACTTTGCAGAGCCAGCTAACACATCCCTACAAATTTTCCCTCCACCACCATTCATGCCACTACTTAAGCTGAACTCTTTTCTTTTCCCCCAAATTTTAGATATGAGAAGAAAGCCAGACAGACCTGCTTTTTAATCTGTTAGCAAAAGTGCTTTATAGACCTTAATGACTTCCACAGTACTGAAAACACAGTACACAAGGCATCAGACTCCCAATATACATTCTCCAGTGAGACAGCATTCCTTCATACCACAGTGCCAAATCCTTCTCATGAAAAAGCAGAGAATATGCTAATAGATTTGCACCACTTACTTTCTAATACACATATTTTCTATTATCATTAGAGTTAGACTGAATAAGGGGTTAATTTATATATCKGATCTGGCAGTGGACATTAACATACCTCATATGGTACACTAGCAACAGATCAAGGGGGTTCACTGAGGAAGTGGGAGGGATAACAAAAATAGGGCTTGAGAACTGTCTAGMCTACTCCCAAGTTTCATCCCCTGATTTTGTGTAAGTAGGATACCTAAACCAATGAAGGCATTTTAGATATCAGATACAACAGGGAATCAAATTACTCCAAGATATAATCAGTCAGCTAGAAAGTAGTGCAATGCTAAGAAGTAATGCAATGCTAAAAAGACCAGATAGCTGGCTTCTAGTAAACTGCATCACTCGCCATTCAGATGGGCTTAATACAATTGTCATCAATCTTCTGTGATGATACTCTTAAAGCATGCTATGTTTGTGAGCTGGTTCATCTGCCAGCTTAGTTTACTTRGAATCACTTGTTAGATCCTGAACCACAGGAGCAGGAAAAAGYGGAGAAAAGGAGGAAGCTCAGACATGTAATCTAGTAGTGAAATATCTACCTGATATTTTCCAGGAACATATATTTTAAGACATCACATTCTCTAAGAACATAGCTATGCTGTTGCTGTAACATACATTTACACACAGAATTCACAAAGTTCAATGGGTAGAGAAAAGCTACAGTCATAGAACACTCYGAATTTTGCACAATTTTCTTTACTTCAATGACACACAGATTAATTTAAAGCTCTTGGCAAGCACATCCATRTCAAAGGAGTGATCAAGAAAGGGCAGCATCAGGAGCAGGCAGTTAAGCTGTACAAAACAAAATCCTTCTATAGACCAAATGCATCAATAGTGTGACAGGTGTAAAGATCAAGCAGAAGGGATTGTTTGGATTTTACATCAGTCTTCAGGTGGTAGCCTGCAGCAATAAGCATCCAGCACTGGGTGACTGAATTATCAGCTAAAAGCCAGCAATCTGACCTCTCCCTTTGGTCCCTGGCAAAGCTTTTTCTTAAGAAGAAGGAAACACATCAGCTATAGAGATTGCATATTTTTTATTGCAGGGTGGATGTGTATGAAACAATGGCAGCTCCTAGGTAGTGTACCTGCAACAGCTGCAAAAAAATGAAGATAAAGTATATGTGCCCACACCAAGGACACCTCCTCATACTTTGAAACAGGAATAAGACAGAGATAATGGTAAGAAAAAGTCAGTGATGTCAAACACTCTCCCCACATTTATACAGGCTATATTGTGAAGAGGTCTTTGCTCAGTAAAGGTAGTTGAGCATCACCAGCCATCTGTTCTCCTGCTGCTGCAGAAAAGTGCTCCAAGCAGTAACCATTATTACTGGAGAGAGATCCAGAAAAATTCTACCAAAATATTAGTAGGACACAAATTTGAATTGTATCCACAAGGGYCCTTCAGAGTCTTGGTCTGCTTTTCTAGGTGCATTGTGGAGACATAGTGGCCTCCTCTTTTGGAAGCATCATCATACGCTTGTTCTGTGCAAAAACTCTGAAGCTATTAGCTACCAAAATTTACTAGTCAATCATGGAAYGGCCAATACATTTATAAAGGTACATTAATTTTTCACCTGAAGTCATAGGCTTTAAATACTTCAAAAGTATTTTTTTTCATTTTGATCAGCCATAACTAGGCTGTTCAATCACATTGACTTAATAACTTTTTAAATCCTCCTATACAAAATCTTGCATATCTTAAAAGTGATTTTGTACTTCCTCTAAGAGTCCAACTGTGGTTTGTCTTAAACTGCTTAATCAATTATTAATCAATTTAGCTCTTTTAGTTCCTTAGGCAGCCTGGCAGTGCTGAAATTAGAATTAAGAAACACAGGATAATTAAGGCTAGCACTGATTTTGGGAAGTCTGCATCCAATCAGATCAGATTGCTCAGGGCTTTATTCTGCCTGGTCTTGAAAACCTTGAGGGGTGGAGATGGTTTAGACTCTCTGGGTTCTCTCTCAACTGCTTCATTTTCTTCACTGGGAAAAATTTTCATTATGTCAAGCCAGGAAAGAAGTTAATCTTCTGTTAATTTCCGCAAAATTTTCTGGCTTGTTACCATATTTTCATTTCAGTCTGTGGACCTGAAGAAATCATGTGGTTCTTTGGCCTGCCTTATGCAGGAGGTCAGATTAGAATAAGTGACATAATCCCCTGTGGCCTTAAATTTCTATATATCTTACCCACTGACTCGTACAGCAGAAAGAACACAGCATTACAAGGAAGACTCCCAATTTAAGGTTGAAATGAGTAGGGGAAAGAACCTAAAGCAACTGAATTTTTCTTGTTTGGGAATCCAGATTTAAAGGGAGCACAGAAGAATAGAGCAGCTATCTTTCTTAGCTCCTTTTCTGACACTGCCAAAACTCATACGGTGAAAGCTGACAACTACAATTCAACAAAAACTGCATCTGTTCCAAGGATCTACTGCTTTCCATTCCAAGTTATTTCTTCAGACTGTTTACCAAAAGCTGAGAAATATATTCATTGAAAAGTGTTAAATAGTGAGACTACTAGGTGCCGTAAAGAGCAACTAGTATTTACCAAAGAAAAAGAATTTACCCTAAAGCCAAATAAAGATCAAGCACATTACAAAAATTCATGTTGCGGATGGGCAGCTTCACCGGAGTGCCTGAGCAGGCATACAGATTCTTCTTTGTTCTACTATTACATTCTCACTCACTGAGGACTGACACAAGTCTGTATGTTTTACCTACAGAACTTGTTTCCAGAGCTGTTAGCCTCATACCCTAAATCCACTTAAATGGATAAAGAAATTGTTATCCAATGGATAATGGGAATAATAACAAGAACATAATCAAGTCTGCAATCCTCTACAGATTGTGAGGCCATTTTATAAACAGAGTCCTTGAAGTTTTGCTGTACAAAGAAGTGGTTGATATTCAGCACCTGCTTTTATCACCTGCACAATTCTTGATAGCTCTTCCATTTCTTTACAACCAACTCAGTATTAGTGGGAGAGTGGTTAAGGGAAGACACTCTCTACCAGAAAATGAATAAACCAGAAGGACTGGAAAAAGCAGAGAGGAAATACYAGACCACAGGTTACCTGGTAAGAGGCCAGAGGCCATTGTGCCAGTATAAGCACTGAGAAGGTTAAATATAACATTTACAACCATTTATAACTCAGCTGCATTCGTGGTCTTTTTTTTTTCTTTTTAAACCACAGAGGAACACCACCACCACAAAATGAAAGATCCCACAAAAACTGGCTATCCATACTCTGAAATTATTTTACTTGAAACTAGCTCCTCAGTGAAAGCTGCACTTAATCACTGTACTTGAAATCCCTTTTTAGATAGTTGGCATAAGACATGTGAAATGAAAGAAGGAAAGTTTCATAGGTTTAAGCTGAGAAAAGTGAATTCAGGGTTTCTGTGCACAGCGCATATAAATTCCATTCTTGATCTCTTCATCAAACATTTGCTAATGGAAAAGTCAGCCCAAATATTATCTACTGGACATTTTATTTTTCAGAACAATTATCTGTGGAATAAAAAGATTCAAAGCAATAAAATTACCTCAAAGTTGCAGCCACTCAACACTTTTAAACTGTTGTCTTATTAGAAAGGGCATATACAAGCCTGTTTTGTTTTCTGAGTATATCATCCTTCAAGATGTATTTCAACTGCTTTGAGGAATAAGCAATTGTCATATTCATCACCATTAATTTATATGAATGAAAATATAGATTTTAATTAGTACTATGCCTATGGTGTATCTAACCAAASGCTGCTGCAGAACAGGAACAAACAGTATCCAACACAGCAACAAAGGTTCCCTCTCTGCTCACTTGGGAAATGCAGAACAGGTAATAATATACATGGTCAGTGACTATTTCATTCAACAGCTTTATAAGCAGTACCCAGATAGGCTGGCAAGCAGCATCATACCCAAATATGGGAGTGATGTGCAAATCAATCAAAAYGATTTTTTTAAAAGGAAACTTATCCCAGGAACAGATCCAAACTTTACTCTGACAGTTTTGAGTGCCTAAGTAGGGACTTGCTCACRTAAGAGATACCCAGAACTCTGAATTCAACACCACATATATCTGTTTCTGAATTGAAAGATTTAAGGCCTCCCAAACAATTTTATCAACAGTTTCATACAAAAAGTGGTAAATCAAAAAGATAATGAGAAGCATGCAGGGGGCCAGTACAGTATCTGCAACAAAGGCTGAAGAGGAGAGAAGAATAGGGGTACAAGTGCTGCTCAATGGAATAATGCTCCACAGGTATCTATAAAATATCTTTATGGAAYTCTCCAGTCATCTCAGTCTGTAATATTAATAAGACAGTTCTTATTAATGCTTGTATTAATAATACAAGTGCTATTGTGTTAATTGTATTAATAATATAAGTGCTATTAATAATACAAGCAGACTTTTCCCTTTTTTTGGGTCAATTCAGGGTGAGACAAAGATTTTCAGGAATATTGAGATTTCCTCTTTTGAATTTTATCAGAGCCCCATTTCCCTCCTTCAGCTTCTTGATGTCTGATTTAATCAGTAAAAGCAGAAGCTGCTGGGAGGAGAAAACCTGTAGATTAAGAGTGTTTACTGATTTCATTCTTAGCTTACAATAGGATAAAAGTTCCTTCAGAGCTATCTTAACACAAACGTAACAGGGGAGCATCTAGGCTGAAGGTTTGTGTGTTAGAAATTATTAATTGGTTCAGTAAAACCTATCAGCACACCAGTGTGCTACCTGCTCCCCATATTTACTSACAGACAGCACTTCCTACATATGCAAACCACAGGAAAACAGAACAATATTGGAATAATCYGAGGCAGAAATAAAAGCCTGCATAAATACTGGTGGAAGTAAAATGACCTATTTCTCTGCACCTTTMTCCACCTTCAAGCCCAAAAATCTTCAACCCCTTCTTCTTTTTCCTGAAGAAACATAAATCAATAAATGGTAGAGAAATCAAACCCATTTTTCACTATGTAAAATATATGATACTATTTCCTCTGAAATCCTCTTTCTTCTTGCTCTGCTGTCAAAAACCAGATTAAAAAAGATAGTTAATGCATCCTTTCTACCTGTCAGAGTAGAAAGAACAGAAAAGTGACAGCAACTGAGAAACAAACCACAGGTTGTCCATCTAGCCATCAAGGCCAAGAGTAAGGAATTTYAAAGGTCTGGAAACACTGATAGACACAGCCTCTTGATGCATCATCTACCAATTAGCTGCAGGTCCTAGCTGCATATAAAATCCAAAATATGGGGCTGCACTAATCTGACCATATGGCATTCTTCTTGTTTGTTGCTCATCTGGGCCAACTAATATACAACAATTCACATTTCTTACATCAAGTTCCCAGTTTTTCCATTTGAAAGAAATAAGTCATTATTTATGAATAACTACAACTGCTAAAATCATGCAAATACATTGACATTTCTAAGCTACAACTTTTTTTTATTGTTGCATGCAGACACAGCTGAAGATTTATACTGTCTAAACTACAMAATGAACTCTTCTGCTAAGTTGTCCTTATCCAGAGGGAACTGTTTTAGCAAGGATACTTCCACCTACTTATTCTACTTTTCAGAGAGAATATTATAAAAGGGAGTTTGTAAATCTCTTAACAGCTCTCTCATCTAGGCTGTCTGCGTAAATAATAGCAACACTTATTAGTTATATAAAGTACTGGAGACAATACTTTGAAGAATAATTCATTCCTCAACTTGTAAAYTTTGGGTGAGAAATCATGAGAGGGTGGGAGGGCAAAGTTTACTGCACTCCTGACTCTTCAGTGTCTTGTACACAGATGTACACACTAGCAGAGCACTCTTACTAGTTCTGCTTTCCATCCATTCTGATCTGTCCAAGTAGCCAGGCAGAGTACAAAGCCATATAAATTTGATGAGTTTTCAAGAAAGCATTAATGCAATGCTGATCACTCTCAGTGATTAACCCGAGAGGTGCAACAGGGACAAATATTTAAGGCTAACAAATACCACCACACCTAGCAGGCACAATCAACATTTCATACACTGCACACTATTTCTGATCCTTCCTCCTCCCCACCTGCTGTTTAACAGCTTGAAAGTCCCTAAAAATGAAGGTGGGAAGAGAAGATGCTTAGTACAAGAAGGAAAGGCAATTTATGCTTTAGAACTTCTTACTTGAACTTACCTACACTTGTAGGAAATATATTCTCATTGTTGATTTGCACCTCGATCCAGTCCATGAGAAGATTCATATATTGGGGTGCTGGCAGTGCTGTGGGCTTCTTGTATTTCAAGTCATCCTGCCACCGGTACTCGTACTTAGGGCCTCCAGACATCACTGGGCAGGTCCTCTCTGTGCAGAACTCACAGATAGTTCCATAAATGAGATTGATCCTGTTGAAGAAGTCAACAACATGAACAGCTACCCAGTCATTTTGGTCTTCTCCACTGGGCAACTGCACAGCTGCTTTCAAGTCCACACCTGAGTTGAGAGATGCCTGCGCTCGTTTGTGAAGTTCAAACCTCTGGGTTCCAGGCTCAAACTTGCGTTTTGGGCGGAAAGTCTTATCTTTATTAAAGACTTGCTTGAGTGCTATGGACATGTCTGCTAATCTTCTGTGCTGCAGCAGCTGGCAGGAAAGCACGTCTGAGGTTTAATGCAGGTATCTGAAAACAGTTGCTCTCTATCACAGGCTCTCCAGGCCCTGYTCTTTTTCCCAGAGAAGCTTGTATCAACTTCAGAGTAATTTATTAGCTCTTCCTCTTGAAAGCCTCCCTGAAAGCCTTGTATCCCTAAGGATACAGAAACAAAATACATCAGCAGCAAATTCAAGTCTGGTCCTGTCAGTTTGTTACGGTTTCATCAGATGAAAAATAGTATCTAACAATCTTAAAAACTAGCCAACTTTAACTTGATAAAGATTTAAAATTTTTTTAGAAGTGCCTAGTTTTTAGAAGTATTAAAGAATTAACTTCTCTGTTTTTTTTAAATATCTACCCAAATAGAGGTTCTTAAGTTACAAAAATGGGAATTCAATAAATCTTGTATAATCTTCAAATATTAAAACCAACCGTTTCACTTTGCTGCATTTTTACAGTCACTGTGTAACATACAAAATGTGCATATAAGTTTAGTAGAAAAAATACTATGTGACAATTAAGAAACTTTATCTAACTGCACCTAGAGCTACCAATGCAGCCTCTAAGCACTTGCCATAGCTTCAGTGTTCCTCTCTGTGGGAAAAAGAAATCAGCAAGCAAAACTTATTCATATCCGTTCTCTGTTTCAAATTATTGAGGTGTTTACTTTTGCAAACATCATGGAACTAGTTAGAGGGATAACTACACTATTGAACAGAAATAATTCATGTTTTCCAAAGCACTGTATGGAGATAGTTACTTTTATTGACCCCATTTCAGAAATTCAGTAGTGGGCTTAGTTTTCTATTGGATTCTGTACGAATATTAGAAAACAATTGTGAAGCTGCCATGTTTTTATAGGTCAATTTATCTTCTTTACAGGAGAATACTTTGCACTGTTCTTACAAAGGAAAGAACATAGATTTTGTGTTGTTCCATCTCATCCACTCTAGCAATGGAATGGTTTTAACAGCAAGCCTGACTGAACAAATAAATTAYGGCATTACAGCTTTCCTTGTTCTTGTATATATATCCAAGAAAAGAGTATATCATCAGGTAATTAAGAGTAATAGGAGAGATAGGTGCTGTTTCAATTAGATTTTTGCTTTAGTACTGAAGATATTATTAATATGGAGAATAAAAATTTCCTTCTGTGCAATATTTAAATTAAATAACACAATATGTGTAAAACTTGCACAGCATTACAAAAATYCTCCCCAATCAATGGCCAATTTTTACATGATTATCTATGTTCCATTGTTTCCCTTAAGAGAAATCATGTCTGTGAAAATTTTACAAGTCGGTATGGGCCTAGCATGAAATACATCTGAAGACAGTTGCCCGAGGCTTTACTAAGGGGCAAAAAGTAAGAAAAAAAAAGGTTTAATAACCACACAAAAACAATACCTACCTCAGCAAAGATAAATCTGGTGCGCAAGCCCCTGTGTCCACACAATAGAATGTAAGTGCCATAAAAAATCCTCTCCCAAATATGTGAAACATTAGCATGCAAGCTAATTTGCTGGCAAGCAGCAATTACACGGAATCAACAGATAAGTGCTTGTTGTAACTTTTCCTAGTGGCATGATGGAGGGATAGTCCAATCACAACCTTATAAACAGTCATTCTGTATGTGCAAAATCTGAGAAGTYTGGGAATGAACTCTACAGAGATTATTGCCACATCTGACATGTTCCTTAAGTAAGATTCAAATGAGTATTCCAACCCAGAGATTCTGAAACCTGACAAAGGTCAGAGAAAGAAGACTTTAACAAAAGYAGCCTTGGAACAGTTAAGTGTCATTGGCAGGAAATGAAGGTACATATAAAGAGTCAGCTTTGTACTTCAGTTTGTTGTTTTTTACTAAGACCCACAACCTCCATCTCTCAAATACTCTGTGACAGCTGGCTGTTTATTCAAAAGCCTTTCAAAATATAGGTGAGCACTGCTGCATAGACTGAGCCTGTGACTGACACACTTGGATATGGCATGGAGCCAATGTCCCAGTTTGCACTAATAGGCAGGTTAACTCCAGAATTTTACAGCCCTGCTACCTACTTTTTTCCCYACTGTAACAGACCTGGTGCTCTTATGTGGTCACTGACTCCCTTGCCTTTCCCATCACCTGCAAACATRTACTGAGTTTATTTAAAACAACAAACTGAGCACCAAACAAAACTCATCTTCAAATGAGACATTCTGAAGCACAGTACTCACTGCAATTAAGCCTTCTTCAAGAAAAACAGAACACACTGTATTTTTATAAGCAACTTTCTACCAAATACGTAAACGTAACTAATCATATTAAATTCTGTTTCCCACTCCTCTCCRCACATTCAGGAAGTCTGTATAAAATCAATTAAGGCAGAGAAAATTCAACCAAAATATTCAGCAAACAACTCATTATCTCAAGTCTTATGATGATGTGGAAGGTGTCTGTGGAAGCACACACACATGCTGGTCAAATTCACCTCAAAACCTCATCCAAAAGATTACTTTGGAGACAGATGAATCTGCTCTTTAACTCACTAAAGCAGAATCAGAACAAACAAGAATTTCCTGTCTGGAAAATCTTCTGTTCGATATCTTGCAATAAAAGTTAAGGGTCTTCCTCTTTCACCTTTTTGTAACTTTACATAATACAAAAATGCAAAGCTGSCTCTCTCAAAGCAGATCTCACTGCTTAACTTCCCTTAAGAAATAAAGCTCTCCTAAGAGYTTATTTTTTTTCCTCTTTCTCTGTCTGAAAATGTTACTCAAGGCTGTGCAATGCCAACAGACTTGCTTTCTCATGCATTTTCACATGCAAGAATGCAAAACAGAAACGTGTAAAGACCCAAACTTCACAAGAATACTGCAGTGAATCAACCCCATGAAATACATTTTTTTTTGCATCCTGATGGTATTTGCTATCAAATTAACCATTGTCTTTACTCAAAAGCTAATATAAATCAACAAATAAATGAGAATTTAGGCTTTTCTGAACATTTACAAACAATATGACCATTACTTCCTTGGAATAAAGCTTTTCTATTACTTACAGGAAACAAAGGAAYAGGCTCACCTTATTTTCAGTAGAGATTAAACACAGACATTTTACATTTGGATCCTTCAGAGGCGAATTCTAAATGGAAAGCTCTAGCCAAAGCCTGTGGATGCTAAGAACATCTCTGCTTAGGCAATGAAGTGGCAGGAGTTAATGGTAGGATGGCCACTCCTTTGCTTAGAACTGAATCACTAATCCATTGCAGGAACTCAATTGCCTTTAGACTTCCAACACTTCCTGTACTGTGTTTGAATCAACAATCATGACAAGAGGTTTGCAATTTCATCCMAAATCACACACTGCCAATTAAATCTTTGTAAGGGAGAATTTAATAATCAAAGCTATTACTTCAAAACTACATAACATGAGCAAAATGAAAAATTATCAGATTGCTTCAACAACAAATGACGAGCAAAATCTCACCATTTTCAAAGCACTGAGAATGTAACTTGCCTTGCCAGTGAGCACATTCACTTCCATGACAGTTTTCACCTAACAAGAAYGAAAAATGCTTCCAGTTTCAAGATCTCAAACGGTTTTGAGAGAATGACTTCAGAGCTGAAACACTGTGAACAATGTTGGGGTATGGGTCAGCCTGAATCACAGCTCCTTSAAACCTGTGGTACAGTAGCACCCATGTGCAGTTTACATCTTACTGTTATATCATAATAATAAGAACTGCTCCTGGCTTATACTTGTGTCGTGATAGAAACTGGCTTCTAATCTTCTGTGACRGGTTCTAGCTATACAATGAAGCATAAAGAATGACTTTGTCACGCATGGTATTTGGCTTAATGTTAAACTGGGACATGCATGTCCCTCTGAACTAAATGCCTAATATGTGACTGTTCTGGTATGGGCAGCCCAGAGAGGTAACTCCTCCCAGTGATTCAGTTTCTCTTTTTTATTTCAGAGCRAAGTATTTCTGTGACAGCCACCAGCAACTTTTCCTGATGGACTATTTCACTGCATGTATAATGCAACTGGGTGAATTCCCTTGCTGGCAGAGCCATGCCTGAGAATGGTAAGATTTAGAGATCTCAGGACAACCAGACCTCCTAAGTTTCATCCAAGGCATCAGCACCACAGTAACCAATGCTGTTCCCCTGCCTTATGCAGAAACAGACTCAGCCTAYTATCAGGTATACCAACATCTGGAAATAATAAACCATTCCCATCCATGCAGGTACCACTAAAAAAACACCCACAACAAACCACACACCATGACCAGCATCCTACCTGAGTCACTGCTGAGTTAAAAGCATCCTATATAATTTCCTCATGTATTTTCATTAAAATGCAGGTAACAAAAATGTTAAATAACACACTGTTTATGGACAGTGTCATCATGGTGTTCTAGTGAGAATTACACAAGCTTTAGAAGTCTGCTGGGAAGGTAGCTGATATAAATCCTGTTCTATTAATCCATACAGTAGGAGACGAAACTTCTCCAGCAAAAAACACAYAGCAAGGTGTCTATCCAGCGACACACAATATTAAAAACAACTCTGCATCAGATGAATTCTATATTTTTCACATTTTTCTTTCCAAAATCTAAGTCTCCATTCTTCATTCTTTCAGGAATGACACTGGTTGAGTGGCAATTTCCTTTCCTTTAAAGCTGCTGGGATTACTTTGTGCTAGTAACCACAATAACAACACTGCAGACTAAAGACACTCAGGTGGAAAGTGTGGATTAGAAAAAAAGCCTTCCCACAGTCAGAAAMACTTCTGACATAGAACAATATCCATTCATTTTACATGCAATAATTAGTATTTTCCTTGTCTGGGCATGGGAAAAAAAAAAAAAAAAAAGGAGCAAGTGATTTTGTAAGACTAACAAAAAACACACTTGTAAACAATCACAGAAGTCAGCATAAAGTGCTAAGGCTCAATGGAGTAAACATAAGTAACCTTTGAAACTTTTCTAAGGTAAAAGACTGGAAAGGGAAAGCAAGACACAATGGATCACTGTCTATAAAACTGTGTGCTTAAAAAATGAATGTAACTACGTAATAAGAGACAATTGCTAAATTGGATAAGCCTGAAACAAATGAAGATATATCATTCTGCAAAAATACTGAGGTTTTCATAGTGATAAAATTGAAAAATAATAATTGGCTAAAGAACACAGTCAGTCACTCTGGCATGATTGAGTAGGAATGGCCTGGGCACACATCAAGGGATATACAAGATGTTTGCAGACCTTTTTAGGCAAATGCTCTTAAACATTGCATATCTTCCATGAGCATATTAGGTGATGTTAGATAGAGCTACTGCATTTATGTATCCCAATACTTTATTTACAAATATTTAATTCCAGTTCTTTGAGCAAGTTCCCTTCTATACAGACAGAGAAGCCCCTCTTTCCTTTTGGGACAACTGGTTATACAAAACAATTAGAAGCTGACTTAAACAGCAGTAATTTCTATGCTAAAGTGCATCAGCTGTTTGACAGCAGCAGAATCAGGTACGAGTGCTCAAATCTTACATGTTATGTGCTGTTTACCAATGCAAATAAAACATGTTTTTTCTCATGAGGGATAAATGTTTATGTTTTAAGAGAGGACTGGCCTCCTTACAAGTATCATTTTAGTGCCTTTCACAAGCCTTAAATCAAATTACATTTCATCTGAAGTTCTGTAAAAGAACACTGATCACCATGAAGATATTGAAAGTACCCTGACACTTCTTCACTGCAAGTTTGTATTTGTTACAGCATCCATAGCATTTTAGTTAGGAATGTGGAATTCCCGCCGCATACAATTTAAGGTGAACTGAAAGAAGTATCCCTCAGAACTACAGTAAAGAAACTACAAAAAATACATGATTTAGATTACTCTGAAGTTTAACTTCTATTCCCCAATTAGCCTCTCCTCTCCTTTTATGTTCTTACCTTCTAGAMAACTCCCTATGATACCTGGCCCAGGCATTTATACCTCCCCTAGCAGGGAGCTGTATGAGACTCACATGTAAAATGCAATAACCAAACAAACCACCAATTTTTCATCCCTCTCAACTTCTTTGATCCCCACAAAACAGGGAAAAGGAGAATGTAAGGAAAGGTGTGTGGAAGGCAGAGGATGAGACAGACCCCATGGGAGTGGTTATTTAGGCATGGCCACTTAAGTGAATCACAGTGTTTGCCGCAATAATTTCAAACCTCCCAAACCTTTAAAGCAGATTGGGAACTCCCTTTAGCTGAGGCAACTACTGAGGCTGAAGTCTGACAGACGGACAAATCACAGTGAAGCATGCAGTTCTGACAGTCCCTTTGAATGCTGTTTGTTTTTTTTTTTTTTTTTTAATTTAACATCAGGTTTTTCCAGTTCTCTCTTTGTTAGTAGCACACGTGCAAGTACACTGAATCCTGTGCCACTTGTTCTGTATCACTAAACCACATTCTCTAAGCACACAGCCTGCACTTTCAGTTATGAAGCCCCTGATACTTGCTGCATCCTTCCATCCACCCATAAAGCAAAGACTTTCTGGCTGCAGGTGGCTCTTTTCACCAGCTACTGTTACAATCGCTTCTCTTGTATACAGCTGACCATACTGGCAGAATGGGTGGGTCAGCTTACTAACTGCAGTATGAGAACCAATAGAACCAGCTCTGCCAAAATCTCTCCGTCTTTGTGGACGGAGACCTCACCACAACAGTGGATGGTTATGAAGCTTTTGTAGTGCGCATATTGCAGCATTTGCTGCAACATTCCTTCCTTTAAAAACCATACACAAAGATCAGGTGAAAGGTTTAAGAGAATTTTAATGGCCTTGAAGAAGAAGAGGACATACATATTAAATTATATTTTGATTTTTTTTATTATAATATAAATTTGTTTCCCCCAGCCTGTTTTTTCTGATTTCAAGTGATTCCTGAAGATGAGATGCTGACTAAGCTGCATGCTGTGGGAGCTGTGATAATGAAGTCAGAGAACAGAGCTAAAATTTTACTGTTACACTCTGAAAACGCTCCTTTATAAAATCATAAGACACCCATAAGACATTCTGACTTTTAAAACCACTAGCACAAGTGAGTAGAAACTGAGAGACTTAAAATGTTATTTCCTGCTCTCTCCAACAAATCATCCATGCAATTCTCATATGAAAGCCTAAAACCAAGTCCACTCAACTCTGTGGAAGAAATGCCAGTCAGTTCACATGAGCAAAATGTGCACACACAAAAGTSTTGTCTGAGATCTGACATCAGAGCCTTTCTCAACTAGGCAATAAAATGCACTATCTGCCAGAAGYCAGTAGTTTATGCCCTAGAATTTCAGGTGCTCTATTTCACATGCACCGGCCAAACTCAGKTTTATTTTTGGTCTAAATCCTAGCTTTAGCAAACCACATATGTGTTCTGCTTTAAGAAAAAAGCCGAAATCATATGTTCCATCTCAGTGGCATTTCATATAAAACCACTCATTTTCTTGCCCAAGAAAAGCATGCAAAAAAACAGGGATACAATGACAGAGTCAAGTTACAAACACTATGCTGGCAGAGACAAACAGCTAACACTCCAGCGTGAAAACAGGAGTTTCTGCAAGCACASACACTGAAAACAAGATGTAAAAATTTCAGCTGACACCCATTCAAACCCATTAGCACTAGTCTGCCTTTTCCTACCAAAGCACAGGTTAATGCGGCAGAATGGACAGCAGAGACACACAGCTGGTGATACAGCGCCTAAGCAACTGTCCTAAAGAAGTTCATGGTCAGAGGTATTTACCAAAGCAAAGATCTGAAAGGAAGCTATGACGTACTTAGTTGGTGCACAGCACCCTTTCTAACAAGCACTGATAAATATGAACATGAGYGTGATTTTCAGTTACAAAAAAATTACCCTTAACTCCACGTTGCTAAGAAACAAAACTCACCTAAAATCAAGTAGGAGTAGTGCAGCCCCTCAAATTCACTGCAGATAACTCAAAAGTGATAATTTAATTGTGAATATCTTCCTATTATTTACCATAAATCTTAACTTTGTCCTGAAACAGATCTCTAGCAGCTGTAGGACCCAATCAACTAACTTTAAAAAAWGTTGTGCGTGGTTATCAGAAAAGTTAATAGTATGAAACAACATGGTTTGGATCAAAGCACTCAATACAGCAATACAAAGAGTGGCAGCAACTACAGCTGATTATTACAGAATCATCTGAGTTGGAACAGACCCACAAGGATCACTGAATTCAACTTGTGGCTCAGCACAGGACATCCCCAAGAGTCACAGCATGACCAYAGGGCATGGTCAAAACACTTAAGCTCTGTCGGGCTGGTGCTGTGACCTCTTCCCTGCGGACCCTGTTCCAGTGCCCAGCCACTYTCTGGAGGAAGAACCTCTTCCTGATAACCAAACTAAACCTCCCCTGAACACAACTTCAAGCCACTCCCTGTGGTCCTGTCACTGTCACCACAGAGAAAGGATCAGTGCCTGCCCCTTCTCTTCCCCTTACAGGAACTTGTCCATGCAGTGAGGTCTCCCCTCAGTCTCTTCCAGGCTGAACAGACCRAGTGCCCTCAGCCCCTCCTCACACGGCTTCCCCTCAAGGCCCTTCACCCATTGTCCTTTGGACACTCTCAAACAGCTCAATGTCTTTCTTATATTGTGGCACCAAAAACTGCACTGAGCACTCAAGATGAGGATGCCCCGKTAYAGAGCAGAGCAGGACAATCCCATCCCTGGCCTGGGTTGGCAATGCTGTGTCTGTTACACTCCAGGATGGACATTTTTTAACTCATACCAAGGAAACAAAGTCAAGGTCTTTTGAGGTATGCAAAAGATTTCACAGATCTGTCACTTCACAATTTTATAGGTCAAAGGTATGGCATAAACATAGCCTTCAACTTGGCAAGTGGTGCTTCAGGAGCATGCAGTCACATGGCATAACCTCTGCAAGTGGTGATGGCRTTGTGTCTAGTTGCGGGATCTGTGTTTTCAAAATTCAAAGAAATAAATCATCCACAGTGTTGATTTCTACATTGGTCTTAACTTGCAGGACTAAACTGACTTGATGGCTGAAGAGATTTTTCTCTGGAGAATAATTCTGATRATTACCATGTAACTTTAACATGTTCAAACTTACCATTTGGCCAAAAAGACCTACTACCATGCACAGGGGGAAAAAAAAAGAGAATCTGCTAGATAGAAACAGAATACCTGGGGTGCAGCAACCATTCACACTCCAGAACTCTAAATCAGCAGTCTTGAAGGACTCACTTGGATGAAAAAACTTGTTTTCCTTGCCATCTGTGATACCTGAAATATGAAAGCAAGTAAAGGATGTCAAAGGAATCACATATCAAACAATTACTATTAGAAAGAAAACTTGAGCATTGCAACTACCTGCTCTGAGGAATGCGAGTCTCATCTCCTACTGACAATACAACTACATAACAAGGATTTTTCACCTGGGGAGAGTTTAAGACTGCAAAAATGTGCTACCCTTTAATGCAATTTAGCAGATAGTAACTAGCCAGGACTGTATTGACCGCATAGCTCTGCACAGACCATAAAGCACCAGCATGATATGCTGTGAGGCTCACTTGCTTCAGCTGAGGAAGAGTTGACTCTTTCCAGGTGGATCCTGGACATTGTGTGACTARCACCAGGAGTATTCTTAGCTAAAGCTAAGCACTTTAGCTAAAAACAGGTGACAAAGATGTTTATGCTAACTCTTTATAACCATGTGTAGTTATCTGCATGAAATGTATAATTATAAGAAACTTCCCCAACTGACATGAATAGAGGCTTTTTAGCAGAGCATTTTAGGGGAAAACTCTCCCAGTCAAGCYCTGGCCCTGGCTGGTTGGGAAGCGTGCCATCAGATCCAGATGTTTCGGTGCTAAAAATGTAATCAGGTCACTTTGACTTGCTGATTTGGGCCTATAAAAGCTGAACCTGCTTTTAGGGTGTATTTGGAGCCCTCACCTATGGGTGGACAAACTGCATAGGATTTTCCCAATTGCCGGGAAGGGTTCTCCAGGTCCTCACTGTGAAACAGGGCTCCCCAGTAACTGCAGACTCTGGATGATGGTATTTAGGCAATTGGTGCTGTATCTTTCTCAATCACTATCCTTTCTCTCRCATAGTAATGATTAGGGGCATTATCTTACTTATTTTTGCATATTATTAAACCCAAGCGCATAGCTTTATGGAATGTATCCTTTTAGTTTTGTGTTGCCTTAATATTCATAGCAAAATAAGACCATTCTTTCCATYGGTGTCTGTGTTCTTCAAATTGCCCCCGTTAATTGGCAGAACATAGCACTAGAGGAGCAGTGCCCTAGCAGTATGCTCCAGGGAATAACTGCGGAACTGCCTTGCTCCCCCTACACAATGAAAAGTAACTCTGTGGTTTATGACTCAGCTTTACATTTCTAGTGAACTAAAGTACTTCAAAAGCCTTTTCTGCATACTGCTTAACCCATGGTGTGCTTCAGAAGGAATTTAACAAGCAAGTAAAACTACTCACAAACTGTTCTGGAAGAAGAATTTGGGAAGTTTTTTTATATCAATTTATCCCAGTGGTAAAACATTTTATAGGCAGAAGTACAGTATTTGATTACTCTTTACACTTTGATTACTCTTTACACTTTCTCACTCAGTACTAGCTCTCTTTCTAACCATGCACACAAAAAATTTACTGTAGCAGCTATGAGACCAAGCTCTTAAAAGGTATAAATAGAGGAAAACTGCCTTCACTGCAGATTAAGGATCTTGCCTTTCAAACAAAGTTGCCCACAGCTGTGGCCAATAAACACCCAATACCACAAAAAAAGGAACAAAATTCAATATCCATACAGCATATGAACATAACCAGCTAGAACATATGAGTTCTTTCCCCTATGATCATAGCAAGCAGTTTACTCTGAAGAAAAATAAATGAATGCTTCTTGTCGTCTGTGCAGCCACAGCTGCCAGCACATAGSGAAAGCACAGCTGAAGCTCTGGAAGGTGCCATCTGCATTGCACTGGTTCACCACAGCCTGGCACTGCTCAGTTCAGCTCTAAACAAGTCAATTGCTGATTTTTAACAAAACATTGACTGCAAAGGTAGCAAAGTTTGAATGCAGGAGTTGTCAGGTGGCTAAGCTTCCTCCTACCGAAYTGTTATGCATCATGTTTCCCACATCATGCCCCCCAAAATTTTTGGCCAAGAAAAAGGAAATCCTGGTAGCTTCTTGTTTCTACTTGTACATTTGTGTGTGGCACATACTGTGACTCAACAGGAAGGTCTTTGCTTGTCTCAGGCTCCAGTCAGAGCAACACCAKTACAGATTTAATTTCCTAATATAATTAACAGGTTGTTACGTGGTGACATTTCTTCAGGAACCTTTGAAACCTTGAGACCACTTTTCACCATATCTCATCCCATGGCTTCACAGAAGAATTTTAGTGGGAACTGTTAAGAGCATCTTGGTACTTACTAACTGAGACAGTGTAGATGCTGGGAAACATTTACTGCAGGACAGGCTATCTTACCAAAGATACATCCAAACCAACAGGTGGTTACTGTGATTACAGCAGTGGAGGAATTCATAGCATCTTCAATATATCATTAAACACTGATTCATCTATTTGTCTATCTATCTAGCATACAACTGATCGACCAGAAAAATTCCTATTCCCTCAAAGCAAGGTTTSATAAGACTGGCACAGTTACATGACACTTAAGGACATCAGAAGCAGAGGTTGGTTCAGAGTAATTGCAGCAATAAAACCCCAAACTCCCAATCCACCACCACCAAAACCAATAAAAAGCACCAAAACCAAACCACCAAACAAAACCACCACCCCAAGGCATCCCCTCTCCTCCTACCCACCCCCCCCCACCCCAAATAACCAAAGGAAAAAACCCTACCCAAARAAGCCCAAAAGCCAAAAGACCACTGAAGAAAGATGTGAGATCAGAAGGGAAAGCCACCAAAATTATGGAGAAGTCATTGGCATAAATAGCTYTGTACTGTCTGCACTACCTCCACTCAATCTGTACTCTTTTCTCTATCTTATTCTTTTAACAGATCACTCCCAAATTGAGAATCTGAATATTCAGCACTTTATTATGATTTAATATTCTGCTGATGAAATAATGACTTAAAAAACACCCAGGAAGGCTTCAAGGTACAATCTTTGCAGGTAATTTGAAGAACCTTACACAAATAATAATTCATACATTCGATTTAATTGTGGTTAACTGTATAAAAACAAGATGAATATCCTTCCAAAACATAACTTATTGCTTGATTAGTGACTGAAGTTTCTACTCTATTGCAGTCTTCTCTTCACTTCTGTGTATTCTTCCAAATGAGAAGCACTTGGATTGGCTTTCCACCAATTGATCCAGACCATGGCCCAGACGCCATGCCCTCTCTCACACCATAGCAGAAACAAGAGTATCTTGTATTTTTGAATGCCCCCATGCCCAGGTTCTCTGTCTCCATCTCTCCTGCTTCCAGCCAGAAACACACATTCTTCAACACATAAAAATAATGGTGTTGAGATCTTTTCTTCACTATCTATTTAGCACTTCTGTTATACAACTCTATTATATTTATTCAAACATTTTATTTTATCCATTAGAACTTGATTGACTCTTTAACAATACTGAGGATACTGATTAAACTCACAGAGATTTTAGCACTTGTAATTTATTTCTATATTGGCATGAACCCAAAACAACCTTAGATTTATTTCTCTCTAGGATGCTTTCATCATTCTAATTGCTATATGAGAAATGGTTCAGAAATTGAATTGCTACCTTGCTATTCTTTATCTCATTTCAATTACACCTTTTACCACTCACAAATTTCATACATTTATGGTTTTAATCCAGTCCCAAATTATGTGAGTATACCCAACYGTATCACACACAGTAACTGCTATTAGAGAGGCACATGCCTTCAGAATTTTTGAGGCAGCAATCACCACAGATCCCAAGAGTACTCCCAAACAACAGTACATCTGCTCTCTGAAATAGTGCCACCCAGGTGACTAACTGAGAAGACTGAATCCCCACCCTAGCACAGCAGGGACTGAACTACAAATTTTCTCTAGAAAAATGAGTGAGAATCCATGATAGCAAGCCACAAAAATAAGTTTCCAAGCAAGCAGTTTTTTGAGGGAGTCATTGTCTTGAAACCATCACTCTGCCGTCAGCAAGACTGGAAGCTTCAGCTACTGGTATTTCTTTAGTAGCCACCAATCACACCTGAGTACCAAGGTGCAAAACATAGGAGGTACATCTGCAGTTGTCGTTATTACATCCAATTGGATGGTAMTTTGCAGACACCTTCTCCCACACGGCTTCACCTGCAGAAAACACACATCTCACCGATGCTGTACGATGAGACCAAATTCTGAAATGCTTTCCTCTACTGTTCTTCCTCTGAGAGCAATTTCTRTATCTTCCATCCTTTCTTCACTTCAAAACACCCTCTTCATCACCTTACACTTCTTTTTTTTTCTTTCTCCTCTTCTCCACTCATCCAGGAATTGTATCAGGCTGTGCTTTAAGCACCAGCTAAATAACAATTCAAAAGGATGACAGGCAGTCACTAAATCAAACACTGCTGGCCACATCCCATTTTGTCCCTATTGAGCTTCTAAGCCTAGGTTAACTATGGAAAACAATCAGGCAAATATACAAAGATAATGTAAACCACCTACATTTGCTGCCCTTTATATAATTATGTTCAGACATGTTCAATTATTAAGTTATTGCATGTGTGTGGGAGTACATGCAATTAGAGGATTATTCTTCTTTTGGACTTCCTGTCCTAACAAGAGGACAACATCTTACTAAGTCAGACAGCCTGTAAGACTAGAACCTATAATGCAATGCTTCACCTGCTTGCTCTGAAATAAAAGGACATTAGCTTCATTTAGGTCACAGTCATACTGACGTGACACACAGGGGAGTTCACAACAAAACCACCACTCATTCTGCTATTCATTCTTTAATACACCTGATTAAAATGGCATGAAAAGTGTGGTATAAGTGATACCTGAATTTAGAGAACACGGTCACTATAAAGGAACACAATAAAATACAGGACAAACTTTAAATATTGAAAAACACCAGTTATAAGTACAATGGAATAATCTACTACTCCCAGAAAATCAGGATTTTCCAAATTCTGCTAAGCATCATCATTCTTCTGTTTCTTTCAGGTCCAACTTCTAAATTGCAAAACAAATATGGACACTGGCATTGCATTTTCCACTTACTACTTACTCAAGGAAAAAAAAAGGAGTCCAAACAACAGACAAAAAGTCCAAATGTCCTAAATATGGAAAAATAAAGACTTAACTTGCAATGTAAGCATACATTCAGATTAAAATATATTTAATTCACTGTATTGAACAGAAGCAAACAAATTAACCTCATAGCAGTGARTTGTTTATATTTCAACAAAAATAGGTTGCAGAAGTCTATCCAGACCTGTCTAATGAGTTAACTGATAAGTTACTTATAAGTCTTGTGAATACAATAAAAATGTAAAGTAAGGATGCCTCTGAAACTGTGTGGGCCCCATGAAAACCACACCATTCCAATGTAATTTAGTGAAGCAGACTCTGTCTTCAGAGAGTCACGCAGATGTGGCATGTAGCTGCTCTAGCCCACAGAGATATGACAGGTGCCCTTCACATTCAATAGCTTTCATTCAAAGCTTGTACATCTGATGCAACCTCCAGTTCTTCAGGAGACCCTCCCACAGAGGCAGAATACAACCTTAACACAGGTATCCACTACCGCTAAAGCCAAGTGACACAATACCCTGCAAAACTCCACAGAACAGATGTCATCTGTGGTAGGTTGGACACTTAAAACCTATCTGYTGACAGCAGTCTATGGATATACTGACTTATATTTCAGCTCTGTGGCAGAGATACCATACCTAGACTGTGAAACTGCATACTCTATGCCTGAACTGTGCCTGGCACAAAAGCGATTTCAACATACGGCTGCTAAAGAGTAAGGGGTAACCTTATATGCTCACTTCTGATCTCTCASACCCTTTTGTCATTAGATTAATTGCATGGCTTATTCCAGCACCAGGCAGATGCTACAGAACAACTTCACTGAAAAAATGCAGGAAATGTTATGTCAAGCTTCTTGTCTGCTTACGACTTTATAATGTTTTGGTTCCTAAGACATTATCAGATGAATTAGTCTTGAGTGCAGATGGTGCACTCTTGTACTACTGTTCAAGGAGCATTAAAAGGTGGAACATATTCCAAAGTGCAGGCAGCAAGCCAGACAAGTGAATTGGTTCAACTGCACTTCCTTTTTTGTGTGAAGGTATTATGAAATGAACTGAGGAAAGGGGACATCTAAGGGTAATACAAGGAATCAGCTTACTGATCCAGCTCCCAAGGTCCCAGAAAACTAACACAACCCCTACTATTATCCTACTGTCTACTTTCAGTTGAAACGCTAGAATGCACWCTAAAAAATCTTCAGGAATAAACTCTGAGCATAAAGACAAATTCTTGTTTAGGCTACAAGCACTCTAAGCAGAGAATAAGAACTGAGGAAAGTTTCTTTTTCCTCAAGAGAGAGAAGCACAGAAGACCACAAAACTGTCCCACAAAGACTTAAATTTATGATCAAATTAACACCTTCTTAAAGCAAAGCAGATGCCTTTTTGTGGATAAACATGTTCCCACTTGAGTTAAAATTTTTATCTATTTTCTATGTCAGTTTTTGCAGACCGTGTAACAGTCTTCTCTGCTGTCATAGCCATAACATATTCTCTCATGTTTACAGATCTGAAAAAAAATATCTGCTAGCAGCATAAGACATTAGTTACACAGGAAAACTCGATGACCCTTTGGAATGCAAGTAGTAACAATCCCTTTCACCYATTCCTGTTTAAGGAAAAAAACAACTCTAGAGTTACTTTGCCTGTCAACCATGAGATGCAATGCTCCTAACTATGACACTTTAAGAAACAGTTCTCAAAGAGGAGTTATCATTTAAGAATTGCTCACAATTGATTCTTTCTATAATATCATTCTAAACAAGCCCACTAATGGTAATTCTACCCTCATCTTTCTACTGAACTTAAGAGGTAAGAGAGTAGTCTGCAAGGCAAACAAAGATTTGGCCTTCCAATATGAAAAATCATGGCAAAAATGTATTGTAGTAGATCTGTTATTTTTGCGAACTTCCCATGAAGTGCTTTTAAAATAAATCTTGGAATTCAAGAGTCTGAGACATGTTTAAAAAACATCCTTCTCATCAGATAAAATATACTGGACCTTTGCACATCCCTTCCCTTAGTTTAACTAATAAAACAAGTCTGACCTGTCTGAAGACAAAATAAGCTTTGATCATGAAAAACAGTCCAGTTTGTGCTGAATGTAATACAAATTCCTGATAGTATTACTGTAGTTATATAAAAACAATCATTAGGACATATTTAAATCCCACAATTTACAAATGAAAGGGCAATATGAACAATGTAACAACACAGTATCCATCAGCTTAATTTATGCATTGCTGAGCACAAGTCTGTATTAAGAGAAGCTAATTGCCCTGCCTTAGAAATACAATGATTAAAAAGAATAACTCAGCAACTCCGCTTTTCTGGACTATATGTCAAATTGCATGGTATAATAAACAATCACACATATTGCAACAAACGCATGAACAAAGTTCCTAACAAGAAACCTGAAAAACTCAATTATCTATCAGTARCTTAATTCAGCAGGAATTCTCATTTATGAAGAAGAGAAACTAAGACAACYATGCCTCTCAACTGACATGGTCTAAAATGGACTAAATTCTGAAAGGATATAGGACTGAACAGATTTTGACTGTATGATTTACAGGGGCAACATTACCAGCCAGGTAGACAATTCCATTCAGGGCTCAACCTGATCACCTAAGCCAAGTGACCTAGCCAGTACTGATGCTTCATAACTGCACCCTCAGAACACAAAAATATATTGGCTTTCTGGTTACCAGCCCAGACCCATCTTCAAAGTGTCACTACATTATGCTCTACAAAGCATGAAAACTAGGGAAGCCTTCTGGCTCTTTGCAGCACTTTGGTCCAGCAGTATCAGGCTAATCAATKCTCCAATGTGCACAACGCTGGTGCCTCTGGCACACATAAATACAGTAGACCAGCAGGGCCAAGTGCAGCTGCCACTGACATGACTACAACATGGCAAAAGTTAAAGCTCTTATGTAAGCCATATGGATTATTTTCACAGCAAAGTACATAAATTGTTTATTTCTTCTTGGATGAGGCACTGGATAGTGGTAAGATACAGGGGGATTCCAGTTGGAAGCAAGGCAATTGACACCTTGAAATGATATGTGCCCTTATAAAGACAGGCTCCTACCAGTCACCTTACTTTATTTTTACACTGTATTGTAAAAGGTTGCCATGAGGTACAAGGCATTATATTAAAAGGCTCTAAACAGTTGAATCCAGACTCTCAAGGCTAAATACTTCATGTAATAAAATATATTTACTACCTATTATGATGTGAAGCTTTCTACTGCAGCATAAATTAACTTCTTATACTCACTTTCTCTTAGAAGATGCTGGCTATAACCATTGGTATTGGATTTGCATGGCCTGGTTTTGGAAGTGGGGTGGGGATGCAACAAGGGGGGTTCTGCAAGAAGCTGCTGGAAGTTTCTTCCATATTTGGCAGAGCCAGTTCCTGGCTCCAAAGATGGATGTGCTACTGGCCGAGCCTAAGACAATTAGAAATAGCAGTAATGCTTCTGTGATAACAGATACAAGAAGAAAGAAAAACAAAAAGGGCTGGCACAGTTTTAATTGCACCCAGAGAAGAGAGGAGTGATAACATGTGAGACAAACAACTCTCCAGTTATCAAGGTCAGTGAAGAAGGAGGAGAAGGAGGAGGAGGTGCTCCAAGCACTGGAGCTGACATTCTCCTGCAGCCCCTGGTGGAGACCACGATGAAGAAGCTGYGCCCCTGCAGACCATGGAGATMCATGGGRATGCAGGAATCCACCTGCAGGTGGATTCCTGAGAGGAGGCTGTGACCCCATGGGAGGTCCATGRAGAGAGGAGCCCTGCTCCCAGGCTGGAGCAGCCTGTCCCTGAAGRACTGCACCCCATGGAACAGGGACCYRCACTGCAGCAGCCTGAGAGGGATTGGTGYCCATGGGATGGATTCCCAYTGCAGCAGTTCACAGGGAGCTGCTGCTCCTGAGACGGAGCCACATCGGAGAAGTTCATGGAGAACTGTCCCCCACGGGAGGGACCCCACAGTGCAGCTGGGGAACAACTCYTCTCCCTCAGCAGAGGGAGAAACCTCRGATGAGGAACTGACCATAACCCCCATTCCCTGTCTCCCTGCACTGCTGGGGTAGGAGGTGGAGCTGGAGGGAGGGATGGGGGGGGAGGTGTTTTTTAATGGCTCATTTTACTTCTCATTATCCTGCTCTGATTTTGTTAGTGCAATGAATTCACTTCATATGTCTAAGTTAAGCCTGCTTTGCCATGATGGTATTTGGTGAGTGATCTCTCTCCCAATCCTTATCTGAACTAATGAACTCTTCATTAAATTCTCTCTCCTCTGTTCAGTTTGCAGAAGGGAGGCTTTGGTGGGTGTCTGGCATCTGGCCAGGGCCAACCCACGTTACCATCTTTTAATCCTAACTAGTTTCTAGATAAGAACAACGGTAGGACAGACTTTGGAATACAGAGTCTGTATACCAATACATCACAGTATTGGTGATGCATAGCTCTCTCCCAGGCTTTTATTTATCTGCTAAGTTCTGTTTTGTTAACATGTTAGTTTACTGTATGATGCAGAACATTGTACATGGAAAAGAGTTTATCAGTTATGGACGTTATTATAGCAAACTCTGATCCCTCCTGCCACGTGGATTCTGCAGTATGTCTCAGTGCAAAAGCCTTGAGAATTTTGGAGACTGRAGACTGCAGGAAACTTACTTGGTTGAGTGGGAGAGCTGGGTTACACAGGCATCTCCCAGCTCATGCTCCTGTTGTACTGCTAAGAGACTATTAATAATTCACAATTCTGCAAATTAAAGAGACAGAAAAGCTGCCTAGATATRTAGTCATGAAGGAATGCAAAATCCCTTTACTTGCAAAGGATTTTGAAAGAAAAAACACTGTGCTGTGCACTATAGATATCAGACTGGAGTTGAACTCTGACAATATTTGTAGGTCCTTTCCAAAACACGATATTCTATGATTCTGTTCATCCTAATCTTTTTCTCCATTCCCAGAGACAAGATGCTTCAGCAGAAGGCTTTTCAAYCTAAGTATTCACATTGCAGGACAAGATCTCTTAAAGGTACTGTGAAATTAAGATTTTGTTTGGAAATTAAAATGGAGGGCCAATAATGTAAGGTATTGTAATCTCGGATCCTCTTGTTCTCTGGAAGCACACTGTCCCTGCAATCTGCCACCTTTGATGACACTGTAGAAACCAGTATGTTGCTAGAAAAATCTAGATGGTAAGAAATTACACCTGCAAGCATAATGAGATGTACAATCCAAGTGGAATCTTCCTTCTTAATAATTCTATAAAGGTCATTAATGTAACTAAGTTGTGTTTGATAGCTTTATCAGTACAATAAAAAAAAATGGATTATAAAATTTATTTATTTTAAAAGTGAAAAACCTGGCTTCCAAATGACTGCTCTCTTTGCTGTAAGATATAACTACAAAAATTTATCAAAACTACTGTCTTGAGTAAAAAATGTATCTCCTCAAGTGCTTTGAGAACAGTAGATGAAAGCAAGAAATATGAGACCAAGTCATTTGTCCAAGGTCAATAGCAGATCAAGGAAAAAAGCCACAGTTGCCTCATTTGGAGTTGCCATCTGTTCATAAAGGTAGACTCCAAACACATTCGTTAAACAGACTTTGGCCCCTCTGTTCAACTCAGCTTGAACCTGCTCAACAAAACAACATATATCCTGATTTCCACTAGATAATGGAGTCCTTTGGATCYAAGAAATTCACAGTGGAAACGAAATGTATGGACTTTACGGTACCACAAAAATGGATAGCAAAAATTTGACATCTTCTAAATGTACATTCTTTATTCACCAAGTTTTAATGCTCTCCTTTCAATAGACTTTGAAATACGCATTACTTCAGCACAACAAAAGTTYCTGTGTTCAGAAACTGCCCAAAACACTGATCTGTCATGTACAACCCTCTTTAGTTGCCTGTTGTGTGCTGAGCAATTTTAAAATTGCTATTGGCACTAATGACCAGTTTTGAATAGTACAGAGTTATAAGATTTATATGCCAATTCACCAATTCCAGAAGTGATATTCTCCATACAGTTCAATTTCTTACTGAGCAAAGGCTAAGAAAGGGCTTAGGAAACCATCTAGCTCTTTCACAGACAGACTTCGGAAAAATTCTAGGCAGCAAACAAGACGGTACCGGTAGTTATCACTGGGGGGTCACAATCTAAACAGCAAATGAACTGAATGTCACTGGATTCATTGGGGGTCTTCAAGCAGGAAATCTGAACTGTTTCTGATATAGTGTGAAGGGGAAGTTGGACCAGATGTGGAACCCACTGTGGTTCCTTCCAGTCTTAGCCCTTCTGTGATTTTGTGAGAATGGGTGGTACTCTAGGCACYTCTCAGCACATGGCAGACAGGAAACAGATGCAGTCATATTTTCATGGAGCTACATAAGCTATTTCYAACAGGAATCCATCCTGTTACAGGAACCTATTTGATCACACATTCTTGACAAGGTTTATGACAGCCTTCAGAACAACTTACTTGCTTCATAATACATGAATCACAGAGAAAAGTGTTTCTGCTACCACTTAACAGTTCATACTTAGCCAAGATCATTCGMATGCAGGCTTTTAGAATTGCTGGTAATGACCACCAGCTCCCCAAGGAAAGCAAAGCTAATCTGAAACACTAACATTTGAGGGAGGGGTAGGACACACAGACACAAATTGCACAATGAGATGGGGACACAACAAAGAAAAAACAACCAAATGCAAAAGCCCCACACAAACCAAACAACTAAAAATTCCCAATAAATAAGCAGAACTTGGCATGGTTATTACTACTGTTGTAAAACCAAGCCGATGTAAATATTCTTGATTCTCACTTTATTTTATAGTTGTTCTTAAAATGTCCACAGCAGCGATACTTGACAATAATTGCTTAGACTTTCTTAATTCCAAAGACATATTGCCTGTGTGTTTTTAACTTTTAAGAATTTTTAAGAGAAAATATTTAATTATCTATTACATTTCTCAATTGATTCTTTAGAAACAAGACCCTACTCAATGCAAACTGTCTGTCTTGCCAACAATAACTTTCCAAACCATCATCCTCCTTCAATGATGTTTAAAAGAGCTTTTCAAGACTCAAAAGAAACTCAGTYTTCCAGAGCACACAAAATAAGCAGCTGAATGAGCATGAAAACAAGCCTGCTGACCACACAAAGGAAAAACTTAACCACTCAGTGTGCAGAATCATAGAATAGTTTWGTTTGCAAGGGACATTACAGACCATTCATTTCCAATCCTCCTGCTACGGACAGGRAACCTTACATTAGACCATCAGAGCCCCATCTGGTCTGGTCCTGAACACCTCTAGGCAACCTCTTTGGGCAACCTGTTCCACCTTCACAGTAAACAGTTTCTTCCTAATAACTAGCCTAAAGTGGCTGTCCTTCAGCTTAAGGCCATTTCCCCATCATCCTACCATCACATGCCTTTGTGTAAAACCCCTTTCCAGCCTTCTTAAAAGGTCCCTCTAGGTACTGCAAGGTGCTATGAGGTCCCTCTGGAGCCCTCTCCACTCCAGGCTGAACAGCCCCAACTCTCTCAACCTGTCTTCATGGGACAGGTACTCCAGCCCTGGGACCCTCTTAGTGTCTCTTCTCCTGACTTGCTCAAAAGGTCCACATCTTCGTGTGTTATGTGACCCTGAGCTGGATTAGTGCTCCAGGTGGGGTCTTACGAGAGCAGAGCAGAAGTGCAGAATCCCCTCCCTTACCTACTGGCTATGCTTCTTTTGATACAGCACAGAACACCTTCGGCTTTCTGGGATGTGAGTGCACACTGCCAGTGATGCTGAGCTTTTCATCCACAAAGATTCTTTAGTCCTTCTCTTTAGGGAGTCTCAATCTATTCTACACTCAGCCTTTGTGGGTGTGTATCTGTGCTTGGGATTGCCTTGATCCAGTGAAGGACCTTGCATTTGCCCTTGTGGAACTTCACAAGGATCACACAGGCCTCCCCTCAAGCCTTTCCAGGTTCCTCTGGATTACATTTCTTCCCTCCAGTGTGTCAACAGCACCATTCAGCTTGGYGCTGGCAAACTTACTGACCTCATCGTTTTGAAACCCCCAACAAAGAGATTTAAAAGCGATGCCCCCTACACCAACCCTTGAGGAATGCTACTCATCACTGCTTTCCATTTCGACCTTGAGTTGTTGAGCACAACTCCTYGAGAGGAACCATCCAGCCAAATTTTATCCACCAAGTCATCCACCCATGAAATCACAGAWTCTCAGAATATTCTGAGATAGAAGGGACCTAAAAGGATCATCAAATCCAACTCTTAGGTGAATGGCCCACAGGGATTGAACCACAATCTTGGAGTCATTAGCACCATGCTCTAGTCAATTGAGCTAATCTCAGGTCAAATCCACGTCTCTCCCGTTGAGAGACAAGGACAGCCATGTCAAATGCTCTGCACAAGTCCAGGCAGTGATGTCTGTTGCTCTTCCCTTGTCCATCACTGCTGTAACACCACAGAAGGATGCGGAGTTGAAAACTGGTTACACTATGTCCTCTGCCTTACCTTCTGTAAGCTTTGACAACAGATAAGGAAAAGGAGTTAGGAGAACCAAGTGTAAGAGGTCAGGAACCAGACTTCTTTAGTTCATAAAATAAAATTAAAAATTTATAAACATCCTTGGCACATATAATTAAGTCTTCACCTCACTATGGCAGAAAAATTCTGCATCATTATTTAGTTAATGGTCTCCTTACAGCCACTCTGCATTGTTAAGACGTTTCTCACAAGCAAACTGCCATGCTGACGTAAAAAGGATTTATCAGCAATACAAAGATGTTTTAATTGCCTCAGAATAGTATTYGCCCTCCACCCAATTTGTGTGACCAGAAATACTCTGTTATTTGTTATTATGAGGGTGATACAAGATAATAGCCTACAGAATCACTGCATATTGTGGAATAAAGTTATGTTAATAATATTAACGTGGAATAACATACCATAGAATAATACTGATACCTATTTGTAGCCTCTAAGAGTCATTAAGGCTAACATACAGCACAAACTGACTTGTATCTGGCATCAACCCTGTAAGAAAGGAGTCTGTAGCACACATACAATAGTCAGGAATTCCAGGTCAATTTTATAAGTTTTTTAGCTTTGCAGTTGTTTGGTTTTAAAAGGTTTTGACCTGTTCTACATTCTGTAGCCAGTCTCACATCCAAATRTTAGAGATGAAGTGCTGAGACACTTTGCAATACAGCTAATACTTCCCTCTGTGGATGTCATGATAAGAAAAGATCACATGATCACTGCAGGTTGTCTTCTATACAACACAGGCTCCTAAACTCGGAAAACCAGGTTTTCAGCCTCTTAGTGTCATGTCTCCTTTTAAAAAACAGTTCCTGCTCCCATGCTAACAGACATGTTCTTCTGGTCATCCTTGTGTATCATGAACACTCTCTGATTAGGCAGATCAAAGTAGAAAAACAGGCCAAAAATTGTTAACATTGCGATCATCCCTGCTAAGAGAAAGGGAAGGAGATTGGTTTTCCAGTCACACTATTTTCTCAAGCTGAAACGATTCTGAGGCCAAGCAGGAGAGAAAAAGGACCAGCTCTTTGGGTTGGAGATAACCATTAGACCAATTAGATCTGTGTGCAGTAAAACTTCACCTTAARCTTGGTATCATCCACTCCTGTTGCTCCAAAGAGTAGATCGGCTGATGAAGATCTCTAAGAACACATTCTGTATGAAACATTACCTCTGCAGTTGGGGGTAAACAAGTTGGTGGAGCCTTGCCTGTGATGCTTATTGGATTCTGTGATTCAGGCCTAAGAGTTTTTCAAAGAAAAAATACACTGATGTATGCAGTCTTCTCAGAAAGAAAAACATTGCTCAGCAGGAAAATCAAGCAAATCTAGTAAGTCGTTTTGGTTTCTTATATAATCACACAAAACTTCAACTTTAAGTAGACCAGCACTAACTAATATGAGTGAAAAAGCATTAGGAACTTTGTATCTGCTATCACTAGAGTCRTGCTTTCATAACTGCTTTTTCACTAACTGCCAAGATGACCTTCTCACAGACAGATGAGCAATAACATTAGTCTAACTGTTTATTACAATTGATTGCAAGCAGATTGAGAACACTAGTCACAAAAACCTAACATAGAGTCTGACAACCCAGCCAGATGGAAATTCCTTTGGAAAGTCAAACAGTCCCTCACTTGGGAAAATACTTAGAAATTGAGTTTATTGGGAGGGCATACTGCTCTTCAGGCACAGGTCACAATAGAGAAGTGTTTTGACCAGTTGATGTTTAAACATGACCAGTTCWTTTTATCCCTCTATTTTCACATGATTTTTCTGTCCCAAACAACTCAGATCTATCCCTTTCTCTGCTTTCGGTTTCTCCCCTAAGTATCCCATAATAGGTCCTGTGTAATCCTGAAACAGTCTTTCCCGTATCCTGCAATTTGTCCTCCATTTCCAGGCAGCAAAACCAGGAAACCTATGAGGTGCTGCAGCATCAGCTCACATCCTGATGCATGTACCTCCTGTACGATGGGGGTGAGGCTGCCCCCGAACAGGGATGGAAGGGTTCCTCAGAATCTGGGTTTCTGCCTGCCACTGTGCCMTGTACTCCTCTGGGTTTGTGGAAAYAGGCTGATGGCTCCTGTGATGGGGCTGGGAGCAGCTGGGGAAAGGGTCCTCCACATGCCAATGTTTCTCTGTACTACCTTGCTCTGTGTAGCATAGGCACGTTTTTAGCACATAAACGAACCATTTATAACTATTACTTCTTAAGCAAGAAAAGAGGGCAATGCTGAGGGAAACTAGGTATATCTATTATATGTATATATTAACTAGGTATATCTACTTGGTAAAGATGTAGTCAAAATAAGGAAAACTAAGACACTTTGAACCTTGGCATCATTTAGGTGAATTCAGATCTGACATCTCAGTTCCACTCGGTTGACTCGTAGTCGTTTGTACTAGACCTTCAGCTTTAACCTCTGGATTTTGTTTCCAGTTCCCACCTGAGACACAAAATTTTCAGATCCTCATCTACTTTGGCACAAAATGGGATTGCMAGTCCAAAGTTCTTTAGCCTTCACCTATGCTAGCACATCAACAAGACATTTTGATGGTCACACTTGTTATAGACACACAAAATCTGTGACAGAGAGGTTTTTGAAATTATTATTATTATTGCTGCTGTTGAAAAAAAGCTACAAAAGCAAGCAACCAAAAAAACCAAAGCCAAACCCAACCACTATATTCTATCTTACCAGATAAATAACRGTTCTTTAAGCAACTCTGAGACCACTGACCAAACTTCAGAGAAGTGTTTAGGAGGAAAGAACACAATGAAATGCAAAGCAATGTGCAATGAAGCATTGAAACCAAAGCATAGATGTATAGCTTTTGACTTACTCAAGCCACTCTTCTCATTCCCACACAMAAAAAATATTTTCCTACTTTCAGTTGAATAAAAGAGCCAGCATGAGGCCCTCTGTCACTGGGTAGATGTTTGCTCAAGGTAGAATGTGTGTATTTCCTTTTTCTGTTTTCAGGGAAGAAGAGTTCTGATTGGTAAAATGGTAATMTCTGTGTGGGTCTTCAGATGGTCCCCAAATTAGGGGGATTATACATAGCTGTCTGTAGAGACAACTCAGCTCTTATTGTCCTGACTTGTCTTTAGATAAGCAGCACAAAGCCAACAGGTCTCTGATCCCTAACCCTGACCTGAAAGTTCTTACACAGTATATCAGTATATTCTCTCCTTCATCACCTACAGTCAGTCCATACTGCCAAATGTCCCCTTGAAACCTTAATTTTTTTTYACAACAAGTAAATATTTAATGGGCCATCCATGAAATGATGGGTGGAAGGAAAAGAGGGATACCAGTATATAAACAGAATACAACTGTTGAACAAAGAATCAGGTCCACTCTTGTCATGCAGCACTAAGCAGTTTCTCATGTTGCTTCAGTAGATGAAAGGACAGGTCCTTACCTGATTGACATCAATGTTCCATTTAATAAAAGATCCATACATGTGTACACCAAGTTAAAATTAAAAAGACATCTGTGACMTCTGTGCACTAAATCTACCCCATAGCCCTCCTGATTCTCTGTCCAGTCTTTCAAAAAACATAAAGCTATCCCTACCACAAATTTCATTCATAAATTAACCTCTCTGAAGACCTCTGGGCATAGATAATTTGTGACAATATCCCAATATTACTATAGCCTTAACATCAGCAGAAGGARAACAAGAATAACCATGGGAAAGTTCCTATATTAATAGGATACTACTGTGTAACTGCTGAAGACATACACTGGTTTGATAAAGAAACTGCTTACCCATAGCAATCTTTCAGTCTGTCACATTACAACACATCCYCCCAAGCAGGAACAGGATTTCTTTTTCCTTTAACAAAATACTTTCTAATCTCAAGATCATCCTGGAATTCCTTCACTGCTTGCATCTATCAAAGTTATACCCCAGCTGGCAATCAAGAACACAGAGCCACTCACTCACTCTTCCCCCTTCCCCAGTGGGAAGAAGAATATGAAAGAAAAGTAAAATGCATGCATTGAGAAAAAAACCAGTTTAATAAGTGACACAAAATCTAAATTAATAACAGCAACAGCAACAACAATAACAACAACAAAAATAGTAATAAAGAAGAAAATCCATGAAAGGTAAGTGACACACAATACCATTGCTTGTCACCCACTGGCTAGTGACAGATCTGCAGCTCCTGTACAACTCTGCCCCAGTTTATATATTGGGCATGATGTTCCATGGTGTGGAATATTCCTTTGATCAGTTCAGGTCAGCTGTCCTGGCTGGGCTCCCTTCCAGCTTTTTGTGCACCTGYTMMCTGGCAGAGCAGAGGTAACAACAGTCCTGACAGCAACAGCCCAATCACCAGTGTTTCATCAACATTATTCTCCTGATGAATCTAAAACACAGCACTGTACCCACTAGGAAAAAGTTTACATTAGGAAAAAATTGACCCCATCCCAGAGAGGATCAGGACAACATCAAATATTTCTGAGCTTATATATTTTCCATTTTCTTTTTCATATATCCCTGTAATTATGCAGGCTGAATACCATAAAGATAAATTATTTTGGTGCACTTTTAAAGTTAACAATCCATAAAGATTCCCACAAAAGAGAAAAGCAAATCTGTCTGCTAAATACTTTGCAATTTCGCTTATATTAGTATTCAACTCAATCTTCCCTTTCAACCACCACTGACCTTCTATACTGTCTTTACAAGAACCAGTTAAAAAGGCYGGTACTACACCAGGGGAGCCAGAGATACACAGAAACATGGCACATTGCTAATGCATACACAAGAACCAACCAAGAACTTCCATTTCAAGCCACAGGGCTTATGTGCCACTTTCTCAGAATTATCATTACCACAGGCCCAGACTGATTAAGATGCTTACAATTCATCCAGTGGTGGCTACCTGCAGTCCTATTACAACCTGACCCAAAGACTTGATAGTCAGAGAAGTACACCAGCCATATGCTGGGACACTAATTCCAACATTACATCAGCTGGAGTGGTCCTGATGATGAGATATTCTGCTACCAAMACAAGTGAATTCAGTGTCCTTGAGACTCCTTGTTTTCATGGGAGTGATGTCCAGGTATTAGAAAGATGATTTACTTGTCTGTAGAATAGCCTTGTTAAGGTTTGGCACTTGTTGTGCCTCAGYGATCACAGACCTAGCAGGAGGTTAGCAGAGCTGGGGGAGAAGGATGCAACAGTGATAGTGGATGCAAAGAATGCAGAATTTCTAGGCCACAAGGACATCTGGCAGAGCTCCCAAGATAAGGAAGTAAAAAAGCCAGCACTCCAACTGGGAAAAGGCTAATTCTGGCAAGGGAAAATTGTGCGCACAGACTCAAGAAACCCACTGACTCAAAGAAGAGAAAGACTGAGCATGAAGACTGATTAAYAAGAGCAGCAAGTAAATTATTTAACCATGACAAGACAGAATACTAATTAATAAAAGAACTATGTAACTYGTAATGAATGAATAYTAATACCTTAGTTTGCTAAAATGTAGACAWAGTAAAAAGTTGTGACAGTCTGTGCTGTGTGTGTGTGCTTTGCGTGTTTGCTACCCAGCACCCTTTTCTGTGCAGAACTGTAAATAAATCAAATACCTTGGCTCTTTGCAGGGACCAGTCCTTTGCATAACAGGTGAAAGCATTTTGGAACAACAGTCTTGGTGACCCAAACAGGACAGCTATAAAGCCTTGCCTGGATCTTCTTGCTACTCCCAGCAAAGTAGAATCAGCTCAGATAGGATTCGGACCAGTCTGATTCGGGACTCCATCGTGTCCTCTCCAGTGCTGAGGCAGTGAGCAACTCAAAGGTGTAACACTCCAGAGATGTTTGAGCAAGGGCAAAAGTGGTGTGAATTTCTGGACTGGTAAGTATCAAATTTTATTTTGTCGCAACTGATCCATGGGACCAGTCCTGGGCTAATCAGTGGGATTGATACTGGAAAACTTCAAGCTCCAGGTAAATTGGATCAGGATTCATAACAGTGGCTGTCACTGTACACAACAAAATGTGTGAAAGCAAGGAGGGATCTTCTTATCTTTGCTGACACAAGGTCAGAGTAGTGTGTAACTAACAACAGGGGGGCAGAACTGGGAAATAAAAAAATACCTAGCCTTTAAAATTGTTACACACAAAACTGCATGGGTGGTTTTTGTTTCTCTGAAGAAAGGAGTCGGTGCAGAGCATAAAAAAGTGATTTGTACTGGAGGTCTGGACCTAAGGAGAAAGGAATTGAGCAATTGGGTATTGGCAAACTAGTCCACAGTTCTACGCTGTAGCCCTTGGGGCTGTATTTTGAACGACTAGAGTAAGCTGACAAAGATCCAATAACTAAAGATAAAATAAATAAATATTATGAAAAGTGATTGACATCTTATAAATTAGAGAACATGGATCATTGCAGTTTTAGTTTTTTTGCTGACTTGGTAAGTGGGATGAGTTTTGCTTTATGTTGATGCTTTTATGACATTGTGTAGAGATCCAGGTATTCAGAAAAAGTGTATGTTGAGGGACATGCTGATGCCATGCACTAAGGAGAAAGAAGAAAAGGCAAAGACTGTGTATTGCAGAAGGGATGATCATCCAGAACATGCATGAAGGTTAGTTCCCCACTTTTCAAACCATGTAACGTTGGGGTGGGGACAGAAAAAGAGAATATGGATCAAAATAAAGAGSATACGGGAAGTAAGGATTTTAGTCCCACTGCTGGTCAGACTCAGGGAAATAATCAACCTGTGATACAGGCATCTTTAAAAGTAGCCATGGGGGTKTGCTCAGTTTCGTATTTGTCCCTTCTTATACTTCATATTTGTTGAACTGGAAGTGATCTGTTGGTTTATACTRAGAGAATCTTGAAGGAATGTATCAGCTTTTGGAAACTGTTAACTGATAACCCTACCTGGGGGCATACCCACGCTATACTGAATGTGAAAAGGCTGTATTTTACTGTGGAAAGAGACTGGTATTACAAAGGTAATAAAAAGAAACAGAAAGAAACAGAATAAGCAGGGKCTTGGGATCTCAAAGGACCCTACTCCCCGCACAAACACACACAGTTCTGGCCTGAATCAGTGTGATATTTATAGGCAGTAAGGGTCATTCAAAAGATGGTAACATTTTGATGCTGGACAATTTTTTACAATTAATGAGAGGGATCAGGGGAGAATATTATGGAATCCCCAGCAGACTCTCTAGTTCCAATAAAACCAGGGAATGAAACAATAGATTTTTGATAAACACTAGTGCCACATATTCGGTAAAAACTACCTGCAAGGGCTAAGTAAAGTTACAGCACTGATTTTTGGGGCAACAGGAAAAAGAGCTTTATGGCCATTCCTACACTGGACAACTGGAGAAACTAAACTGACTCATGAGTTTCTATATGCCAGAATGTCCCCATYCTTTGTAGGATAAGATTTATCATGCAAGTTAAATGCTTGAATCAGAAGGCTGATATATATCTCACAAGAAAAGGCACAAAGGCTCAAATCTGTTYACTAATGACCCAGACCTCAGAGGAACAAGAGGGTCAGAGGGAACAGGATTTAAGAGCAATAAACCAAATAACTGTGGACAAATACTGATTTAACTGGTTTGAATTTAAAAGATGCTTTCTTTTGAATTTCAGTGAATAAGCAGAGCCAGACTCCCTCTTGCACACCAGGTGAAAGAACCTACTTCAGGACAACAGGAGGAGGCTTCCGAACAAGAGYTTTCTGAAATTCTTTTTTATATAAAAGCATGCTTTCCTTAATGGCTCTAAAAATTTAGGCAGATTCRTCAAGTGATGAAGTAGAACAAAGCTTTTCTGAGCAGTAAACTATCAGAGATTTTGGAGAAAAAGGCATCTGTCTTAAGAGTTGTATATACTTATTTTTTTGCCAACACAGTGATAGCAATATATGCCCCTAGTGAGCTTGTGTCAACAACAAGGCTATTTTGCTAATAAAATTTAAACCATTCCTCAAACAAAACAATTTATCCTACTAAAAAAGACATTTGTTCTTAAATCAATAAAACTACATCTTGCTTTGATCACATGTCTGTTAAGTAGGGATGTGTTTCTTTTTCACTGTCTTTGCCAACTCAAGCATAAATATAAAATTTCTCAGGCAGGACTGCCTGCTCTAGTAAGAATATGAGAAAATGAAATGCTCTTACCAGATTCTAACCTGCTAATCTGCCAGTGTCTTCTGACTCACTAGACTGACTGATTTACTCTTTTTTCAATTAAATATAGCCAAAGCAGAAATGACTAAAACCATTGCATCTGGGTGAAACAGTAATAAACAGCTTCTACATGCCAGAATGAAATAAACAGTAAACCTTGGCAGGCCAATAACTGAAAAAGAGCAATTCCTCCACAGTGAGTAATACCCAGAATATCATACAGAGGAAATAAATTCGGAGATGTGAAAGAGAAGCAAGACAAGAGCAAGGAACTGCAGGCTTACAGATCTGCAAAAAGGAAAGGAAAATAGTGCTGACTGCTTCATCAGCATGACCATCATGGTTCAGAGAASTTTACTGCAAATTTACATTATACTAGCATTATACATCAAAATCTCACATCCAGATTGCCTTTTCCAAGGAACCAAAGTGAACTACTACATCATGAACTTTCTGTGGAAAATGGGTGATTATTTTTCTCAGCAATGTCTCAGCGAAACAACTGATTTCAGCTTTCCCATGGAGATTACCAAGGTCACACAGAAGAACATCACAATGATCATCTATGAGTTCCTCCAACAGATTTTCCAACTATTTAGCAAAAATCTTCCTGTTGATTCTTGGAATATAAGCAAGATTGAGAAATTCCAAAATGGAATTCATCATCAAATTGAAGAACTGGAGACATGTTTGTCAGAAGAGCAATCAAAACCCAGGAACAGTTTTCAAAACTGGGTCTTAAAAAGTTCTACATACAGCATTAAAAAATACTTTCAAAGAATCACCAATTTCCTAAAAGATAAGCAATACAGCCACTGTTCCTGGGAAGCAGTTCAAATGGAATTGAGAACATGTCATATAATTCTTGACAGTCTTATGAAAAAAAACCCTACATAAAGAGGTAAAATCTTCTACGTTTTGTTTTTCTTTAATAATAMAGTAGTTTCCCCTTTCCTAATAGGTTTTTTATTTCCACATTTTAATAATTTTCAAATTGATAGTGGGGGCTTGTTTTCAAAAGCGCTYTAAGTTAAACATGCAGAGTACTCAAATGAAGGGGAAGTTGGTATCAGTGTTTCTGTAGGAAGATCTTTCAAAATACAAGTGGAAATTGCTCCTGTGTTTTCTTTGCACTATATCAAATTGTTCTTTCCACACATGATAGTTGTTTTACAATTTGAAAAATYTACATGCAAATACTGCATAGATCTTATTTTTGCATTACTTCACTAATTCAGAAAACCAGTACAAGATGCAGACATGCATAAGGAAGACAGACCTTTCTGCAGTCTTGTACACTATGAAGATCTCAGATTACAAAACAGATGAGAATTTAGGATGACCATGACCTCTCTAAACTCGAAAAAATAGTGCTAGACAGTCCTTCCAAACAAGAAAAGTGTATTTTAAGCTTTGATCCTTATTTTGCAAGTATAATTGTCTCCATAGCCTATGGAGATATAAATGCATCTATTTCTATAGATATGAAATATATATGAAATATATATATATATATATATATATATATATATTTGTCTACACAGCATACTGAATAACTCTAGAATAGATTTTTAGGATATGTTGATTCATAACACAATGTAAAACACGTGTGCATTCTATATGTTTCAAATTCATAAGCAGATGAATTTAATCTGAAAAGGACTACTCTATGAACACAGATGTTAACAAATTTCTTCCATTCCTCTCCCACCTTTCTTCTCTTTATTCAGGTAGAACCAAGAGAACTAAGCAGTACTTCAAGTGATCATCTTTATCAGTGTAACTGTTACTCAAGACACCATGAATACCCTGGGGTCTCTGTACCACTCCCTATAAATTAGAAAACTGGATGAGTTCTGACATGGATTTTTTTCTACCTCAGGTATCTTCAAGCATATCTCATTCCTTATATATGTTTATCATAAATGGAATTTGTCAAATTGGAATGTAAGAAGAAAAGTTAAAATATTTCTGTGACTTCTGAAACTGGGGAAGAAAACTGGATTATTTTTACAAAAAAAAAATTATTCAATGCACAGTTACGATTACATGAGGGCAGAACCTCAGTATTTTACTAAGAAGTTTAAGGGTGAGACTGTAACTCGAGTTACTTTCATTTATTCAAATGAAATATAGATCTTAAAATCCCTCCCCGCTTTTGGGGGGGGACAGGGAGGAAAACTTATTCTGCATGCAGCTATTGTAATGGAATGGTATTATCATTCTTTGTTCCAGGAATGCAACAACAGGGTATTTACAACTGCCTAGTTTTAGGCATCCAAATTAGACACTGGGTGAGGAAGATCAGGCCCACCCACTTCCCTATCATGAGTTCCTGCTTTACAGAGGCAGGGAGGAAAGAATGGGTTTCAGACTCCTGAATATAATTCTGCTTTCAATCACCAACAGAGCAGGTCAGTTCTCAACTGGTTCTATAGGGAACATAACATCAGTCTGGCACATGGATAATGTTACATTACCAACCTCATTAATCAGTCTCTGTTTTTATTAATTTAAACACTTTGCTACTATGTTGACACTGAAGTGATGTTTGATTCTGCAAAATACATTCAAGCACACTTAGTTCTGATTTTTTATTTATTAATTTTCAATTTTCTGTTTTTAATGTATAGTTACTGTGCAGAATTAATRTAGACCAATCCTGATACCAAGCTCAAGGAAGCTGATGAACTGAAGCCTGTGACCTTGAGGCTTCCCTATGCATACTATATGAGGCAAGGTGATGTAAGGTCATATCAATGTACCTATATCTATACTGGACTTTCTTCTCTTTGCTCAGTTCAGCACTCAGATTCCASTCCCTAAGTCAGCACAGGCTTCAGCAGATTATGATTGGCAACAGCCCTGCACAGTCCACTGAATTCTATCAGCTCTTCATGGAATTACAGCACGTTTTGGTTAGGTAATGACAGCACCGTGACCTAAAAAAAGCCCATCCCTGGAGTGTGGMAATATTCACATCCTTCATCTGCTCTTCTGGGGAGGTACTTCCATGAATATAAAGCAGATATGCCTACTAACTCATGCATTTCTTATTGTCAGTTGTGACTCGTGCTTCCAAGATTTAGGYTGGTTGGGTTTTTGGAAAGTGGGAAATAGAGCCCTCACTAGGTGATAATTTGGGGTATCCATGTACGTTTACCTAACCGATATCAGCTAAGCATTTATAGGGAACACAGGTGTTTAAGAACTGCCTATGCTAGCACTCTGCTAAAATCTGTACTTTTACAAATTAAAGTTAACTGTATGTCTATCTTACAGAAGAAAAAAAAAAAAGAAACTGTAACCAATACTATTTACACATTTCTCACCTGGAATTCAGTCTTAACCCTCCACGAGGATATATATGTAACTTACTATTCCTGGGAAAATAGCTGCATTTTCTAAAACAAAATACAGKCTTCTACTATTTGAAGTCTTGACTTTTTTTCCTTACATGTGTAACTAAATATTAAGTACTGCACATTTCTATGAAAAATTCTAGACTGCTGTTTTTACAAGTAACTATTAMAATTAAACTTTTTGTAACTTTTTATTATTACTGTAACTGGAGATCAAAAGAAACAAAAACACGTCTGTTTGTTGAGGTTCTTTTAGCSTATCAACTTTGATTACTCTGTGAATAGACACCACTGTTATGTCTACCTAAATCAAGAACTCTAATACTGCGTCAGTGGGTACAAGAAGAAAGATGAGGGTGGGGGTGAGAAGGCACTAAAATGGGAAAGTGAAGATAGTCTTCTATCACTCTTTGAATTAGCAAGAGATTCAAAGCCACTTAAAATTTCTTTCAAGAAAAAAAAAATGACTACATTTCAAGATCCTCTTGATTTTTTTTCCTGGGTAAAAGAAGAAAAAGYGAAAGTTCTGCAGGGAAGCACCATCTGAAATGATTACTGCTAGCATWTGTACCATATTCTACTGATCAGTGAAAGGCTGGATTACTCTGAAATACAGATAGTTGTGAGCGGGAAAAAAATGAAATTGCAATTCTCCCACACTGAAGAGCTGAAGTAAGGAATGAATGACCAAAGGGTGAGAAATCAGCCCTCAGTCAAACTTTTCCAGTTTTAGCACACTGAAAGTACCACCCAGTCARGGCCTCGCATCAGGGCTCATGAAACTGCTTTAAACACCTGTTCAGCACTTTCTCCAGTTCCTGATTCAGAGATTACACTCTTCTATCTGCTGGAATTTGCTTTAAAACTTTAGAGCTGCATATTTTTTTTTTTATACACCCAAATGGTAGTAAGCACTAWATTACAAAAAAGTCCAAAACTAATGTTCACTACATTTGTGGAAAGAGAGTTATTATTAAAATGGAAGCGGTCCTCTGCTATCAAGCACCTGAGAAAATATACTGCATGCTACTAGCCACAGAATTTACTAAAGTCTTTCTGAATTAAAAACCTGTATCTTTTGTCAGCATAAGGGTATGCTGAATCTTCAATATAAAAAACTGGTTTTTATTTGATTGTGTTGGTGTGATGAGTAAATGCTTTCAACAGCAGAAGTGGCATGTATCTTGAATTAAAACTGATGACAGATTTCCTACACCAAAAGATCTTAGAAAGTCTTGGCCAAAGAGCCCCCTACTCTTAAAAATCATGCTCTCATAAAGCTAGCTGATCAGCCTAAGTCTGTTTTTATCTTTCCAGGGTAAATCAAATGACAGCAATGGTTCGCAAGACAGGACTACCCAGTTTTACAGCCTCTCTTCCTCCCTTCTCCTCTCTTTAATCTCACATCCTTGTCCTTGCTTTAATACTTTCCCCGAGCCCATCAGACCAACAGGAAGTTATGCAAAATATCCAAACAAATAAAATCCATAGTTTTTGGTCAAAGGTAAAGATTTAAAACCAGTGAAGAACAATCAATGCATATGAGAACCATCACAAAAGAGAAAGTGGAGTGTGGCAGCAAGAGTGGGTAACAAAGACAGCAAGCAAAACCTCCTCTGCTATTCTTGTACGGTCCAAACACCTTTAAAAGAACATGTTAGTTACTCTGTGTATAACAGATATCTCAGCCATACCTGCAGTTCATTTGTAAGCATTTCTCCTTTAATATATTAATATTCTAATTACCCATCACTAGAACAGCTTAGTGGAATACTATGGTGTAACTTATCTGGAAATAAATTTGCTTCTACAGTACTTAGCTTAAAATTACAGTTAAATCTTAGTCATTTCAGCCTTCTCTCTTCATCTTATCTGGACCGTCCTTGCCTAAGTCCCTGGCTCAGAAGAGGCGCACAAAACACTTGCCTATCAAAGGTACTACTAAAGTATCTAATCCTAGATTATACCCTAAACCAGAAAAATGAAAATAACACTGTGCTTTGTCTACAAAGTATTTCTTCTGAAATCTCAGTTTACCTAACCAGGGATAGACTAAATATTAAACGAAGGATAGTTTTCCTGTAACATTTTTAAACAACTGCTATTCCAAATGACTCTGTGAACATTGTTCCCAAGGGCACTTGGACCTCTCTGCCTCTCTTAGTTTCTGTTCCAGAACACAAGTACCTTCCCCAGTGACCTAACAATGCCAAGTACTTTGCTGGAAGTTAATAGAGAAATATTTTTCACAAGAGAAAYACCAGCAAACAAGTAATTTGGTCCAGTCCCAAGTTTCACATCASTCACTAATGTGCTCTAAGCAGCACCAGCTACTACACCAACACACCAGCGAACTGCATAAAATCATCATTCCAAGAGGCTTGATGCCAAGCAACATCACACTTTTCTGCACCCACCTCCTTWTCTCTTTAGAACTTTCTGGAACTCAGCATTGCTTGACTGTACTTTGTCTACCTGGTGTTCCTTTTGTTTTTTCTACCCTACACCCTTCTTTCAGATGCGCATATTCTCTGCTAAAAAAAAAAATTGCCTCCTTTTGCTATTGTGTTTTTGTTTGTTTTGGTTTTTGGGTTTTTTTGGGTTTTTTTTGGTTTTTTTTGTTTGTTTTGTGTTCAAAGAATTCTCTTTTCAGTGCCCCATAGATTAGGGAAGCACAACTGTCCCAATTACTGGTCCACTCAGAATAGTTTGCAAATTTTGAATGACATGCTTTGATGTGGAAAAGTAGGAAGGAAACAGGCTCTCCTCTGTGTACTGCAGTRCAACCACCCTATAAACTCTCCAGTTAGGTAAGTCCAGAAGATTGTCTCACAAGTGTCCCCCACTACACAATAATTGTAACTGTGTACAAAATACAACTAAATGGCTTGAAGAATAGAAGCAATCCTATTGCCTATATAAGAAATTATTGAAATGCAAGCAGGGGTGGGAAGGGTCCTTTATCCTTTTGATTATCCTTTTGATAATCATTCAGCTATTCAACCAGAGTATTTTATTATTGAGAGCTGTCCACAACCAGCCTTAGAACAGACTGATTTGACCATGAAATGGAAGCAAGAAGGCCTCTACATCTTCAAATGCCRGCTGGCAGCACTTTTTCCAGGAGACAGATGATCTGCAGGGTCAATCAGCCTCATGCAGGACTCTCCAGAAGCCTCTGCCAGCCACGGCTGCTTTGTGCTTGCACTGCAGTTCCTCTCTTTTTAAGCCAACACTGGGTACCTCTAGGGCTTGTGAATCCTTGCACCAGCAATTACTCATTTCTCTGTAACAAGCCCTGGGTCAGCCTCTGAGAGGCCAGCTGTCAGGCTGTCAAACTGTGATTGCAAAGRCTTGCAGAGATTTCAAATACTGTGTTCCACCAGTGAACAAGGAGTTTAACACAAACCATTTTTCCTTSAGCAACCTTGCAAACTAAAATCAAAATCCAAAGCCCTGAGCATGCATCTCCACAACTAGCAGATCAGCTGCATGGCAGCTAACTTCTTGAGATACTAACTTTGCCCACAGCATTAAAGGAAGTGCAGTAAAGCAGTCATTTTTAAGAGGCTGTCATTTTTAAGAGGCTSTCATTTTTAAGTGGTCTTTAAGAAGACAAGCTCCCGGCTGAGTCTCCAATTCCTTTGCTCAGCACGGCTACAACAGGAGCAGCACGCAGGGCTCCAGACCTGGCCTCCCTGCGCCAGAGCACGGTGACAGAGGCGGTGAGAGGGAGCCCCGTCCCCTGCCCAGCCCCGCTKGTCCCTCCCGCTCCCGGGCACTTGCCGTGGGCAACAGGTCCAGAGAGCCCGCGGCTCCCGGACAGGACGGAGCCGGCTCCTGAAGCTCTGGGGTAAAGCACGCAACGACCTACCTCTGAGAGACGGGATGGGGAGAGGGAAAAGCGGAACGAACAAACAAACAGAAAAAAAAAATATTAAAAGGGAAAAAGATAAGCATTGGTGAAAGCGCACCTTGGTGCGGGCTGCAGCCCCGCCGCTGCTGCTCGGAACGAAGCGCGCTCAGCAGCACCGTCCCGTCCTGTCCTCTCAAGCGGCGCCCAGCACCTGCCGCTCCGGCCGGGACCGGGRCAGTTCCGCCCCTCGCCCCCGCCTGACCAAGGTGCAGGCCCGGGGGCGCCAGGGCAGGGCGGCCACAGGGAGCAGGACCTCCTTGCCGGCGGGGCGGGCACCGGCCAAGCCCCCGAGCACGGCAGTCCAGGCGGGGTCGGGAGGAGCTGGGCAGGGCTGTCACCTCCGCATGCACCGGGAGCAGAGAGGAATGGGCGGACGGCTGCCGCGTCCCGCTCACGGCGGGAAGTTTGTAGGCGGCGGGACCGACCTCACCTTCGCGTGCTCCGCCCTGAGCCATCACAACGGCCCCCGCCTTACCTTACACCCCTCTGGGCACAGCCGGCGCCCCTCCAGGTGCTTTCCTCGCCTAAGGGCCGGCAAAAGGACGCGACAGCCTGGCTTGACTCCCGAGAGTACCGTCGGCTCGGCTCCGCTCGGCGCGGCTCGGCTCCGCTCGGCGCGGCTCGGCTCCGCTCGGCTCGGCTCGGCTCGGCGCGGCTCGGCTCGGCTCGGCTCGGCTCCGCTCCGCGCGGCTCGGCTCCGCTCCGCGCGGCTCGGCTCCGCTCCGCGCGGCTCGGCTCCGCTCCGCGCGGCTCGGCTCCGCTCGGCTCGGCTCGGCGCGGCTCGGCTCCCGTCCCGCCCCCATGGGCACCACCCCCGCCCCCCCGCGCAGGCCTCCGGCGGCGGAGGGCGCCCCCTAGCGGCCCTGCCCTGTGAGGGGAGCCGGGCCCGGTCTGCCCCGCTGCCCCAGCATCCTGCCCGGTGCGGTCCTGAGCTGGGAGGGATCCATGGCCATCATCCAGTGCAGCTCCCGGGCCTGGACAGGACGTCCCCAAGAGTCACACCGCGTGCCTGAGAGCTTTGTTTAAATGCCTCTTGAACTTTTGTCAGACTGGTGCTTTGACCTTTGCCCTGAGAAAGTGTTTCAGTACTCAGCCACCCTCCGGGTGAAGAATCTTCTCCTGATACCCATCATAAACCTGACACAACTTCAGGCCACTCCCTCGGGTCCTGTCACTGTCACCACAGCAGGAGATCAGTGTCTGCCCCTCCTGTTCCCCTCACAAGGAAGTTGTAACTGCAGTGAGGTCTCCCCTCAGTCTCCTCCAGACCAAGTGACCTCAGCCACTCCTCATGTGGCTTCCCCTCAAGGTCCTTCACCATCTTCATGACCCTCCTTCAAACCCTCATGGGTTTGTATCTTCTATGATGGCAGAAAACTAGCASACAGGACTCAAGATGAGATGCTGCCCCAGCGCAGAAGAGAGCCGGACAATTACTTCCTGCAGCTTCTGGGAAGAGGCCTAATCCCACACCATACTGTGCAGTTGGGTGAAAACTTAACCTCAGTCCAGGCAACAAATGTGGAACTTTGACCTRTCATGGAACCTGTAGCAAGAGCAGGAAAACCTCAGTCCCATGACTCTTATTTCACAGGTTCCTTGCAGACATAGTGCTCTGGAGGAGCTTGCTGTCCACAACAGTATCCCAGCTGATGTGGTAGTCATCAGCACAGACCATGGACCACAGTCCCTTACCTCAGGGTTGGCAAGTGACATAAATAAGTAACAGTGTCCATGTAATTGTTTTATCAGCTAATGAGATTTTTGGTTTATCTTAACCCATGGTATTGTGGGACTGGGTTGATGCATAGCCATCTGTATAGCAATACCCACCTCTGCAGTTATATTGAATTGATTGTCTTAGAAGGGAAAATACAACAATAACACACATTCTCACAGCTGACTATATATATACAGCTTGGACAAAAAGTTCTTTCTTTTTCATGCCTACAAAGATTTCTTACACCTTCCCATCTGACCCATCTTTTCCACAGACAAAAAAGAGGCAGGAGGTGGGAGGGAAGAGAGAGAATAACAGCAGAGACCCATTTCACTGACACACAACTAAAAATAAGGTGGTTATATGCCAAACTCTCTGTTCTTAAGTGGAAAAATTTCAAACCTAACAGCCATGCTGAATGACTTTGGGAAATGCTGTTTTCACTGAGTGAACAAAATTTAAATGCCCCTCTTTTCAARCAGCATAGAACCACAAGGTTACAGCCTGACAAAGTGGCATAGAAAATTGAAGGTGTTCTGTGAAAAAGAGCAACGTGGCAAGCATTGACAAAGAACTGCCCACTYTACAGGCTTGCAGAAGATAGCAGCAAGTCAACAAGATTTGTCAAAGACTGATGTGCCTCCTTCCCTGCTGCGAAAGGCAAAGAAAGTGGCCACTTGCCCTACTGTGGATCCCAACTGTAATATCATAGAAGGACCTGACTTCTGTCTCTCTTCATGTGCGAGATAAAGTGAGGCAGCAGCTTCCATGTGGCAGAGCCAGAACTTCAGCTGGCCTGAGGGAAGGACTGAATCTGTAGCCTCTTAGGTGAGAGCTTGGATTAGGAGCTACTTACTGCCAAACCATAGAAGAGAATGTGGATGAGTACCTGGAAACTGCCAGCATGTTGTGTCTGGAGTGGGAGATTGAGTTGTGACTGATTAACTTCTATTTCCAAACATGTGCAAATAAAGATAGTGGAAGTAACCCTTGCATCTTCACAAACACAGTAAGAAAAGTMTGAAAAGTGACCCTTTTGGAAACAATMAYTTAGTTTTTGTGTGSCTGCCAAAAGGTGTTTCTCACAAARCTATCTGAACAAATAGCAGTAGAAATAATCTTTCTGATAACAGAAATGTTTAAGCAGGTTTAAGTCACTGGTAGAACTGCTCTTTTATATCATTACCAATTCCTGCTTTCAGGCAATGAACCAGTTCTTCTTCCTGCCCTGCAGCCAGGTTTGACATTGACATTACTGTGTTCCATATCCTTCTGTACAAAATTAAAGAAAATAAAACATGCATACATAAAGTTTGTGGGATCACAACAAGAAGGAGTAAGTTAAAAAAGAGAAAATGCCAACATAAGATATTTGGAAAGCCCTAAACATAATGCTAGGACAATGCTAGGTCATAAATACAGTAAAATAATTTTCAGACAAATTCCTTGTTAAAACAACTGGACAACCAAAACATGTTACTGCCTTCTCATTATCCCCAAAAGTAAAAAGTTTGCATCCCTCTAAATGCTCCAAGGAAAGATGTTTCAAAAATGCAGTAGGAGTAGTTGACAAAATCMATTTGGTTATATATACACTCAAAAAGGGACAGTCAGTGCCTTTGAGGACAGCATTCCCTTCTCCATGATTTATAATCATTAAAGCATATCAAGAACCTGCCAGCTTTGCTTAGGAAGGACCTATTTTTGGTGACAAAAGAAGAGCCCAGAAAGGACAAACTACAGACACAGTTCTTTTCCTGAACTTCAATCCACAATCCCTTTATTTTCTAACCATCACAAATTACTAGAGAGCTTAAAAGCACATCAAGGACAGCTAATTTTCTGAACAGAAAGATGCCTGCCTCTCCCTTCTCTATAGTCAATCTGGATCATTGCCATGGCTACACTTACCAGAATGCTCCTTTTCTTCTTTGCTGCTGGGAGAGAAGCCAGAGACCAGGACTGTGAACCCAATCAGACAATTTACTTCCAATGAATTTAACCAGGAATCAATTCAGTCACCTATGTTCATTATTCTAAGCTCACACAGGAAAGATGTATTAAAGTCAAGGGTCTTTCCTCTTCCTACTACACAAAATACATACGTCAAGGAAAAAAAAAGTAGGTCTTCAGATTAATTGTTGTCAGTACAAGCAAAWAAATGCAATTTAATTCAACATCAAATGGTTGGGAACTACTTGGTCTCTTCCACTGTTGGGAATACTGAATGGAGGATTACAGAGACACAAATCACATCGGCACAAGCAATTAGAACTAGAAGGAACAACCTGTTGTGATGCTGCTCTTTGGTGCCAGGTGTGCTTGGATGTTCTGAAAGAACCAAAAATTTTGAAGTGGAGCTTACAAGGGTTATTTTCCTGTGGTTCTTCTCTGCCTGTTTTTTGTATTGTTTTGTATTTGTATTGTATTGTGTTATGCCTGATAGGACTAAATTCACATTGTCTCACTGGCAGATCACAAAGTTTGTGTACTTCTATTTGTCTGCCCTGACATAAATATGCATAGGATTTGCTGGAACATACAATTTTTTATATTTGTATCCCTTAACTGATTTTACAAAAACGGCTAACAAAATCAAAGTTGAACTGGGGACAATAGGAAGAATACAAACATGTATGTAACCAAGATGCTATCAAAAACTCTTTTTTTCTTGGGAAARCAGGATAAAATTAGAGCCTGCCTTATCCTCTTTCCTTTTTCAAGTGGCCAGCTTATGGTTTTGATTTGAGTCCAGAAGAAATTGCTGTGGCTTTGTTAAACCAAATTTAAACTTGGAGATAATTTTTACTACAAACTTTAAAGCAGGGAATTTTTACTCCATTCTACATCAAACTTACTGGTTTCATTTTATGTCAAAGCCCTGAATCAGCTGTTCTGTCCAGGTGGTGGCACAAGATTGGCCTCTTGCAATGCCCACCTGGGCTCAAGCAGGGCCATATGCAAAAGCACAAAGCRCAGAACAATGGTTAGAAGCCATTTATTACCTCAGCCTTTTAGTTACCCTTTGTATCTGTAGAGGAGATCTTCTATATTCATCTTTAAGAGGGTTTTCCTTTTTATCATCGGCRTGGATTACCTTCCCTGTGTTATTTATAGAAAAAGGACAAACAAAAAATTGACAGCATAGAAAAAATTCAATACATACAGACAATCAATCAATGAAATTCTGAATAGATTCAAGCCGTAACRTATGCAAAGCTAAATATATGTTCTTGTAGGATTTTAGTTGGCAACCTGGAGGGTACTTCACATCAGTATCTATGTGTGAACRATTCTTCACAGTTCACAGCATATGGTATATGGTACTCAGCATTAAGTTSTTGTATATGGTACTGAGCATTAAGTTCTGACTTAACTCCACCTTACTATATGGTGAAAGCCTGTTGTAATGARGACATATTCAACAGAGTAGTGCTCTTTCACACCATACTATATCCTCGAGATTCTTATGTAAGGCACAGATCTAACAGAGTTGCTTCTCAGATAGCTCTGGAAAAATGCAGTGTTGAGCAGCCCAGGCATGGCCACAGCAGGCAGTCAGCTGGGCTGCAAACAGCTGTGGCTGCACTGCTGAGATGTACTGAAGGCATGATGCCAAGGGTGTCTGAAGTACAGTGAGGAAAGATGTACCTGCTGCTGCAAATAAATGTGTCTCTTCCACATTTATTATTTCTAGCTTTATTACTAGTCCCTAGCCATCCTCTTTAGATGGCCAGAACAACTTAGACCCAAAAGTGTGGTCTCCACCTCCCATTCATGTGGGGGAGATAGATAATTTACCTTCCCTACGATACACATGTGCTCTTGTGATTGCAAAGAGAAGGTGACTGTTTCTTTCCTAGAAAAAGAAGATTCATTTTTTCCCTCCCTCCCTCTGTCTCTCGCTCTCTCCTTCTCTCCCTCTCTTCCTCCCTCCCTCCCTCCCTCCCTGCCTTCTTGCCTTCTTTCCTTCTTCATCTAATATGCTTCTGTGTGGTGTAGATATTTTCAATAGAAAGGTCAAGTATTCCAAAGTCCCTGACTCACTTGTTACTGTGTTTTGGTTTGGTTTGTTGTTTGCTTGTGGGGGTTTTTTTTGTGTTGTGTTTTTTATTTTTTTGTTGGTTTTGGTTTTTTTTTGTTTTTTTTTTTTTTTTTTTTTTTTTTTTTTTTTTTTTTTTTTTTTTTTTTTTTTTTTTTTTTTTTTTTTTGGTAACATGAAGAGAATATACTGACCTTCTTGGTATAAAACAGAATATTATAGCATTAAATCTCTCTGTTATATTTAGGAAGTGTGCCACCAGTCCAATTTTTTATTTATTCTAAAGAAAYACAACCTGGAAATCTCCCACTGATATACCTGGTAAAAGAGCATGTTTGTTATGGGGGATTTCAAACAGTGTCTTTGCCATCATAACTGAACACATAATCAGCTTTTTCATATATTGACTAATTTTTAGGAGGGATTATGTAGGGTTTGTTTTGTTTTGTTTCTGAGTTTTTTGTGTCAATAGTTTTTGTTTTTTGTTTTTTTGGGGGTTTTGAGGGGGGTTGTATTTTTTGTTTGGTTTTRTTTTGGCTTTTTTTKKKTTTTTTTTTGTTTGGCAGGGTTTTTTGTCATGGTTTTATTTTCTTTTGGTTGTTGTTTTTGGGGTTTTGGTTGTTTTTTGTTTGGGGTTGTTTTGTAATTTAAGATGACTTTCTTTTTTTCTGCAATCTGGGCATGTATACACAGTACGGTAGCAAGCGACAGTGGTGAATATCATGTTACAGAAAGCACTATAAGTGACTTATGGGGCATCCACAAATGGCTTTCTGGCAACCAGAATTTATCATTTCCAGAACTGCCAAGAGGCAGATCATGAGTAGGGAAGATACAAGCATTCTGAATAAAGCCATTGGATGGCTCCACAATAGCTTTATTAGATTTGGAATCCTTTTTTTGTTGATGTTGACCAGAGAGATTATGGTGATCCTGTCAAAAGCCTATTTTTTGGTTCAGTGATTCAGAAAGACGGCTATTCCCTCTGTTGATTGTCCTGATAATTTTAGTCACCCATAGAAAGCAACGGAATGGCATCAGCAAGAATATTTGGTGGCCTCATGTGGTGCCAGGGCCCTAACCATTTTGCTGCACGTGTGTCATTGGTTGCCTGCCTATATTCCAGCTCTGTCACAACAGTCTGGAGAACTGATTATGGGTCTGGGCTGAAAATTTGGTGAGGGGAGAAGAAAAACATGAGGTCTGACACTGTCATTAACCTGTGGATCAGGTGCTCAGAGGCAGTTGTTGGTGTTAAGACCCGTGGCAGTGTCTTACAAAAGGAGTYGTGTTTTGTTGGAAGAGAAGGTGAACACCAGCAGACTAAATTTACTAGTGGTTTCATAAGTGAAAGAGAAACCCTGCTGAGGTCAAAAGATCAGCATGAATCATGCTGGTTATCTTGCTCCCTGCCTGTTTCTGCTCATCTGTGGGATATTCTCACAGTTTTCTATGGCTGACAACTGAAGGAGAGAGCCAAAGACTCTACAGTAATGAAATGTCTTTGATATTTGCAAGGCCATGTGAGTGATGCTAAAATTAGGGAGAGTGATGCCTTATCAATCAGGCTGATCTGAAAGAGAGGCCAGACAAACTTAAGAGAATGAGAATACACAACTTTAATACAGGCCTAACAGACCTACTGRTACATTAAGGCAGACAAAAGCCTCCTCCTGAGGCTACACCCAAAACGGACACCGGGTCACAAGATGTTCACCTTTTATAAGTTCTGCCTTATTAACATATTGGGTCTTAATTCTCCAATGATCTTTACAGGTGATGATGTCAACCACCCCAAACTTGCTCCCCCCAACTCACTGTTGTTTACATATTGTGGGGCTCTCAGGCAGCAAGGTGTCCTTGGATTCAGGCTCAGAGAGGGATTGTTTTGTCTAAAGATGAAAGAACGGTAGTTTTAGTGCTCTACTAGGGAAGTACAAGAATACAGATGCATGAAAATAGAGAAAGTAAAAATCCTAAGGCATCAAGAGAACACCTAGGAAAAGAGAAGAGGAAAAAGATAACCTGTGTCTAAACAAGTAGTCCTTATTTTGCATTAGGATAACTTTTCTAGAGCTCTCCAAAGCAAAATCTGCTGGCAATAGATAGCACCCTCCAGATTTTATAAAATTTTACTCAATTTTAGCAKCATGAACTAGGAAAATCTTCCGCTTCTAGAATGAAAAGATTATGTATTTTATGAAGGTGATCAAGAGTGGAACTTAGTGCCCTTTGTCCCTTTGAGATTAGAGAATTGTTTGCCATTCTTACCTGCAAAAAGTAAACAGCAAAATTCAAATACTGTTTCCTCTGACTCAAACACTGCTCAAAGTTTCTCTCAGGACAATGGTTATATTCACAATGTTTTGTGAACTTACTTCTGCTCTTATAATGTCAATATCTCTTTAGGATATTTTTTTCMAAAAATGTGTGGATCACAAAATGCTAATCTTAGAGTATGTTGACAAGACATAAGTCCCCTCCTTATAGTTTTTAGGGGTTTGGTTTGGTTTTGTGGGGGTTTCTTAGGTGTGGTTTTTGGGTTTTTTTAAAGTCTTTCTCTCTCCTATGAAAAGCAGAAAGAATGCTTTTCTGGAACCAGTGCCAAAATTTTATCTCCTCCTGAGTTTGCTGTAACATTAATGTAACATGAAGGATCTTGGGCCTCTGTCAGATCCRCAAAGCACACATTGGTTCCATTTCTGCCTCCATTAAGAGCTATTTGATGAAGGATTTTGTTTTCAACMACTCAAGGCACATTACAGAAAAGGCAAATCCAAAACCAGCTTTCCCCAATGATTTGGTATAGTTGAAGGATCATTATAGCCTTTAGAGATGAAAAACATTATAGCCTATACAGCACCAGACAGAACAGCCTGGGTGCTTGGTTAACATCAGCTGAACTAATGATCTCTGTGCAGTGGAAGCTCCTCCTTCAGCCCTTGCTGCCAGTGTTTCATGAGAGCACACAATGCACAATGACCTCTTCAGGAGAGGAAGCAAAGAGATCTCCAGTCTTCATCAAATAGCAGAGAAGTTTATATTTTCACCTAGGCCTAGCCTACTCACCAGCATTTGCCATGGTAGGAAGTGAATAAGAGAAATGTCCTGTTTAACAGGGGACACATATCAATGAAAGAAAGATATAGCTGCAAAGCTATGGAGAGGCAAGAGGAGTATCACTCAGAATCCAGATTGGTTCCTTCCTGGTGTACAAGAGCTACTTAAAATACTTTGTGAAGCTGGGCTAGTACTAGAGCTGTCTACAAGTTTTCTTGTGATCTATTTTCCCTCCACTCTTAGAAGCCCCCTGTGGAACCTCCCAAGTCCTGCTTAAAGCTACCATGATCCCTCCTCTATCTATGCTTACAGAGATCATTAAAAGACCATATGCAAAATCCTRCAAACTGCCCTCTTTGTCCCAGTTCCCAGTGATCCCAGTGTTTGTTCAAGAAGCTTTAACTCTTTTTGAACACACTCTGAATTATTTTGCATGAAAAATCCGTTCAGTCCATTAGCTTGGCCTGCCATTATGGAKAAAATACCTTAGGAAAGGAAGAAAGATATGAAAATGGTGCAGAATTTCACAACTCTTTGAATATTTCAGATACATTTTGAAGGGAGACCCATCATGAACCAATGTCTGCCATACTTTGTCAATAAAWACTTCTCAACAAATAGCGGGTACAGAAAAATTCATGGTGTCTCTTGCATAATGTGTTATGAATGACACATCAGAACAGTTTGGGTATGAACACACACTTTAAAATATCCCCCCCACCAATCATAAATATTTTTGCTTAGCATTTAACATTATGTGATGAGTGTTGACATAGGATTTTAACACTTTTCAGAAAGATGCATCTGCAGCTGGAAAAGCTGTGGATTAACATTTCAGATTCTGGCTGGCCTATTCCCTATCTAGCCTTAATCTCTAATTCTATTTAATGACACCATTTGGACACCAAAACTAATTTGGAACCTGGTAGTTCACTTAAGTGTGACTTTGTGACAGGAAAGCATTACACTGCTGCTCAGAGAGTTGCAGTGGCTGCTTGGAAGTCCCCAAGGAAAATTCAAACCTTTCAAGGCCTTAATTGTTTTGGATCTGGTTATTTTATCATCAGAAGAGGCACTCAGCATTGAGAAGCCTTGATATAGAAAAGAAGTGGATGGAAAGAGCACTTGAATATTCAGGTCTGATCATCTCCAGATTGAACTCCCACACATGTTATTAAAGCCTATTTTCCAGTCTGACGACTGGGAGAGGGAAGGCTTGCAGAAGCTTTTTGCAGCATGTAATTAGTTTAGGAGCTCAGTGCAATAGCATCAGCTGGAAGAATATAGAGATGATGAAATTTGGTAATTTTCAACAATATTATTAATTAGGAAGACTACACAGTCCTTGGAAAGACATCTCTGGTGTTTACATTTTGTAAAACATACCTAAATAAAATACGCTCTCAGAAGTTATACTTGGAAGACTWCACAAATCCAGAATGCTAAATTAAAATTGGGTCCAGAATATTGTGACAAGACATACCACAGAGTACAATGTCTTGTGTTTCTCTTAGAGAAAAAAAAAAGTAGCTATTTAATTCACTCTCTTACCTAAAGATAACCTACTGTCTTCCATACAGTTCCATACCTGCCACCTGGTTCTTTCTTTGACCCTGGAGGCTGCAGTCTTTTCAGCATGCATGTGTTGACTAACCTTACAGACATTGGCTACCAGGGCAGATTAATTTTTTTTTCTCTCTGTACTCTGTTTCACTGAGTGAACTTGTAGTAACATCCAGGAGAACGCGATAATTCTTTATTCACATACAGCAGTATCACCTGGGTCCTACAAGTTTTGCAGTGTCATTCCTACCCCAATAGTTGAAGGAAAGACAAAGGCCCAGTAATGCCTCTAAAAGTATGCAATCTAYTCTTCATAAACTGAAGGAGTCAGGTAAATACAACTTCAAAACACAGTCAGGCCACAAGGCTTATGTTTTTCAAGGTGACTGTCTCCTTCAAACAACAATAAAAACTCACTTAGTAATAAAAGCAGATTCATAGTCTAAAATCTCATCCTAAAACATGGCTTATTTTTTTGAAATTAATATGCTAGCTTTTATAAGAGTCCCATCTCTCAGAGCACCAATTTCATGACCACTGGTAAAACATGATGTACCTACTCATTAAAGAACAGGTAGCAGCACATCTCATCACCTCCCTGAGCTGTGAACATGTGAACTAATTAATCATAAGATAAAACTGTGCATTACAGCTGGTCAAAAAGACTAATGGAAGGGTGTGGGGAATGTATTTCAAAATACAGTACTAGTCTAAAAATCTCTGCAGATTATCTGCAGTGGTACAGTTTGCCTAGGAGATATAATTCTCTAGTGGAAAGCCTAGGGTTCAAATAAATTAAATAAAATATGCATAAGAGGTTCCTGCCAACATGCAGAAATTTYCTTGGTGTAACTTCAGTGGGATTCTACAGCCTGAGCATGAAGCCGTGTCCAGACACTTTCATTTGTTCTCAGGGTGACTGTGTTATGAATATTTATGTAAATGCATTCCCAGACTACATAAACTAATCACAGTTTGACATCCAGATGGCCAAAAAAMCTTTTACAACAGTCTAATGGGAAGGACTTCAAATCACTCTGAACATAAAAGAAAAGTGAAGAATAAAACTCACATTTCAGTTCCCGATGCCTTTTTGCACCTCACCTGAGAAATCTCTGCCCACACTATTCTGTCCTTGTTGACCGTGCAATACCCATACAGTAAACTAGAGAATGCAATGTTTTAATTCCTTCTATCCATAGRTAGATGACACAAAAAGACAGTTGTTTCTGGCATTGGAACCTCTCAGTGGTCTCTGAGTCTGACTTTGGAAAAAAAGTTTTGAAACTGAAGAGAAAAAACTTTAGTGTCAGCCCTAAAGTGTCAYGGTGTTTAAATTCCCTAAGCATTTTTAATCACACATACTTAAACTGGGTTTTTTATTAAATTGATGCAAGATGTTTCTGTTCCTGTCATCCTGGATTACAATCTTGCAGTTTTAGATTCCAGTATGGGACCACTGGTTTTGGTCTCCAGGTTCCACYGTGATTTTCAGATTTAGGCATGAGCCCATGTGAACTTGGTAAGTTCAAAGAGATATGTCTTTTTAATCCCATCAAACCATGCATTCAGTAAGGTCTTCATTGTCCAATGAAGATCTCGACACGAGCTAGCTCATGACAAAACATTCTTTACAGGTATCTTCAAAGTAAAGAAACAGAAGATATACCTGAACCACTGTGAGAGTGATGTCCATTCACAACCAGGACCAAGACTGTAAAACCCCATCTCTGACTTCTACAGAGGAGGAACCAAAGGAAAAGTTGAATCCTTGTTTGAAAATACTGGAATTACTCTTGAATTTTATCAGAGAAAGATTTTTCCTTGTATATTTTTCCAGGTGTATGTAATTCTGGAATGCTTCTGATTTTATTGTCACAAACTTTCATGGATTATTTGAAGTGGAAAATGGTTCTATCAGGACTGCTCCAGTCCCACTAGTTCTGTGATCATTTTTTCTGAATAGGTCTGAGGGTATAATAAACTGCATGCAGAAACATGTAAGTATTCAGAATGCCTGAGATTAAAGAACAGAGAAATTTTARTTTGTCACTTTGTCCCTTAGCAAGTGAGACTGCCATTTCTATGGGATGCATCACACGTTGCACATAACATATATAACGCATGTGTCAAAAATATCCTTGCAAGCTTTGAAATAAAACAGTAAAAAGCCTATGAAAAGTTAATTCCATTACAACATTCACATTTCAACATTTACTGTATAGACAATGAAKGGAAAACAAAATAAGCTCAAATAAACCAGCATGTATACAACTGAATCACTAAAAAAATTCAGAAATCTGTTGCATTTGGGTTATTGTGTGGGGGTTTTCTGTTTTTTTTTTGCTCTCATGGTGGGGTTTTTCTTTTGCTTGTAGTTGTTTTACATAAACTGTTACAAATTATTTACAGTCTCATCTCACTAAGTGCCTAATTGAAAACTAGTCAAATGGCAGATTTTCAGTAAAAGCCTTCATTACTTTCTCCTTTTACTTTCTGCTTTCACTTCTTCCATTTCCTCTTCCCTTTGTCCTGAAAAGCTTCATGCAGAAAAGGGAGCAGAGAAGCTTTGCCATCAGAAATATACACAGGTCACCTTCCATCAGGAAGATTCAAGAGGAACAGAATGGGAAATTTTGCTACACAGCCAGTAAGGCAGGTTCTGTGCTTAACAGAGAGACTAAATTACAGCAGAGAAGAACAGGGAAAGATTTATGCTGGGGTTTATTGCCTTCACTAACTGAGTGAAGATTAGCATTATGGAAACACCCCTGTGGTTCATTGCTAGTTTTGGGCATCCAGATGAGCAATCTTGTCGGAAGGTGGTCATGAATGACACATCTGCATCACCAAGGCAGACATATATTACAGAGCAAAGCCTAGCTCTCTTACTGACAAGCTGTAACTTGGTGCAAATTGACTTTGGGACATGTCTCTGCTTGGGACAAAACCCAGCTGTTTAGTTAAGCAAAATTTTCTACTTTTGTGATTTTTTTCTGCCACCCTTTAACCCAGAGCAGTTACCATACAGTCCCAAAAGATTTAACAGCAAGTATTTATGTCTCTGTCAAAGAAATTGCTTTAAAAAAGCAAACTAATACTAAAATCCAGTAGACCTTGAATAATTCCTGTTCTGGACCATTTTTAGCAGGCTTCAAGTTGCTCACCACAATCACTTARCACTGATTAATGAGGTATAAACCTCATCATCTTTTACCTCTGCAGTTGCCTGTCTCTAAAGTCATTTGTACTCATCAGAGCAGTCTCTTAACAAGAAAAGTAAAGACAACGACCCAGAGCATCAAAAACCTGTCTAAACCCCGCACTATCCAGATGACTGTACAATCACTGGAGGTTTTTTCCAGGTGTGTTCCATGGACCAAGCTGAAACGGTGAGATGCTTCCACAATATAYGCAACTTGTGGTTACACAACTCCTTCAGGCTTGTGGCAGATGACATTTAGCTTGTTCATGCCTCAAAAATCAGGGAAACTTATAGACCTTGGTTGTCTTTTTCCCCCTCACCTACAGCCCCCCCTGCCTGGAGCCAAGCAGATTTCAAACATGAAACACTAAAAGTATCTTGGTTCCGAATTCTGTCCTAAGTCAGCAAAATCTGCATTCCTTAACACAGTCTCAAACACTATAAGAACCAGATGGGTCTTGCTTTTGTTGGAAAAAATAACAATGCTGTTTTAAATAATGACTTTATTTTTCTCCAGCCCTTGGCAAGATTTGACATGCAGAATAGTCAGCATTCCACAATTTCTGCCCACAAGCAAGTGTGAGATGGCTCCAAGATGCCTTGCTTCTATGTACYGTAGGAGTTTTTTAATGAGAAGCCAAACTCTGATAATTGGAGATGCTGCAGCATAAAAAGCCCTGGGAGAGGAGCCTKGTGAAAAATAGAAGTGGAATTAAATTTACATTGGAAACACAGGACCTTATGGCAATGAACATAGTAATAATTTTCTTTCAAACATGGTGAAAAACTTACACCTATTAAAATTCTCCACAACCTCATCCTATGGCTGATATCAATAGATATATTTCAGCCCACTTCAACTCCCTCTGAACAGTTCACATGTCTTCACAAGAATTTTGGTATATTATGATAGTTTTCAAAATTCACCTTATAATAAAGCACATACTGAAATATTTGCTGATGCATGTTCCTGCTTGCTTTTTCTGATGCATGCTGCTTGAATTTTCTACTAAAAATAAAAATGTTGCCTACRTTAAGTGATTAGTTGAAAGAGAGGAGAAAGGAGGAAGCAATTGGATAAGTGCATTTCAACAGTCTTCTACAACAAGAAAGAAAAGTACAGTAATCCAGACCAGATGTGGCAGAAAAAAMCAGAAGCACATAAATATGGTCATTCTAATATCTATGTGGTTTCCACCATTCAGTTTCTTTTTAGTGCCAAATGCATTTGTGATGAAAACAAACCTTTTTTTTCTGAGACAATGATCTTGAAAGAGATTAATTTCTGCCCCACACCATGCTACCTTTGAAGATAAAGACCCATAGGTAGTCTTGTTCTCCCCTTCGTTTAGAACCTCCTAGATAATTGAACCTTTCCTTTCCCTCTTTTCCTTTTTCACATTTTTGCCTTTCTGTTATACCTCTTTCCTCTAGTTTCCTTTAACACCACTGATTGTCTCTCGCTGCATCCTCTTGCCAGCATCCTCTTGTTCTCCTTTCTTTCCTTTCAAGAAGGCTTGACTCAGTTTCCCAGACCTGCATGGATGGATTTTTTTTCCTCCCCACTTGGGAAGAATTTCCCAAGAGCCTAGCACTCCAAGTCCTCCTCCTTCCACCCAAATCCTTTGTTTGCACTGGAGTAAATGCTACCCTTTCAGTACAGTCATAAGCACACAGTTTGTTTTTGCTGTGTCATTGGGCTGCTCTTCTCAGATTCTTCCTCAAAATATTCTGGGAATTCTTTGCAAACAGAGARCATTTGAAATCCCACTGGCTGCTCCTTGATTGGTTCAGTTACAGGCTCCACCAACTGCAGCAAAGCTGTTTCCAGCAGCTGCCTGCAGACAGACAGGAGGTCTCTGTGCACCGAGCAGGGCAGAGGATGGCTTTGTGACCTCTGTTACCCAAGTTATCTAAAAGCCTTCTTTTTACAACCTAAAGAATGGATCTTTCATTACACAGCAGAATAACACTGGCTTGTTTTGAAGGAAAGTAGTAGCCCTGTTTGGGTTTAAAAGCAAAAATATTTTCAATCTCTGCACAATCAGGCTCTTTGGAATTCAGACAAATGGCCTTAAGTAAAAAAATCTTAATTCTTTCTTATTTAAACTGTCTTAAGGCCATGGGGAGATTTCTTCCTTTATAGTAAAAACCTCTCTTTCTCTCACTGAGCTGTAAAGGTAAAAGGCAGGATTTGAATAACAGGGACTGGTGAAAGTTGACCTGAGTTTCTGTCCTACTCCTCTTCCTTGAGTAAACCACATTTGATCTGGGACTCAGGGCATCAAACTGTTGCCTTTTGGATTCTGTATTCATTCTCTTCTCTGCAAAATAACTTATCTCTCTTCCTCTCTACCAGATTCCAGCAATTTTTTTCCTTTTTTTTAAAAAAAAAAACCCACCTAATTTCACAGACTTCCATAGTGTCTGACAATCAGAGAGGCATGGCAAATTCAGTAAACAGCTGAGACCACCGGGAGCATCTGCCCTGACTCCTCACACAAAGGGGAACTGCAGCTTTCAGAAAWGGGGCTGAAACACTATTTGAAAACTGTCATGTTCAGGTTTCTCTGTGATTGCAGGCTGTGGCTTCAGCATTGCCCTGGTGACTGCCAGCTGTCCAAGGCCTGCCTCAAAATTGCTGCAGTTTCCAAACATTATTTGTATGGACATTATCCTCCTTTGTAGAAGGATTGTGCTTGATCCAAAACATACACCTTTTGGCATTTATCCCAACTGTTTTTTGTGCGATGTGACATTACTAAGCATCAGAAATTAACAAAACCAAGGGACAGTTTGGTATTCAGYTTGTGAATTTGGATTCTCAGCAGAAAAAGCCAGAAAAAAGCYACATGAAAAAAAACCCCAGGAACATTAAATGCAGCCTCCACCAACATAACTCTCCACTCAAACACTGTATAATTTATGTGTACACACTCACTATTAAGAAAACTCCATAATTAATAAAAAAATAGATAAACACTGACATTAAGGTGTGATGCCATAGATTTGGCTACATTTTTTTGGTAATAAGCATATTCACAAGCTGGTTCTTCCCTGAAACTAATTAAAGACATCCCATTGTCACCACATCCATGAGAATAGTTAAACAGACAGACATTTATTTTCACATGTGACAGAGTGGTAGGTTTGCTCATAAATGGACAAAGAAATCTATTGATACATGCAAAGATGTGAATGAAAAATCAGTGCTTAATTTGAAAAGAGACATGCTKAAAGTTTATGGAGTCCATTAGCCAACTGTTTTTTAATGTTAAATTTTTTCTTAAATGCATTATCAGAAAGGTGGATGCTTTATTTTATTTTTGTCCCATCTTCATAGTTTACTCTTCATTTGTATGTTTTATATCTATGTGAAAATTTGGCCCGAAATGCAGATAGCTGTAAATACCCTTCAGCCTGATGCTCAGTCATGCTGCAACCATCCTAAAAATGTTCAGAAATATAGCTTTTTTGTTTTGTTTTGTTTTGTTTTTTGGGTTTTTTTTGTTTGTTTTGTTGTTGTTGTTGGTTTTTGTGGAGAACTTGAGAGAAGGTGAGAAGGTCTAAAGTATAATTCACAATTTATGGAGGTACAATGGCAACTATTAGCTGCCATCGAAGAATAACTTTATTAGATGTAGTCACAGGACTACTACATTGACAGGAACTCAAATGTCCATGAGTGCACTGCAATCAAGACAAGCTGGCATCATGGAACTCCTTGAACCACAGCCACAACTTTTTTTGGTGATGGGCTGTGACACTAASTCATGTTCCAGTGCCCTTTCTAGTGACTATGTTTTCCCACCCTGGAGGTCCTGGCACTGAAAGCTCAGTTTCTTCCACATTCTGCAGCTCACAACTCTCTTGGCCTTGGCATACCAAAGGTCCTGTGGGACATGTGGCCCCACAGCAACCAAAGCCCTGTAGGAGACCTGTGACAGACCACAGCAGATGTGTGAAAAGTAAGTTACTCTGCTGCTCTGGTATGTACATCTAGGAGTAAGTTCAACCAAGCCAAAGTAAACAATGGCAGGTGATCTTTGAGTGCAATGCCACTCGCACCAAGCTGTATTATTGGTAGTCACGTTTGCCCAACTTTTTCTAAAAGCTACATACACCCAATGCTGCCTAAGTGACAGTATCAGAAATATCTCATTTGTGTGTGGATGTAGCAAAACTAGAATCAATGGCAAAAAATAATTAGGTGTGAGGTGCTGAGAGCAGCTTGGTGGCTTAAGATGCAAGGATGGCAAAAATGTCAACTTAACATAGAAAAAATGAGGAGTGAAGTATAAATCAGCTGGAGCAAAAAAGGAAGGTGGATCCCCTAGCAACAGCAGCACAAATGTCTGCAGGTAACAGTGATGGTTATCTGCATGYCCCAGCCCACTGGGATGCTGAATGGACCCTCCTTGGACAGCCCATCACCTGGACTGTGTCCATTAGATTTGGTGTGGGAGGAAATCACTTTGCACCTCCACGCTAACAAAAATGTAATTTGACTGCAATTGCATGCTTATATATTTCACTGGACTTCAAACCTRTAATTAGCAGTTTCACAATCAAGCCAAATATCCTGCATTGTTATTTAATTACAAGCTGGTATATCTGAATGCCTAGATCACTGAGAACCCTGCTGTCCTACACATTTCCTTCCAGTGTGATCATTATTCAAAAACACGTTGATCATGTTTGCATCAGCTACCTCTCAAGTCTCCCACCCTGAAGGGAAAGTGTTAGACTTTGGCAGTTATGATTCTACAAGCAGACTGAACCCAAAATATTCTTCTGCCTGCCAGCACCCAGTTCTCTGCCAAAAACTGATATGAAGTTAATCAGTCATTATTTATTGTCCAGGTCCCTCGTGCTCTGTGTTTTGTCTGTGGAGTTGCCCTTGGCTACTGAAAAAAACCCCAAATGCCAGACGGACCTTCCTCCAGATTCTAGGTTATCAGAAATTATTTTCAAATACTGTTACAGAGGCAGGGCAGAGAATGCGAAGAAGTGATGCAGGATTAATCTCCAGTGAAGAGGCAGGCTGAGACAGACAGAAATATCAGCAAGGACAAACTGCTTTGTATTCCTATGGATGAACGCTGAAGGCCAAAACTGCAGTTTCATCTGTCAGCTACACTCCTAAACACTTTGGCAGAAATATTGAATTACTCTACATATGGGCTGCAGTACTAAATTTCAGTATTCCCTGACCTCTAATTTCTTATGTTCCCGCGTCTACTGAAAACACAAGGTCTGGCCATTATTCATAATTAATTGAAGCTGAAAAAGACACTCTCTTGTACTGTGAGACTATTTTCTAAATGGAAGAGAAACTGGCATTGAACTCGAAGCTTCATCCATTATCTTTTGGCTGTTGTACATTTTCAAGCATTTTGGCTTTTTGTTAGATACAGATTAGGGATGAACCTTCAATGTTTGSCTTTGAGAATCACACTCTAACTTTGAAATTCAGCCAAAAATACCCAAATTGATTTTACTTACTTACCCTTGCTTATATGTGTACATTCCTTATCTTAGGTCTTTTCTGAACTTTAACTGAGTCTTTGTGTCTGAAACCTCTGGACACACATATGAACAGCATGGATTTGAGAACTGAGATATTTATTTCCTTTAAGTGAACATGTGAACCACCTTCTAAAAAAGRACATGCTGCCCTGGAGTCCCCTTAGTGTTTTGCCCATGCAGATGTAAAAGGAGCTCTACATCAGAACACAGGTAAACAAGACAACCATGTTCTACTCTCATGCAAAAAGTCTACTCTGCATACTGAGAGTGTGTATACACTTTGTGCCTCCTCACTGCTAAAAAGGACAAAATACTTGCCTTGCAGGCACCAATTACAAAACAGAGGTGAGCAACATGTCTCTTCGTCCAATTGCTCTGGACCACATTCCTCTGTCCTCACAAGCCTGAGAACAAGAAGATAAAGCTTTCTAACATCTTTGGCCAGTACAGAATGGAGTGTAGAAGTCCTGGTATTCTATTCATATCTCATGCTGCTGGCTTAGAGATAAGAACATCACCAAAATGCCTATTCTGCTCTGGAATAAAACATACTAGTTTAGGCAGGCAATATTACATACTAGGCAGGCAGGCCTATTACAACATACTAGTACTTAGGCAGGCAATATCCTCTGTTGTTCTAATAAATAGACATTTCAGTGGATATCTTTCTGTGCTACCTTTATAAGAGCAGGAATAATGTGCTACTAAAAATGCTTGAAAACATCCCTTCCATTTCAAATTCACCTGGAAGAAATAAATCTGTTTTCTTTTAAATGTAAAGAAATAAAATCCTGAAGAAAGGTATTCACTGACTGCTAGATAAAACACTTCTCTATTCTCACCTATGGGATTAAAGCTTTCTAAAATTCATATTTGAGTACATCAGAGGCATAGCAAGTTCCACCAGTCTCAGCTTGAAATGAGTAAGTCCTTAACAGAAATGAAGGAACTAAGTAACGTAACTTTCATAAGTGACATCAACATCCAAGCACGACTTTTAATTTAACAAGAAAGAAGAAAAGTTGCCTCTTTAATTCAAAGCATAAAAGATAATGATGCTGTCAGACACAGAACAGAAATTCTGCAAAAAAAAATCAGTAACAAATGAAGTCCAAAAATTATGCATGAATTTTATTAGAATACTTTGTTTCCTGAGCTAGATTTACAACACAACATGCAGATGCATTTAACAATGTACTTCGCTATACATTCTGCACTTGTGACAGCTGTGCAACAAAAGGAGCAATTGAGAGAGTTTCCAGTTTTTAGTAACTTCAGAAAGTAACAGAATGTTCAGTAAACAAACAACTTTACTGTTAGTAGTGTCAGTGTTGAGTTTCCAATGCTTATCAAGCTGAAAGGATAAATTTCAGCAGCAGACTTAAAGCTCTTATACTTTGACACAACTTCTACATTTGAAGTTTTGGCAGTGTTTATTACATTTCTTTCAYTCACTTAGACATAAGAGTAGCAACTTAAGCACATTCAGGCTCTAATGCCTCGACTGAAAACACAGAAGAGGACAGTAGTGGCAGAAAGATGAACAGTACCTCAGGACAAGCAACTTACATCAGYGTAATTTTGACAAGTTCTTTTGATGGGTCACCAAGCTTACTGCAAGAGTTCTATATGCATGTACAGCAAAAAGATGGCTCCACAAAATGTCAATACTTTTGCAACCAGGTAACACTGATGATGCTGATTCACAAAAATGGTGTGCAAATGGGGCTCAATTTCACATCTTTCAGAAGCTTTAAACATTTGATTTAGGATCTTTGWGTTTCAGGAAAAGGAAGGCAATTTTTGGGATCTAAATAAAGGACAGTATTTCTTTTAAAATCTGAGTACTAGAAATTTCAGGAAAAGCTGTGAATCTAACTTCTGTTAATTTTTCTGCCTTGCTGCATGAAAGTAACACTAAAAAGCTATCTTGAAAACAGAAACCTGTTTACAAAGAGAATTATAAACAAGGTAAACAACAAAGCATACATGGCTTCTCCAATCAGTGCATGTCTTTCACTTTTTCAATGAATATTGAGTTATGACTTTATGCTGAAACTTGATACAAATAAATTCCTGTATTTGTCCAAAAAGAGAAAAVATACAATAACATGCAGTACAAGCGTACCTCTGATTTCTAGACAAAAAAAAAGTTTGGATTCACCTGACACTGCAATGCTCTACATGCTACTGAGAAAGAAAGGTTGAAGCACACCAACAGAAAATATGTTTTGATTTTTAACCTATGCTGGAGACATGATAAACTGAACAGCTTAATGATTAGAGTTAACTTACTAAAATGCTAATCACATTAGTTCATAGCTGTGCACATCTCTKAATTAAGAGATATATAAAATATATCTCTAAATATATTAATGGTGATGTAAATGAAAAAATACCACCCTTTTTAATCTTTTAGTTTGGCTATCACTTTGAAATTCTTTGAAAAGGTCGAATACTTTAATCTAAATATTTTGTCAAGCATTGGAACAATCTGCCCAGGATGTGGTGGAACCACTGACCCGAGAAAAGTTCAAAAGATGTATAGACATGGCACTTAGGAACATTGTTTATTGGTGACTTGGCAGTTCTGGGTTAATGGTTGGACTCAATGATCTTGAAGGCCTGTTCCATTCTAAATGATTCTATGAATCTCATTGAAAATGGCAATGGAACTACCTGTAGCAGTTTACACACAGAAAGACTGGCAACTGCTGTGGAATGACACAAGTCTTGTGTTTTGTGTTTTGAAAGACCTCAGTTAGCTGATCACTCAACACTTCACTGCAGAATATTCCAGAAATATGTAATGGAGTATCCTGGTTGGCACTTACATGCACAGAGCTGCTTGAATAATGATTAGTTCACACGTGCAATGTGCTGCTATTTGAGCTGCTAATAATCAATTGTCTGCACTCAGGAATAGCACTTTGTAGTATATGAAAAATTTCAAATATGTCTAAGTGCTCTAAAGGAAAGAGCCAGTAGTGTTACAAGATGCAGAGGAGGAAAGCCATATTTCAGATTTGCACCACATACATAAAAACAACAATTTAAAAAACTTGTTGAAACTCTCAGAAGGCGCCTGTTCTGCAACCTCAATGGTTACAGAGAACATATATATTGTTTTCTGTAGAAACACTGAAAATACTGACACAGCAGAACAGGGAAAATCTGAGATACACCTGAAAGAAGTCTCTGGGGGATAAAAATTAAAATGCTTCTTTTTATCATACACCAAAATATGTTCACATTTATCTACTAAGCCAATATGGCCAAGGAACCRCTGGTAACATTTACTTTCACAATTAAAAAAAACACACAGAAGAGACAAATTAATTAAAATCATGCTTATGTAGCTAAGCTGATATTTCCTCTAACAAGACCTCTAATGTTTGGGACACACTCAGTGTTACTGCGCTCCTGATGCTTCACCCTCAGTCATCAATGCCTATCATCAGTGTGGGGGTCACACTGACAGATTTTGTGCTCTGCAGGACTGCAACATCCTGATTTTAAAACGTCATGAGCATGTCACGTTCCTGTACACTGGTGTAGAATGGCCTCCCAAAAATAAAGGAATGTAGACCTGGTTTAATCTTCTCAGCCAAAGCCATTATTATGTTAAGATCGCCCTCTGCTGTCAAGTCAAGATCTATCTTTAAGCTTCGAAGAGACTTAAAAGGTTTTTTTCCTTTCTGCCTGCAAGAAAATAGAAACATGTGTTTTAAAAAAGAACAAAAGAAATTTCTCTAAATTTGTCTTCCATTATTTGTTCACTTACGTGTCATCCTCTATGTACTTTATTAAAGTCAAGGCTTTTCTGTGRAGGACTAGCAGAAACTGCGCAAGGAAAGTACTCCTCAGAGACAAGCCAGGCTTCAGGTGAAAGATCTGTTAAAAATTGTACCAGAATATTAGGTACACATGGAAATTCAAAAACCATTTTAAGAATGTAGAAAATAAAGAAACATTGTATACACATATAACATATCCTTAATTGTAGCAAAGCAGGTAAATAACAGAAGATTTGTATATATTGTCAGAATGCTTTCCATGTTTTCTATCTGTTSAGATACAATAAAAGAAGCTGTATTACAATTCTGTTTGGATAATTATCTGAATGATTCAAGTCAGGTAATTTTTTCAATACTGTTAAGATAGACACTGTTGCACAGCAATAGAAAATGTCCCTTGTTTTTCACAACTAAGCAGGAGTTTCAGTTTTATATTAGTGTTTTTCTTTCTACTTATGCACAGAAGAATCACAGCAAGAGTATGAAGAAAAGCTACCAAACCATTAAATGAYCTATTTGTGTTAAATTTGCTTTTACTGGGGGTGAAAGTACTAAACTGCATTTATTTATTTTCTGAAAAAGCAACAATTACCTGATCCAGGAAAGCTTTTACTAACGTATCTCGATGCAGGATATCTTGAAAGACATTTCTATAGAAAAGAAAGCAAACATGTGAGGTAATGCCGTTAAGGAATATTAACATTCCAGGAGCTGAGCAGAGCAATAGCATAACTGTTGACAATTTGGCTGAAAATTAATTCAAAATAGTGGTGARCTACAAAAATTCTGGATTTTTAAAAAATAACAAAGAATTTTAAAGCATTCAGATGAAATGAACTAAATCTAGGAAAGCCACTGGTCCCTGTCAAACACAATTAGCTCTAGTATACCCCTGATAAAAGCAGGCAATAAAATTAATAAAACATGGTTAGAATTACSGCTGAAAATTAATTTCAATGTTATTTGATGTAATCAAACTACTGAAGGACCCGGTAAATTCCACCAAAACAAATGTAACTACCAGAGCTGAAGAAGGCTTTTTTTCAGAAAGCTCCATGTACTTTGATAGCAAGTAAGAGCTATACTGCTTTTACACTATTTTCCCAAATCAAGTCACATTATGAGATGTGAGAATAGTACATACAAATCAGGTGTGAAACTCTCATCTGTGTGGATAATATGGTCTTGAGACATTTCTTCATCTGAATTAGCCCTCCAAAATGCTGTCAGCTCAGATCTCATGTATCGTCGTTGGTTATAGATGTGTTCATGACAAGGGGGCATCTGCTTCACAGTATTGACATCCACATCTATATGTGTAGTTGGGTATGGGGCATACATTACTTGACGGAAGGGCAACACAAAACTTCCTGTTGCATCCTGTTTTAGGAAAAAAAATAGTTAAAAACACTGTATTGGGACAAAACAATATTAATGCATCATMCTTAAATTCTGTAACCCATTTGTTTAGATATATTTTGTTTGGGACAGCTGGTGATTGTAGTACAGTAACAAGTCCTTAATACTGGATAACTTCCTCAATGAAACAGTGCAAACAGTACCGAGGTGACCATTGTATTACAGTACTGCATCACCTGTTTTGTAAGTCCATTAGCATTACAGTATTATAGTTAGCTGGTGAGGTCAGACTGCTCACTAGAGCATTATTTTTCTTCACCCTCACCTATTGCTACAGACTGTTTAAAATACTTGGAAACTCAGAACTGATGTGCTGTTCTTCTTTGGTATTGTTAAAACACAAAAATTTTAATGCCTTTTGGTATTCTAGCCACAAGCARACAAGAGTACAATTATTGCACCTCAACGTAGAGGAACAATCCTAAACAATATTCAAAAAACAGACATGTCACAGAAAAGACTAGCTTGGAATTTTAACATGAAAGTTATTACAAGGATAGCTACAGTGCCAGAAAACGTGACATCAAGGGAAGATGACCTTKTTCTGAATGTAAATGTGTGTATGTATGCGTGTCCGTATTATATGTACCAACATACACTGACGCATGTTCTTAAAACYACAGAACTTTCCTAAGTGTACTTACTTTGAGTAAGCCTTGAACAAAAAGTCCTGACTCGTATTTGAAAGAGGATTCACTTCTACAGAGTCGGGAACACTTCCGCTCAGATGGTGTAAGAAACAGGCACAATGTTCTCACAATCTGCATTAAAAAGAACAGTTTTGAAAAGTATGAACATGAAACGAAGTAAGTCAGACTAGACTGTATTAGGCATTTCAAATAATGAACGAAAGAGTTCATCATGATGATCAGAAAAGCTAAAACTTTATAAAAAGCCACAGAACAGTGACATGCTTTCACTTATTTTTTAATTACTGGTGCTGTAAGGCATMCTATTCCAACTTCTTGTCAAATGATGAATAGATCCAATACTTTTTTGCAACAAAGTTTTTTTTATCCAATTATGTAGAACAAATCACTTTTGTGTTCTTCTACCTCTTTTACATAAACAAGAGTTACTGTGATTACTTTCCTAGCCTTTTAAGCATCTTATTTTATTCATTCCATATTGAAATAGCAGTTATTGTCTCAAATCAGACACAGTCAATTTCCTTAATAAGTACTCATGTTTATTTCYTCAGTAATTTCCTTAAACTCTCAGTTAAAATGAACACTGGTACTTCATCATTTATTTTCAAACTCCTGGGCTGAAATAGCTACCAGTAATAACTCCAAATACAACATGTACTCCATTCTGTTCACCTTTCAGTCTTAATCTATGGTATCCTGTCTCTCTCTCTGAGATATTTGAAAACGCTCTGTCCTCACACAACTTGTTTTTGCAATACCTAAAACAACGACAACACAATTTCTGACTGATGCTTTTCATCACAATATGCCACAAGTGTGTTTTTTTAACTTTGAGGCAAGCTAAAGTATGCCATTAAGAAAGCAATTACTTCAGAACAACTGTACCGTGACACAAGCAGCATGYTGCTGATAAGAACATGTATAGAATTTATCTATGAAATTTATCCTGGATGGATCTTGAGGCTCACATTCYTTTACACAGTTTTTTTCCTACGCTGTATAGCTTATTGATGTATTATTTTACACATTCATAACCACTTAGACCTTAAATACTTTTTACTAACTATTTCATGATACATAAGYTTTTTATAACTACTTAAGCTTCTAATATTTCCTCTTATATGTGTGTACATACATAACACTTCTCTTTAACATGTAACATTTTCAATAACTTAATTGTGTGTAAATTTTACATCTCTGAAACAACACATGTCAACTAGGGTTAGCTGATTTCACTAAGATCTGAGAATTTTCCTTTATTTGGTTTCCCTGCTGCTTATGACCATGAGCATTTACTGTTGATTTGATCAGAGCTGCTTTACCATTGCTGGTAGCACAAAAGAAACAATGCATTTCTACGGCCACAATTTTTATAAAGCACAACAAACTGTTTATTTCAAAACATAGGATTACTAAAAATGCCTTGTATTTTGTTTAAAAAACTGATACACTTCATAATTTCAATAAGCTATAATAAAGCCATAAAATAYCTATATATAGTATGCAGGGGCTATATGACATATTCAGCAGGCCCACTGTTCACAATTTTTATTTCACATTGAAGGAATACACACAGACTCCATGAAACACAAGCACTCACAAACACAAAAGTATGTTTACCGCGTAGTGCAAGAGAAATGATGGAGGCACTAATTGTTTAAGAGCACAGAGACAGTATCCAATGACATGGGTAACACTATGTATGAGAACGCTCCCAGTGCTCTCCAGGGGTCAGTTCTGGACTTGGTCATGTTCAACATCTTTACTGATCATCTGGATGTGGGGATTGACTGCACTCTCAGTCAGTTTGCAGATGACACCGAACTGGGCAAGAATGTTGATCTGCTCAAGGGTAGGAAGGCTCTGCAGAGAGATGCGGAGAGACTCAATGGGCCAAGGACAAACTCCATGAGGTGCAGCAAGGCCAAGTGCTAGGTCTTTTCTTTGGGTTATTAAGAACCCCAGGCAGCACTACAGCCTAGGGGCAGAGTAGCTGAAGAGCTATTCAGCAGAAAGGGACCGGGGAGTGCTGGCTGAGAGCCAGCTTAATATAAGCCAGCAGTGTGCCCAGGTAGCCAATAAGGCCACTGGCATCCTGACCTGTGGATGTGGCCAGCAGGACCAGGGCAATGACTGTCCCCCTGTACTTGATTCTAGTAAGGCCACTGCTCAAATCCTGGGCTCAATTCTGGGCCTCTTGCTTCAAAACAGGAGAAGGATCTCTTCAAATCCAGAGAAGGGTTTATGAAAGGACTAGAAAACATGTCGTATCAGGAATGGTTGATTACTCATGAGGAGACTCAGGGTTGACCTCATTCCTCTCWACAACTCCTGAAAGGAGTTGTGCCTGCAGTAAGAGGACAAGAGGAAATGGCCTTAATCTTAGACAGAGGAGATTCAGATCAGGTATTAGAAAAAAAAAAATTTTTGCTGTTAGGGAAGTCAGGCACTGGAATAAGTTGCCCAGGGAGGTGGGTGGAGTTCCCATCCCTGGAAGTGTTTAAGAGGTTTCCAGACCCGGCACTAGGTGATGTGGCTGAGTGGTTTAGGATGGCAATGCTAGGTGGATGGTTGGACTGGGTTATCCTGAAGACCTCTTCCAACCTTGATGATTTTGTGATTCTATGACACAGCTGAAATGAGCAAACCAGTCAGGTCTCTTTAATTTGTATACCTGAGCTAACAAACCTAATTTTAAAAGCTCAGACTCATTTACTATTCATTCATATACTGTATCAGTTAAATAGATTGTTTGTCTTATAGTTGTCAGAATACAAATGAAAGGCAGAATTATCATTTGCTAGACCAGTCAGCTGAACATAACCAGACAAAAGTATTCCCTCCTTCTTCAACCTCAAGTATGTTTATAGATCTATTCTGTTTCAAGTAACACACTAACACTCCTAATAATCAGCATTTTAGTTCAGTTTATTACGAAGTATGTTACCTTATTAACTTTTTCTGCACTGCTTCCTACGACTACAGAACAACCACACGTCTGCAGGTGTGAACTAATTGCACTGCGAGCAAAAACAGACACAGGTTAATACATTTAGTCAGACTTTTCAAATGAAACAATTATCACCTTCACAAGAAGAATAAAGTGCTCCAAGTATAAATATAGCCTAGGCACCCACAACTGTAAGACTTTAAACAGCAGGGTAGGTTACTGCTGAAATCCAAAAGTTCAACAGTTTCTTTGGTACTGAAAGTACATGTGATGGTGTATAAATAGGTGCCACCAAGCACCACATAAATGAATGCAGTTACACAGGAGATACTATGAAACGTAACAGCGCATCAGTTAAAACCTATAAAATACTTTYCCACAGGAAGAGATCAAGTTGCTCTCAAGTTCAACTATTTCCACTTAAAAATTAAACACTGAGAAAAAAGAGAAATACACAACTAAACAATAACCATTCTGTATGCCATATCATTAATGCCTCTTATTTAGAATTCATGCACAATCCAGGTTCTTTGCTATTTAAAAAAAAAATGCAAGACGTTGACTGAGTCTTACAAAATTAAATGCATCACAGWAAAATTTGTATTTTATAGGAATTCTATTATCAAATGATTCTGCAACAACACAGTCTACAGAGATGCAGCTATTAGCCCAGAACCATTCTTSTAAGAAGACAGTAAATTTTATAATGCTTTATTAACAAAAATCTCAAAAAGCAATATACATGTCACTGTTCCCCCTCCCATAATCTATTCCAATCCATGCTCACACGCACATGCAGATGGATGCACTTATATGCATACACAAGTTTAAATCATTTTACTACAGCATAAATCAAAACTGAATTTCATACTTGAGGAGAAAGCCTTCATGGCAACTATCCCCAATGTCATCRTCATTTAGCACTGTGTCACTTATCTGAAATGCAAGTAAATATAAACAAAAGTTAGACAAGGATCTGAAACACTTTCCATTAATTGATTTTTGCTTTGATAGGCGGGAGATGTTTGGGAATGATTTAAGTTAAATTGTAAGACTTCCCCAAAAAGCACAATATTAAAAAGACCTTCTGACTTCAGGCAAAGAATTTTGAAATGAGAAAGGCACATAATTATTCTTACAAATCAGGTTCCTCTCAGTGTTTTTTTTTGTAAAAAAATGTCCAAAATAGTTTAAATTAGTGCTTGTTAGATTACTTCTACTTCTTCGATGAGAAGACTATAATGCGTTCATACACATATCAACATCAAACCTATTAATTTGCTCATTCATTTTGGTTTGCATCAAACAGCCTTTCCACCTGTAAAAGGATATCATCCTATACAGTCAATTTTGCTAAGGGATGACCGTAAAAAATATTGCCATTCCCTAGACCGCTTAGGAGAACTTGATGTGAAGCAATAGAAGTATACAAGAATTTGGGAAAATCGGAATTTTCTCTGCAARCTGAGTACAAACCAAAGCACCAAAGCTGTGTTTTATCCTGAAGGTAAAAGTCACCTTTTTTTTTTTAAATTCAGAATACAAATAAAACAAGAACTTACATCTATTTCTTCTGGAACACTGTGTGATTTCATAGATGAAAGGAGTTCCATTACAGGAATGACCTCTCCTGTCAGCATTGGAATGATGCTCTGACCCTGCACAATGAATTAAATGCTTGAAGCAGAAGTACATTGGATTAGGAGTCACTACTCATAGGAACTTGCACTATTACACGCAAAACATCTTTAACCTCCTATTGCTTAAAAGGTTAGTATGAACAGAAATTGGTGCATAGACTTCTTGGGTTTTGGTCATCAATAATTATGACCTGAAAACATGTATTTGGCTTATCAACATCATGCCTAAAATGTATTTCTGGGTCTTATGCTAATTTTCAGAATCAGTTTTGACTGGACTAGACAAAAAGTGTTTGAAATGAGATGATTTGATCATACTATATTATGTACAATCACTGTTAATCATTATACATTGAAGTCTGATGTTTTAACAATGATAGGAAAAAAAACAGACATATTAGTTATTAACATATAAAAATAGCTTCCTGATTTAACTATCACAACAAACCGAAGCCACAATTTCACATTCAGAGTTTCAGAAATCAAATTCTTTGCACAGTCTTATCCATTAARTCTCCAAGCACATTCCAACATGACAGACTCTCTATGTCCCTATAACTCAAAAGAGATGACCTAACCTAATGAAATAAYAACCCTGACAAGAGGCCAGCGTGACTCTATGGAAGGTACTACCTTTAAAGAGCTTTAAGTTCACGTTAATGAGTTGCCTTTTCTGAACAGTAATGTTCTCCATAGATTTTCACTTTACCCTTGAAGCATTGAAATATATTTTCCCTTCTTTTGATYACAGCTTCTATCATCCCATCTTCTAAAACTTTGCCTACTGTACATGTCACATTATTAGCCAATCCAATGCACCTTCCCAGATCCCAAAATAAGAAGCAGCACCAACTTCTGCAGCCACCAGATCCAGTCAAATGGTCTTGTAATGATGTGCCACATGCATCAACAGATGGCCCTTACCTGATCCTCCATTCTTTCTGTGCCTTCCAAGACAATCTTCTGGAAATGTTCTTGCCTCTCCTGAGCAAGAGAAGCAGTTAAATATAAACGCTCTTGCATTTGTTCRTGTTATGTATGCACACAACAGTCACAAAGTACAGTTTCTTCCCTGTGGATGTCTTAGATTCAAATTTTGATGTTCAAGTCTCTTCTCTTTTATAAAACTGACTTTAGCAGGAAGTGATGTCGTGCAACCCAGATCAATRTTCCCTACTCTGCCCTTCACCAAACAGCTCCCATGCATGGGACAGGAGTAGTAGGAAAGGGAAGGTTTGATGACAATGTCAAAACAAAAAGCYTTTGCATTGCAAATCAAGAAAATGCCACAGAAAATGATCAGATTATGGTAAAGAACTCCACTTCATGTATGGATTGTTATTTCTAAATGGATACAGTATAGATGGATATACGAGGATCCCTGATGCAACAAGAGAAAAATAAGTTCTTCACAATGACTGGGGGAGGGTAGGAAATGAAAGACTTTTTCCCCCAACCTCAAAAGGCATTTACAAATCTTCAAAACATTTTTTATGACCAAATATAGGAGACATGTAACCTCAAAGTACACAAAAGTACATAACGTACAAGAGACTGGACAGAGCTCTGAGAACAGATTCATCAGCCGCTGAGTAGCAAACTGCATTTAAAATGAACTTACAATGGGATGAAGTTATTATTCACAAAGGGAAATTGGCATTAATCACTGGAGCATCAATACAAGACACAAAAAATAGGGGATGCTGAGAACTAATGATGTCTTCTGCTTGATGCTGACAAGTTATTGCATTTTTATCCGTTACTCATTAGTTTCCTGTGACTGACCTACTCAGAATTAATCAACTTCAAGTGGGAGAAGAAGTTGCATGAGTTTTTTCTGAGCAAATGAATAAGCTAGAGTAGCTTGCCCTAAAACAGTAATAAAATAAAATKTTTCTAACTATCTAAAAGATGAATAGTGAAAAATAATGCTGGAACAAGGCAGATTCCTTCAGGGCACCTCAACCCTTCAGCCAGAGAAGGAAGACATCCTTGACAATGATTTTAAAACAACCAAGTCTTCTTGAAGATAAGGCTACATATATGGTGTGAGCTCCTTCTTTTCAGAAATATAACCATTCAAAATTATTAGACAAACATATAGAACATAAATTGGAGTAGGTGAAAGGGATGACTTGCTCAGAGTTTCTTTGCCAATATGAATTTTCTTTCCCATAAAATGCTCCATGTTTCTCATAATTCTCAAGTTCAGATGGCTTTTTCTCATCTCAAGATGAGCTGCAAATATCTGGCTCTACACAGAACTAATGAGACAAAACAATCAAAACTATTAGAACTTCCAGAACTGCCTCAAAATGCAAATTACAGAATGTACCAGTTTTAATTCATTATCATTGTTACGATTCTACAACTAATGCCTGAATTTTAATATACATTTTTCAAGCAGTTTTCTCCTTTCTAAATAAGACTGAAGAACTGCAGGTATAGGCAGGGATCTGTGAACTTCCTCAAAAAAAAAAACCCAAAAAACAAAAAAGAAGATTATAAATGTCTATTTCAGAATGTTTGAATCACTGTCTCAGATAACTCAGCTTACCTACCTGTTTCAAAAACATCTGAAAAAGAATGAAGAACTTAATGACTGATTTCTGAGTAAGAAAAAATTAGTAGAAAATATTTTTCATTCGTGATGCTACTTGAAGGCTACTTCTACTGTGAAAGCATACTGGTATGGATCAATACCTAAGAACCGAGAAAATCTATTATAGCTAAAAACGATGGATAATTCTTATKTGACCACTCCCATTAGAAGTCAATACAGGACAGTAAATGAGAGAAGCAATGTAATCAGGAACATGAGCATTCAATTACATCCAAACCACAAACATCTACCAGGGTTTTAGAAGGCTAGATAAGGAATTACATATTTCTGATTCTACTATATTTAGAAATAATTTTCTGTACTATCCTTCCTCCGAAAAGTAAACCACAGAAAGTATGAAAAGCTAGTGTGACAGAAAGTACCACCAGCCATCATCAGGCAATAAAGCAAAAAAGAAACACAACCACAAAAATAACATCAGCTTGTTACTTCTGTGATCTAAATTGGTTCAGATAAGAGCACACAAAGAGCAAGTTTAAAGTATGCTGATTACAGATCTCAGAAGATATCAGACAAATGTGCATCACCATATTCATTGTCGCTGATGTGCACTCTACTGCTTTAAGACAGCTTGAACTCCATAAAGAAGACAAAAAAAAATATTTTTATCATTAGACTTATTTATTTGCAAGACAAAAGCATAAAAATTTCCACTTAAAAAGGAAATATCCATTATTTACCCAAAGGTAGGAGTTTAAATTCCTAAGAAAAATTTAGCATGTTTTCCTTTTTGAGTTTCAGGAGTAGAAATATTTGGACTAAAGCAGATGCATTTTTGTAGATTGCCCTTTGGTTCTACACAGTTTAAGTTCTGGCATACTGTTTGTTAATACACTCTTTTTGAAAAACAAAAAAAACAGCAATGACAAGCTCAATTTCATCAGTTCCCTTTTCTGGAGTTCAACAAGGAAAACAGTAATTTGAAACAGTAAATTTACAACTCTACCTAATTTAATACACAAATTAACATGATTAAAAGCAACAATTTATTTGAAATTCAGAGAAATGAAATGCAGTACAAGATACCTGTTTCAACTATATAGTCCTTTAGAGGTTATATAATATCACCGACATAAATCATGCAGCTAAAAATCCCAGCCTTGAATTTGCTGACATAATAATTTGATAACTTTTAACCTTCGAGACTGTGTAGAGATCAGCCTTTTCTGAGTTTGCGTGTTTGGACTGCTACATAACAGATATCACAGCATCTCAAATTTTGCTTCTGCACAAGACAATCTAACAATTAGTTTAAGTAATGAACAATCAACTTACCTTATGCATCCATATCCTTCCTTTCCTTATAATATGTGTTAACCTATCCACGCACACTCTGTGAAGTGGCAGGTAGAAACCAAGTTCACTTTGAGGAAGTATGATTGATAGTCCATATGTGCTTCTGTCTCCATTCCAGTTTCCATCAAAGATTAATGACACAATGATCACCCTTTTTTCTGCCAAAACAAAGAACTTCACATCTATTGCACCACTTTCTGCATTCCGAAGTATTTCTCCATTCAGGGTGTGGTTAGCAAGAAATGTTATTTCACCGTCACTGAGAAGTACCTGTTCTGTCTTTGGAGCCCAGATATGCCGCACTCGGGGGCCAAGAATATTGTCCCAGTAAGCAAAAGTGGCAGCTAATAATGGTGACTCGCCATTCAAAGAGATCTCTGTCTTGGCAACTGCAGGAGACGGTGGTGGACAAAGCGCTGACATGCCTGTTTCCTCTCTCTTGTATAAATGAAATGTTTACATTACCTAAAAGTTTTTGTTGGGAAAAAGAAAAATACGTTAGAGCAGCCCTCATAATTCTCTCATCTTCTTTTTGAATGAGCAGCTAGTGATTGAACTTTGTTTAAACCAAGGAAATATTTAGAATTAGATGTTGAGATGTTTACTGTGACAGCAGTGATGCACTGGAGCAATCTTACCAGAGATGTGGATGACCAGTCCCYGGAAAGGGTCAATGCTGGGCTAGAAGGAGCACTGAACCAACTTKGTCTAGYGAGTGGCATCCCTGCCCAGAGCAGGGGAYGCTGGAACTAAATGATCTTTAAAGTCCCTTCCAACCAAAGTCTTTCTACAATTCTTCTGTTTCCAAACGACACTTTGAAGAGTCTCTTCATCACCTGAGATTACATTGTAGATTTCATTCAGAAAGGAAGCATGTATATATACATATACATACGTTCCACATAATGAAGTGGCATGCTTTACAAGCATTAGTCAGACCTCAAATGCCTTTTACTCACTACAGAAGTATGATGAACCTGCACAACATACACCTTGTGTAGAAAACTGACACAATAAATACATCCTTTATACCATACCAGCGTGTTAAGCTGCAAGACAAGTGCTCAGCGTTTTATAGAATGTTTTAATGGATAATTTTTTATCTTGTGTGGACACAATCTCTGAACCTTTTCCCTARGAGCTCCAACAATTCAACAGCTTCCCCATTCTGCTGGGGCTGCAGAAGATAACAGGAAGTTCCATCTTCCCTAAAAGTTATGCTAGAGTCATAGAAAGACATGAAATAAAAAAGGCTTACAAATTCAACCAAAGACAGGAAACTGTAACAGGTAAAACCCACTCATCTTGAGGAAACTCTCACATGAGCAGAAGGCAGCTTTCCTCTCCTCTCTGCCTGCAGCAGGGAATCCCACCCGGGACCAAAGGAGCAGGAACACACACCTCAYTGCCGCAGCTCTAACTCGACAGAGCTCTGTATCTGAACGGCTTTTTCCTTTTTTTATTTATTTCCTCACACAGGAGAGTAAAGCCTCTTTCGCTCCGGCTCCTTCTCAGGAGGCAGCCGAAGCCCCGCCCAGCGGGCAGCGGGGAAGCCAAGGCCATCTGACTTGGCCATCTGACACCGTGACTTTACGATTTTCAGGGAAGACAGGGCGACAGCCAACCCTCGCCGCCTTGCACCCAGGGCTGACCAGAGGCTCGCTCCTACCACCGCCTTTCCAAACGCGCGGCCGCTGCCACCTCGGCGCTGCCAGCCCGGATCAGGCCCGTGTCGCACCGTSTGATCTGTACCTCCCGCGGAGGCGGCGGGGAGGCAGCTGCGGGAAGCCCCGCTCGTTTCCCCGCACAGCAGAGGGGCTGCCAACACCGCAAACACAAACACAGCCCCGCCGCCACGGCCCCGCGCCCGCCTCACCTCCGCTCCGGGCTCCGGCCGCCGCCCCGCGCCTGCGCCGCCCCGCCCCTGCCGCACTCGGCGGGCTCCGCAGGCGCGGCACCGCCCCGGGCGGGGGAGCCGCGATCGTGTGGCTGCTGTGCCTTCGCTTCGCCCGGGAGCTGTGCCGGTGTGTCCGCCCGGGCCGAGCCGGGCCGGTGTGACCGCCGTGAGGCGGGGGAACCGGGCCGGTGTGTCCCCGGCGAGGGGAGCGGTTCGCGTCAGGCGGGTCGCTGTGGGAGGAAACAGCCAGTGCGCTTTGTGGAGAAAGCCAAGAGACGAAACTGTGTCATGCCGCGAGCACCTGGCATAATTTATGGGGAGGCTTTTAGGCTTAAAAGAGGAGGTTGGTAATGCCGGAGTGGTTTAGTATCCAAGCGTAGTGCATGCGGAATGGTGAGGGTGCTTGTCGGCGAGATTGGTTTCGTGTTTCAGGTACRCGGTGAGTGCCTTTAGTGCTCTGGAGCAGTCCTCTCCGGGCACCTACAGAAAGCCAGAGTGGGACTCCTCATTTGGAGTTAAAGTGATAGGACAAGGAGGAAATGGTACAAATTGAAAGAGGGGAATTTTAGTTTAGATACCGGGAAGAAATTATTTACTGTGAGGGTGGTGAGGGGCTGGAACAAGTTTCCCAAGAAGTTGTGGATGCCCCATCTCAGTCAGTATCAGTGCTCAAAGCCAGGATGAGTAAGACCTTGGGCAACCTGGTGCAGTGGGAGCTGTCCCASGCGGTGGCAGGGGGTTTGGRAMTAGATGGTGTTCAGGATCCCTTCCAACCACTTAACATTCTTTGGTTCTGTGAGTAAAATCACTAGAGTCATGTTTACATGTTAAAGGCAGKTACTTGTTTACAGCCTAGAAAAGAAACTTGAGGAGTATCCTGAAGTACCCTGAGGACATGTGTCTTTGGCACAAGCCCATAAGGAAGTTTTAATCAGACAAAAGAGACCTGAAGGGTGATTTGTTTGAATCATAGCCTCCCAATTCAATCACAAAAATCATTCTCCTCAAAATTCCTCACTCTTCTCTGAATCCTCAAGAGTTGGAATGGACCTCTGGAGGACCTCCTGTCCAACCTCCCTGCCAAGGCAGTGTCACCTAGGGCAGGTTACATGGGAGTGTGTCCGGGTGGGTCTTAAATGTCACCGGGGACACTCCATGCCCAGCCTGTAAAAATTCCTTAAATGATAGACAATTGAATAGCATCACACTGAAAAATGTAGTCTTCAGCCAGCTAATATTTGCCTTTTAGATTAATTAATGATTTTAAATACTGATTATGGCATGACTTATGTCAATGTGTTGGATTGTAATGTTAATTTCTGGGAAGCAAGGCTCCAATAAAAGTAAAAAACCAGAAATTTTATGTAACCATTACAGAAAAGCTTGGAGGAATAATGGAATTGAACTCTAGTTTGAAAAGTTACTGCTATTTAATTTGTTTAATAGAAAGATYAGGCATCAAACTGTGGAATTTCTCTGCTTACCTCTTGTCTGAATGTAAATCTGTGCAGTTCATAAAAAAAGGGTTTGTGTAATAAGTTATAAATTGATYATCGCACAGTTGAAGACACCAAGCTCAACAGTAAAAAAATGCAATTGGTATTAGATCAGTAATGATATTGGATAAGTGGATGTCAGAAATGAAGATGTATGGCTTATCTTCATTTTGTTGCTGGATTGTTGTGTGGCCTTGCATAAGACACTTGGTATTGCTGTGTCAGTTTTCCCATTATAAATTCCCTTGAGAATTSTACATTAAAGTCAAATCATCATGTTCTTTGCAAAGAAACATAATAATGAAGTACAAATCCTTTATTTTTTCTCGATGTTATAGATGAGTCTCTGTAAGTGCTGTGGTGRTGGTGTTGGCAGAGTGAAATTTCTGCCTGTCATAGCAGTATGGTTGTTGTCTTTTTCTTTTCCTTCACTGTTGCATACTTTCTTCTCACAGAGAAGAGAGTAACATTCTCTATTATTGCATATAATCTGAAGAGATTTAATAGTATTTCTGCAGGTGCCTTTTGTGGACACATCAGAGAAGTGAAGGGCTGTAGTTCAAGCATATATTTTTCCCCTGACAGAGAATACGTCTGGCTATGAAACCTAATGCTGCACATCTGCAAAGAGATTAGAGAGTATGTAACACAGAGAAGGTGAAAATGAGCTCGAGCACTGAGCTCAAGTGAAAACACACCACAATTCTATTTATGTTTTTAATATGGTATCCTGAGTCATCATCATGATGGATGTYATGCTTTAGAATAAGGGAGTACAAAGGCAAAAAGGGAAAGAAATAAAATACACTGGAATTCAGTTGCTCAGCCTGATGTATGCACTCAGACGACACAGGTTTGCATCACTGCATAAAATTGACCCTCAAGAAAGCTAATTTCACAGTAATGAAATGCTTTTTCAGCCTGAGCAGATTGTCACAAAATTAATGTCTAAGGTGAAAGGGAGTAAATGGGAAGGGTTGTTTGAAGGCTGCAAGAAGCAGTGGTAGTGTAGGTATGTGCACTATATGTGATTATGCTTTGTGTACACATAAGCAAAATGAAGGCAGGTTTAGAGAAAATAAAACTTGGACTCCCCTATCCCCARCTGGGCATTCTTACAAGAGGTGTATGATGGGCCTTTTCTCAGTACTTCTGGTTGATAGTTTAAGGCTGTAGTTTCACATCCATGTTAAAACCAGTGAAGCATGCTTGCGCTATCACTGCATGTTCATTGAGTGTCTTACTAGCTTCAACTTATTCCTGAAACACTGGCTTTAGTAAGTGCTAGGGCCTGTGCAAGTTTGAGCTTGACCTGTGAACACACACTGGTTCCACAYGACTGGTATTGATTCCATCTGCACCTCACCAGTTGTTTGTATCTGAGTGGTGCTCCCAGGCTGCTGTCATTAATGTTAATACTTCACAGATCATAGAAAGGGTCAGGTTGGAAGGGACCAYAGTTGATCATCTGGTTCAACCTCCCTGCTCTGGCAGGGTCATCCAAGAGCACATGGCACAGGAGTGCATCCAGATGATTCTGGAGTATCTTCAGCATGGSAGACCCAACAACTTCTTTGGGCAACCTGTTCCWGTGTGATCGCTAAATGCACAGGCATGATAGTGTAGGGACCTGCTAATTACTGTGATAGAAGCAGCTTGCGTAGATAGAACCACTCAGTTAAAGTTACCAATTTTCAAATAGAAGTTAGGGATACAGAATTTTTAAGTGCTGAGACAGTGCTTAGGTATTTAATGTTAAGAGTAGTCTCTCCCTGACCTGCCCCCCTCTCAGTTCTTAAACACATGGAAAAGGTGATTTGATCCCCTAAAGAAAAGTGTTACATTTCTTCAAGACCTCATGACTGGTAAAATAACAACAAAAGTTCTATGTAAATGGATGATGGAAGGAACACTGACCAAAGAGCTTTCTGCAAATAACAGTTGGAGCTCAGGKAACACTGGTCTTCCTCAGAATAGATGTCACTAAGTTTCACACAACAGCTGTTAAGTTTTCTACAGGTTGGGGAGACAAGACTATGGATTTAGGCAGTAAAGATAGTTAACTTTTTCTTGACTGCTGAAATCACACTGACAGTTCTTCAGATGCCAGAAATGTGAAAAAATGGAAACCAAAGTCAGCRTCTCAAAAGAAGCCTATCACCAGTTAAAAAAATGTAAAGTAAATCATGATGCTTTTTTATTTATGATGGTAAATAAATAGTCTTGGTCATGTGAGTTCCAAGTGTTTTCTTGATTCCAGAGTTGTTTCTAAAACATGGCAAGACGGGATCTCTCTTACCAGAGTAGTTTTGACCAGGAGYGGAGTCCACGCTGTATTGCTGCACCATCGGTTAGAAACAAATAAATTACAAAACTCAGAAAAATATCCCTGGGATATAACCAGCTATGTTGTTTTATTCTAACACCACTGATGGAGGGTGCTGTCTCAGTAAGATAATAAATGATTGTCAGAGAAAACGTGATTATGCATGAAGAATTTATCTGGAATTCAATAAATAGCAGGTAAGATACGTGTACCTCTCAGATGTAGTTTGTAAAACAAGTTTCTTGTAGTAGTAAGATCTTAGCTAAAGCTAGTTTTAATTAACCAAGTTCCTGTCCTGGGTATATTTGTCTATTAAAGACATTGTTCAGATGCAGTTACACAGCAAACTTCTATAAATTCAAAGTTTACAAACCTGTTGAAAACAGCTGGTCTCATCGGGCATGACCTCTTCCCAGCCCCAGGTGAGCATTCCCTCTCTCCTTTTTCTGCTGTATTAATGTTTGTGGGGTGATACAACTGAGCTCTGTCACAGATCAGTCTAAATCTTCTGAAAACCATTTTGTTTTGTTTGGGTACGTGGGCAGGCAAACCTAATGTTGTACAGAAACAAGCATATATCATTATATTCTATTGATMTAAGAATGAAACAAAATTGGTTGTAACTCAAGATCATATTTTGAAATTGGAGATGTATATCTGAGAAATACTCAAGTCTGAAAGATGCTGAAAAAACAACTTCAGCAGAAAGCTTTTTCGGTGCCTTCAATTTTTACAAATGGAGAAGGTCAGAGAAACTATAGCAGCAATGCTTATTAGCGCCGTTACATAAACCRCTTCCTCCTCATTTTCACTTCTTCTGTAGAGGTTTACTTTTCTTATTGGGGAAGAGAGCTACCTATTGATGAAAATCTCTGGGGACATGCTGTTTTTAAAGGTGGTAGATAGTCCCTGCAGTTTGCCATGGGTATGTGTGGATTGCCAGCAGCAAGGAGTTTAAGGAGGAAATTTTTCTTTCCTCCAAAGCTTATGAAAATGGCCCAGTACTACTCTCTTAGGATGGTCATATTTAAGAAATGTTTTAAAATCTTCTTTATGAGTGCCTTAGCATTTATGTACCATTGAGTAGGGGGGTGTAAAGTACTGTTATAAAGCTTCCAGATGCCATAAAAGGCAATCTTGAATTTGGGARGCAAAACAGACCAGGATATTTGCCATCACTGAGCAGACTGTGCTAAAGAATTCTTTATGCTAAAGCATATTCTTCATAATSAGGTGTGGCTGCAGGGAATTCCTCAGGAAGTGTGATGTTTGATAGATGCCTTTCTATTCTACTGTTTGTACTAGTGCTTTTAAGCAATGAAGAAGGGAAGTCAGGAAAGCCAGAAAATTCTTTTAATTAAGTCCAAAGATTTTCATGCTAAAGATGGRGACTAGTTTGTTCGTGTTTTGAATCTAAAAATCACATATTTTCATGGATGCACAGCATTTCCAAAAGCCCCAACATAAAAACTTTTGACACAGGGCATTTCTGTACTTGAAGGTATTTTTCCTCTTTTAACAGAGTATTGAAGTACACACTTTTTAAAAACATTGGTTTTCTATTTTGTGATTTCCAATGTAACTTCCACTTGAAAGGAAGTCACTGCTTTTAAAGGTACATGCCTTTCTACTGCCAGAGATGTTACTGTACTATGCTACATACAAACTTCTTGTTTCTGGAGGAAGTATGTAATGTATTACAAAAACCATGTCCTTTCAAAGTACATTACTATACAGTCTTAAATAGTATAGCAAGATAGTATAGCTTCTCTTATATCTTTGGAATGGGTCAGACACTTGCTGGATAGTCAGCAGAAGCTGGTTGGTATCTGGGTAAAAACCCAACATAGGTTAAAGGTCTTCTAAGGTAGTATCTGTGGTCAATACCAGGTTTTTCCAGGGAAAATGGTGGGGACTTTCTGAAGTTAGTATCTGAAAAGAAAGTCARGGAAAGCAGCAGGGTTCTGTTGTCRCTGCTGTTATGGTCCAGCCTTACTAGGCCTTCTTGGTGTTACCAAAGGACATTGCTGCATAATCTGAAGCAGTTTCTGTAAAACTTCACCTAAGCTAGAAGTCAAGAAAGGACAAGTAGTTTTCCTCAGGTCAAGTACCAAACTTGGAAGCAGCCAGTTGGTTTCTCCTAGTGTAGTCCAATTTGAGACYCAGAACTAAAATATTCTTTGATATCAGCCAAGGTCACAACTGTCACCAAAAGCAGAAAATTCTGCTGAATGCTTTGTAATTGTAATTTTCTCTAGTCAGTCAACTTGATTAAATCGCTGTTTAATCAAGTTGACTGTTAACACATTCCGTTTTCAGTGTTTTTTACAGTAAGAAGCCATTTGCTTTTCAGTTGGTTCCTTGGCTACAACTAYGTATTCTTGGTATCACAACACATTAAATTAGTGTACAGAGCTGGCATGACAATCTTTGGTAGCATGATACATGCTTCACACAAGATGACCAAACTTGTGGAATAATGAGGCATGGGGTGCAGCTTGATCAAAGTGCTCAAAAGTAAGTAAGGGTGCAGGTAGGCGATGGAATCAGCTATAGCACAGCTGCTGCTGACAGATTTTTTACCAGTCTGATCAGCCATGTATATAGACTTAGGTTGCTTGTTCAACATAGCAGAGGAGGATTACACTGAGAAACTACAGRGGTGTTTGGAGGGCTTGGGCCTGTGGTAGAAGTTATGTCTACGCAAAAGTGGTGAAAGCCTTCTAACACATATAGGTCTCACTGTCAGTACAAGAGACCTTTTGGTCTTTTAGGTATTTGACAATACTCTTTTAAGCATAAGTTGCTAGACTTCTTTTTCTAATCATCCACTTCTCTGGCACTGTAGAAACATTCAAGTCCCTGTTGTTGAAAGAAATGGTTCCATCATATTTAATGACCTGAAAGTAATTGGCAATGAGCTATGCATTCAGGATCAGTRTCAGCAGTATAATAAACTGATACTAAGTGCTTCCAAAACACYGACAGCCACTTACAAATTTTTATAGACCCATCTATAATACCCAAAACTTATGATGATGTCTATGTATTCTGCCCCACTCTCCTCCCCCAGTTAAAGGGATGAGTTGGTATGTAGGTCACAAGCTTATATCCACTCTTCTATCACTGTGTGTGACAAGAGTGCTCCAATTGAACCTTCACCTGCTTTATCCTGTGGCCCAGACCCACCAGCCACTGAGGAAGCCCCCTGCAAGGTCTCTTTGTTGGTTTTGTATGGTCTGGTTTTTGGTAGCAAGGGGGCYACAGAGCTGGCTTCTGTGATAAGRTGCTTCTGTGAGAAGTTTCCACCATGTCCCGCAGGGCCAATCTCTGATGGCTCTGAAGGTGGACATGCCACTGGCCAAGGCTGAGCCAATTGAAGATRTTAGTAAYGCTTCTGTGATAACATATTTAAGAAGAAAATCAAAACAAAGTGGGACTCATTGTTTTCCAGCCAAAGAGGAGGAGGTGAGAATAGGTGAGAGAGCAACATGGAGACACCTAGGTCAGTGGAGAAGGAGGGGCAGAAGCTGCTCCAGGCACTGGAGCTGAGATTCCTATCCAGGCCGTGATGATGCCCATGGTGGAGCTGCTGTGCCTCTTCAGCCYGTGGGGTCCACGGGGGATGCGGAGATCCACCACAGCCCACAGGGACTGTGGCCCATGCTGGGGCAGGGGGATGGCTGGAGAGGGCTGTGCTCCAGCAGGAGAGCCATGGAGAGAGAGGCCTTGCTCCCGAGATGGAACAGCCTGGCCTTGGGCCTGCACCCAGGGGACGAGGGACCCAYGGTGCAGCAGTTTTGGGATGACTGTCTGCCYRTGGGGGGACTCACRMTGCAGCAGATGTGTGTGGACTGCTGCTCGTGAGAGTGAAGCCACTACGGAGAGGTTCACWGAGAACTGTCTCCYRTGGGAGGGACCCCACGGCMACGCAAGGGAAGGACTCCTCTCCCTCAGCAGTGGAAGATCTCATTGAGGAGCTAACCAAACCTCTCTCACCCTGTTCCCTATGGTGTCATTGGGAAGGAGGGAGGAGTCGAGGAAAATACGGTGTTCCTAAGGATTTCCTTTACTTCTCATTATCCTCTGCTAACTCTGTTAGAAATAAATTCACTTTGTATTTCTAATTTGAGCCTGTGTTGCCCTTCGAGTGTTTTCTCACGGTCCTTATCTCAACTCATGACCCCTTTGTTAAGTTTTTTCTCTCCTCTGTCCTGCTGTGGCAGGGGAAAGCGAGTGAGCAGCACTTGTGGCTGCCTGGCATTTGGCCAGTGTCAAAGTATGACAGCCCCATAGGCACATGCCAGTGGGGGTTCCCTCCCCCTGTCCTTCACAGGGATGCAAGTGCCCAACAGTGCCCTGCAGTGAGGCTGCTCTGTGTGCCCCAGCACCAGCGGCTGCCTTTCCCACTGCTGCAAATGTTGCTTCTGTTTTCATACTGATTTTCAGGGTGATTATTTTTACCAGCAAAGTCTCTCTTAATTGCCTGATTACCATTTAATCCATCTGATTGTTATCTTAATCTTTAGCATTATCAGACTTGGACAAACACCCCGGAGGCAGTTTTGGTTGTCCCATTCGTACTCACCATTACACTGATGTCCCGATCTGATCCTTTCTTGTTATCTGGCTGTTGGAACAAGAAGAGTACCCTCACAGGCATCCGAGCAATCACTCACACTCCATCTCTTTGATATCTTCAAACAGAATTAAGCTTAGAAAGATCAGTTTGTAGCAGAAAGGATGAGGATCTGGAAGAACCAAATTCTGTCCTGTCAGGTTGTGTATTTATAACTTGCCATGCATTTAAATTTAAATTTGTAATGTGATGAAAAACATGTCCATAGTTACTTGGAGGTCTGGTCACTTCTCCTGTTTGGATGTGTGACAGAGTATTCTGTATTAAACCCCCAACAAATGGAGATTGCTTTACTRCTGCCCTCACTGTATGGCTAGCCCAGATTGTATATCTCTGCCACTGATTTCAGTGCTCCTACTTCTAGAACAAAAGAAACCAGAATTTCCTGCTCAAAATGTTAGGGGACAATGCTACAAGCTAGATAGGGTCTTTTTGTTGYTCTGATAGTGTTTTGAGCATGTAGTTTTTTGGTTAAAATGCTTTAAAAGARTCTCAGTGATGCTGGTGTGTTCTGTTCCTGAAATGGCACCAGCTGAAGGGTGATCACAAGTTTATGAAGCTGTAAATGTTGAGCTAGTCTAGCAAGCTGTTGTTTWTTTGACTTTATTGCCTCACTTTAATAATTTTAATTGCTCATTTTAATCTYCACAATTCTTTTGTTATTATAAAGACATTTACAGGTGTTGAAGGATTTGATTTTTAAGTCTGACAAAAATATGATATGCAAAATTCGTGTGTTGTTAGAGCAGCATGCTTATATCTCTACTGCTTTTCCATCCATGTGTGACAGAAGACTCTTCAGCTGGATTGCGTGCAGAGCATTGATATAAACTCTTAGAAATGTAAACTTTTTTGTTCATTCTCTTGAGCAAAACAAAATTACTACAGCTGTTTTCCTACRGCTCCAAGGCCAAAGAAATACATTCCACTACACTTAGCGAGACTAAAAGTGGATATCCAACTCTTCCAAAATCCACAAGACACATAGCACTTACCTCTAAGCAGAGGCCCTGACATTTATTTGTAAGCAGAGAATGGCAGCAGTTCTTYACTGAGGGATAGTTGTATATTCAGCTAGAAAGCAAGGCAGTGAAGAATGGCTGCCTTTGGCATTCTCTTGGTGGCCCATTTGCTCTCATGGTTGATCATCYAGCAACCCTGTCCTATCACCTTGCTGCCATTGGTGGCTGCAGCTCCAGCACAAATACATTTGAATTTCCCAGAGCTGCATGTGACCTGGAGCCAGTCCTACACATACATGAGCTGAGCAGTGAAGAGACATGATGGTTTCTTAGGATCAGTRTAGTTGCCAGCTCACATAGCCTTTCTATGTGGGAAAGTGGTTAAAATCCAAATACAGTTCAGCACTTTATTACAATCAGCTGGAAGGTGAAATTCTCTTTCTGTGTGGTACAAGCTGAGTTTTTAACCACACACAATGAAGTTTCTGCAGGCTGCATGGATTCTAAGACAATTGAAGGTGACTAAGTTTCTTCAAGCACCCACAGAACTGGCAAGCAATCACATCAAATGCACTTAGCAAGCCCTCTGAGCTACATGTAAAGACTTCTGAGCAGTTGTRCTGTCAGTTTAGAAATACAAATAGGACTTCACAATACTTAAATGATTACAGATACCCATTCATCTCACAGTAAAACCAAACAATGACCCAATATGCAGGCAAGCCTTGAGTATCGATGAGGGCTGCAGAAATATATCTGCGTTGAAGAGGTTTTTCACTTTGCTGTGTCTTTTTTATTCTTTGCATTTGCTTTTACTTCCACTGGGATCAGTGGCAAAATTTCCTTTAGATTTGCAGGAGAGGAGAACCTTGCCTTGAGGCAATGCAGCATGTTGACTGCAGCTGTCAATGACAACTTTATCTTGGAGCAACAATGTGGGTACAATTCAACACTACCTCATAATGTGTATGATTATTTTCACTGGAGTGAAGATTTGGCAGCTTTCTGCATGCCATTTAATTGATCCTGCTCTGAAGTGTTGCAAATAAAGCTTGGTAACAGACACTTCACATCTGTGGCATTGTGTCTTGACTTCAATATTTGTTTTCTCTCTCCTTATCTATCAGGCTTGATTRTCTTGTTTGGTATATTCAAATATTAGAGAGTCTTTCCAAGTGATACCGAAAAAATGTGTTGTGATTCGTCAAATATTTCTTTTAATATTTGGTCAACTGGTTAAACTTTGAGCGGTTTATGGTAGATTTGTGTCTTACAGAAGCTTTTGTCTACATAACCTAGAAATGCATTTTTATTAGATGTTTTATTTCTACTTTGCTTTCACGTATTACTGTCATGAGYATGATGAAAAAACAGAGTGTGTTTGGATACTGAGATTTTAAGGACTGGTGGTGGTAACAGTATTACYGTCCATAATAACTTCATACACACACTCATTCCCAATGTAACATGCATTTTTTTGGGTACATTTTCAAGGAATGTTCCCCTTTTCCTATTTTATAAACCTGCTTTTATTCATCTAAATGTATGTATATGTAGAAACACACGTGATCTGCCTCTAAATTGAGTATGTTGCCTTATGATGTGGCGTGTATCCTTCATTGCAGGATTAATCATGTCACTTCTGTTTAATCCAGAATATTTCTATGTTTTACAATAAGCCCATACAGGTTGCAGTTAGCAAATAGTAGAACAGTGATTGAGAATTCAGAAGCTTGGTTTTGAACATTCACCCCTTATGTCTTTGGTTATCTCCTGCCTATTGTTAACAATCTAAGGTATTGTCCATGACAGTTAAAAATACCAACATTTAAAAGATTTAAAGAACACAAATCATTCTATGGTCTGCTTTCAGTTTTTCTTGCCTTGAACCAAAGAATCTTATCCTTACTTTCTTGTCCATTTTCCTTAACATGCCATTCATTTTCTGCTTGAATTATTAACTTCTTATCAGACRTTTTGAGGCTACTCTGCTATGTGTCCTGTTGAAAGGGGACTGATGTGGCCTTGAGTCATTGCCTCATTGCAAAAAGCAGTAGTATTTTTAGACAATGCTGAAGACAACCAACAGTTTCAGACTAAACTCTGATTTTTTTTAAGACTGTTTATAGCAGTGAAGTACCACATCTAGTGTAACAAATATTTATTTTTAGGAAATATAAGAAAATTCTCAGATAGAAACAACAAAGAACATGTAATATTGCTTGTTCTTAAAAAAAAAAAAAAAAAGAGAAACACAACTCAAATCCAGAGTCTCTATTCTCTCTATTCGGCAGCATGATGGAGCTTCCAGGGGGACTTTTCCCTGAGAGAGTAGCTTGGATCAATAGCTAAAAATAGTAATGCATCCAGGGAGCAATAAAATTGCAGAGCTAGAAATATGGCACTAAGAGCACTTAGTAACATGAATTTGTCATTTCTGCAACACTTAGGTCCACAGGAATTTTTCCCATACATCCCTTATTTTCAAGCAAAATGTAAGGTCAGTTCACCCTCACTGACGAAATTAATAATTGCTTTCTTTCCAAAATGCAGGACAAAGTAACTGGAATCCTGGGCAGAAATGGGTAATAGATAAGATATTAGAACTGAAGTTTAGGTCCTGAAGAATAAGCTCTTTCCAGAGAAGTCACGAGGGAAAATGGAGTAATTTTTATTATCATAATATTAATACCTAAAAATGCTAAAAGAAGCATGGAATTTATTGAAGGCAAAAARCAACATGTTTTCCCCACTACTGCTACTATTTTTTCCCCCCAGGATTTATTAGTGGCAGAGGAAGCAAACTCAAATGTTGGAAGCAGGGATTAAATTTTCCTTTTTTTTTTTTACAAAATGACCATGTGAGATTGGGAATTTTGCGTGAAAAATAATTTAGAACTCTTGAAGTTATTTCCCTGTTCAGAGACAGTTGTAAGTAATCTATCACCCATCATTGCTACTGTATCTGGACAGAATTGCCCTATGTTTGTTGTCCTGCTCTAATAATGCACTTTATAAGAAACTTAACACACTATAGTGCTGTATCTGCAATCCTCAGAATACTATGCTATTCTAATACTTGTGATAGACATATTTTCATTTTACTGTATTCTATCAGAAAAAAAATAACAAAAGTGTCAAGGAGCAAGCTTATCTCTTCCTAAAATAAGTATTTGAGATCAAAATCTGTAGCAGGAGTTAACAATCGTTGCAAATAACCTGCCTGTGACTAACGAGTTCAAAGCAGCAGTGCTGCTAGGAGAATGTAAGGGAAGTGGGTGACAGCTCTTTAGGACAGTTTGTGTTGGGTTTGCACGGTCAGGGTTTGGTGACAGGGGGATTGCAGGGTTGGTGGCTGGATCTGTGAGGAGATTCCTCTGTAGCCCCTCATGAAGACCATGGAGAGGGAGCTGCCTGCAGCCTATGGAGAAACCATGGTGGAGCAGAGATCCACCTGCAGCCCCTGGAGACCTTGAGGCTGGGGCAGATGGGTGTCCAAAGAACACTGTGACCTGGTGGAGACCCCATGCTAGAGCAGGATCCTGGCAGGACCTGTGACTGTGGAGAGAGGAGCCCGTGCTGGAGCAGGTTTGAGGGTAGGACTTGTAATCCCATGGAAGATCCATGATGGAGCAGCCTTCCTGAGGGACTGCACCCCATAGGAGGGTTCTAGGAGAGAGCAGCTGATGGAAAAACTGTAGCGCTTGAAAAAGGCTCACATTGGGAAAGTTCATGGASGATTGTCCCCCATGGGAGGGAGCTCACCCTGGAGCAGAGGAACAGTGTGAGGAGACCTCTCTGTGACGAGGAAGGAGTGGCAAAGACAGCATGGGATGAGCTGGCTGCAGCCCCCATTCCCYATCTCCCTGGGCTGGTGGTGAGCAGGAAGTAAGAGAAAAAGGGRACCGAGGTGAAGAAGGGAGAGCTGTGGGGAMGTGTTTTAGGGTTTACTTCTTACTRCCCTGCTCTGATTTGATTTGTAAGGAATTCAATTAGCTGCTCCAAGTTGAGTCTTTTTTCCCTGTCAGTAACTTGTGAGTAATCTTTTCCTGTCCTTAGCTTACCAACAAGATTTTTGTTTGTTTTCTATCCTCTGTCTGGCTGAGGAGGATGGTAATAGAGCAGCTTCAGCACTTGACGTCCAGCCAGGGTCGACCGCCACACTGTTGCTACCTGACATTCAAGGTCTTGTTTCAAATTTTGTTTTTTGAAGATTTTCAATTTGAATGCACTCTTTTGTGGCACAGCACAGCCAAAGGAACACTGAACAGTATGTTTTGACCTGCTGGTTGCAGTGTGCTTTTCACCTAGGGGAGGAAAAATGCCATTCTTTTGAATTCTTTTTGTTGCTAGCAAGCCCCAGAGCACTTCCATCTTTCCTTACTTCTCAAATTCCCTTACAATAAACAGACACTTCAATTTTAGTGCCTTTTTTGAATTCACAGACGTGAAGGTATTCACTGGTCAAAGATATATTCAGTAACATTGCCACTGTCAGTTGCTTAAATCTGTCCTTGTAATTACTGTTCAGGTGTCATGGTAGCTTATATGCAGCAGAAGAAATTACTTTAGAGAACTAGTACCTCTGCCACGGAAGTTCATATGTGAGCCAAAGACTTGGCTCTTTATCAGCAAAAATGCAAAACTGCACTTTATCAGCCCCCATAGGCTTGAAATGTCTGTGGCAAGAGGGTCATTTAGAAGAAACACAGAGGTTTTGTTTGATATCCCCTTTATGGAAGGATCACTGTAATCTGATGCAGAGAGATTTCCAGTCTCTGGTGAAGTAGGTGGAATACTGCTGACCTACAGGGCTATCAGCAAAAAGGCTGTGGCTGTTCCATTTGCTCTCATCTACACCTTTGATCCTGTCTGGGGAGTGATTTTCATGGCCTATCATGTGACATAGCATGATTTTCCAATGTCTACATGTCAAACACCAGCACCCATGGCCACTAGAGGAACCCTGCTGAGAATCTAAAAATTTATGACTATGATGAAGCTGCAGGCTTTCACGCTGAGATGATACTTCAAACAATGTTTGGACATGCTTATTGCTAAACCTCTTTWGAAGATAAAGGTTCAGTTTCCAGACCATCTTTCAAAACGTTTATGCAAAATAAATACCAAGAAACCACATGGTTGTTCCCTCTACCTGAGAGGAATAGAAAAACCAGTTGCTTTAGTGTGTTCAAAATATCCAAGAATTTCTGTGACAGAATACCATTCAGAAAATTGTTGAATTAAGTGTGGTAGGTTCTTCTTGGCCTGTTTTCCAGTGAGTTACAGCTAAGGTCTGTCAAGATGTCTTTGGGAATGGTATGAACTCACCAGTTCATTGATTTCCACTTGCAGCTTCAAACATAAGTTGTCCTGAATGTGGGTTCATTACCCAGTGCTCAGGGCCAATTCACACACTGAGTGTGTGATCTTTATTTTTTTAATCCTGATATGCACAAAGGAGAAAGCTGGGTGGTATAACACAAAAGGCTGGTTCCCTGATCATTTAAACTTTACACTATTTATACATTTTAACAAAGACATAAGCTTTCATTGGTTACATTTTTCATAGCTCTTTCATGAATTATTACTCAACCCCCTATATACTCATGATATCTCTCACTTCTCGTGATAATTAGCCCACAGATGCAGTTCTTTCCTCTGTTTGAGTCTGTGCTCTGTTTTGAGTAGGTGGTCAATGAGTTGACTGTCAGGATCTCCCACTGCTGTCATTATCTTTCCCCCAGTTACTGCTCAGTCCTGACTTCACTTCTGGTGGCTTTCATTTGTCTTGGGATTGACTTTCCTTTTCCTTGAAGCAAAGGGTTAGCCAAGAACACAAATTCACACTGCAACTGCTTAATCATAACTGTCCAGCTACAGTTGCTGATTAAGAACTAAAAAAAAATTAATTGCAAAGTTTGTTTCAAACCTTGAGGGTCTCAAATATTGAAGGGCTTGATATCAAAGGAGGTTTGTGTGCTATAGTTCTGAAGATTGCTCTGACAATGCTTGCTCTGTAAGTTCTAACTAAGGAGCAGTTTTCCAGATATTTTCATGTAAAGCATGAATCCAATCTTGATAAGGATTTCTGAGAAAACTAGCTTGTACAAAGAGCACACATGTAAAAGACAGTAAAGCTATTTTGCTGAGAGAATAAATGGTATAAAATTGTAAACAATGCTGAAGGTGCAGACCACAAATGAGGAAGCCCCACCATGCTGTTTATCTATGTTTGGTGATTGTTAAGCTCTCTCAAAGACTGTGGAGAAGATCAGCCACGTGAAGTTATGTCACCCTGCAGTGATTAATTACGGCCATGTCTGGTTTCAGTCAAGAGCCACTTTCATTTTCCTATTCAAGTATTTCTGTTGATCATTTTATCAGTGTGCAAACTATTTCAAATATTTTGCTTAACAGGTGAAGACACTTCACTCTTCAAAAGCATTACCCTTAGTCACCCAGGTGGGAGGAAGAAATTTTATGTGACATTAAGTTGCATAGGCAGATGAAGTAGAGATCTTGTGGTCCAATCACAGAACATTCCCACGCCTAAAGAAAGGCATAAAGCTGCTTATGGGCAGAAAGCTCTTCCATCAGGAGATTCTCTAATGCCTGCAGCCTGAAACATAAGGAATTTAAGGATGATTATGATGCAAGTGTGTTCAGCACCTGCTCCAACAACCTCCTGCCCCAACTCCACTTGCTTGCTTTATTATGAACATTTGTAAAGATGTTGTTGGAAGCCATGATGCTACTTTGCCTTTCACTTCAAGCTGGCTTGTTTGAAGGATGATTTTAAATGAGCTATATACAAARAGAAGCATTTCTTATGGGGGGAAGTGGTGTGGTAAATCTGCAAACAGAAAAAATGAGCCATCTTGACAATGTGTATAAACCCCATAAAATGTAGTAGTCAATAGAGCAGGCCTGGTATCTGAGACCTGGTATCCCTGGGATCAAAAAAAGAAGTACCTCTCAGGGTCTCAGATGCCTACCCTGGCAATGAGACATGAGGAACGTATGTGAATCCTCAGGCGTTTAAGTGATGTATTGTTGCCTAGCCTTTCTCATGTGTTACATTACGTAGGTTATAAAAAAAAAACAAAACAAAAAAACCCAAAAAAMCAAAAAACCACAAAAACAGAGGAGGCTTTAACAAGATAGTAGGCAGGAATCCTAGTCAGTCCCCACCTGCCACTGGGACCAAGGGCCAGACAAAATGTCAAGTGTCTCTCTCAGTCATATGTTTTAGGTCCATGAACGCTCATCAAGTCTCACAGAAATTATGATTAACAATGTTCAGAGATACTAAGTGTATTATTAATGGAACATGTAATTTAGGGATTGAAAATTCACTGCACTATCAGTGGAGTTTAAAATGGGACAATCAAAGCCCTTAAGTCTAAGCAAGGAAGCAGTGTGATCAGCTTATAAACTCAAACAAACTCTCTTTTGCCTACTATTGCATAACTGGTTCTAATCTCCATGGAAAGCTTATTTTGGGATCTTCTATAGCATCATTCTATTTCAGTCTGCCAAGATACAGGTGTACTTTTAATTGAACCTTGAATGAATTATTAAGTGTTTTAAGATATTGTCAATTTCCTAATACCTAGTGGGGTATAACTGTAACTTTTAGATTTTTAAAAATGATGATGACAAAAACCATCGACTGTATGCAGTGTTAGAGGCATGCTTGAAGAARTTTTTCACATAAACACACAAAAATGGTAAGCCAAACACTGAGGCAGACAAGGCTTTCCATTGCAGCATCAGGTCACAAATGTAGTAACAATAGTACCCAATGCAGATACCATCATATCCTTCTGGTGCCACACTGAGGAAGATGTGCCATCTGACTAAAGACTATGCAAGTCAAATGCTTTGGGCTAATGGGCTGCACTGTTGATTAAACACAAGTCTGCTGTAATCAGTCACTAGTATTTCTGTTTGAAGGTTATGAAAGTTAAAAGAAAAATATCTTCAGACAAATTACAGTGGAATGCGAAGACAAGATGAAATTCTAGTTATTAAAGGACAGTAAGATGCACACATTTCCTAATATGTCAAAGAGTGTGCTTTTGCAAAATGAGAGCTGATTAAAAATAGAGCATATGTCGACAGCAGCAAAAGATTCCATACTAGATATGTAAGCAGTGACACCTTAAAAATGGCAGACAGAAAATTAGTTGCCAGGGTTTTCAGCAAGTACATTTTTCTAACAAGTATTTAAAAGGTGGCCAAATTGCAAAACATTAACTTTCAAGCCTGGCACTGATATCTCAGCTTGGTTTGATGAACTGCTGTGGAGCTCGGCCACTTACGCCAGAGAAGGACATGTCCTGCAAAACAACATTTCAGTGGTCAGATTATACTGAAAATTTATATATTTGGTTACTGCAGTGTTAATAACATAAGCCTTGGTCAGCTAGCCATTTTCTGGTCATTAAGGTGCWTGCACTGCTGTATGAATTACCCCTGTTTAACAATTTTCACTAAATAGAGGCACGAATCCTGACAGGATTCAGGCACACTGCCCTCACAGCAACGATGAGTTAAATTTAATAAATGAAGTACTCTAACACGTAGAAAAGATAATTGTTAACACTCTAACTTTGTGATCATTAAAGCTAAAAAGAACATAATCTTGCAACTAAATATGTGTTTACATGTGGGGAATTAGAGATCATTATGATTGGAATTTTTAGCACACCAATAAAGGAGGCCAATTTTAAACTCAAAAGCTGTTATTAAATTCATTCATTAACAGCTCATTTTGTGCCAATACTTAATATTTAAACAATATTAATCATGTTTACTACATATACAAAAGGGTTTGTCCTTAGCACAGATATTTCAAATCACCACTGTGTATGTGATACCGTGATGCTGATGCCAGGAGTCTGACTACTGAGGCCTCGGTTATGGAGGTGCAGGCAATAAGATCTGATGGCACTTCCATAAAGGAAGTCTGGTCATATGTGGGCCTGTCCTCTTCCTTCTCTGTCCTTTCTCTGCCTGGTGTTTGTATGCTCTTGGCCTGCCTCCTGAAAGAGGAATCTCATCTACTTCTCTTACTCCTTACCTTGGTTCTGGTCAGTCATTCTTCATTTGTGTGCATCAAGTTGCCCTCCTCCCTGTATCAATCTCTTTTGTATCAATCTCTTTTGCATCTATCTTTGTGTTAATCTTTTTTTTTTCTTGTTTGGATGCTTCCTGTGGGTTGCTACTTGCTTCCCCTGCTGGTGGTCACATTATTCAGATACATACATCAAATGTATTTGCTTTGTGTATGTGCTATCACAATGGCACAAAATACTTGTAGGCTTCTATTGGTTACACTTTTAATTACATTTATATTAGGTTCAAGGCAATGCAATGTTAGTTATACTCTAAATAGTGCACACTCAGTTTCTAGGAGTCACAAACCTGTTCTTTGGCTACAACAATCTTAAGCTTTCTCTTCAACAAGAGTAATACAAAATGCCACTCTATTTTGATGTAGGGAAAGCTGCTTTGACTTCATGCTTGTCAGTCCATACAGGAGAAAACAGGCTTTAAAAGCAAAACTCTTGAAAAGGTACTCAGGAATCCAGGAATAGTYGTTGCCTGCCTTTGAAAAGGTACTCAGGAATCCAGGAATARTCCTTGCCTKCCTTGAGACCAGCTCCTTGACTGAGAACAGGTTTTGTTTGTATTKAGTTTTGTTGAARCAAAGTGGGCAGGGCAGCTAAAAATATGGCATAGTTCTCATATGCTCAACCCTTGTTGTGAGTGAAATATCTGAGGAAGACAGAAATCTGAAAGAGAATGCAAAAGCTACACACACATACAAATCAGTGCCAGGTATGTCTTACCCAAGATTAGATCAATAAACCCCAAACAGTTAAGAGAATGACAAGACAAAAAGCCCCAAAATGGGAATGAAATTTAATCTTTTTCAAAAGGTGTTAGGATTTAATGCAATTCAGTCATCCTTAAATATGGTTTTAAAATCCTGTTTATGTGGACAAAATGCTATCTGAGGTTACATTTCATTATGGAGCTGCATCGATTCTGTGCCTAATTCTGGCGAGATCTGGATGCACAGCTTCTTTATTTTTATGTATTTATACCAAAGGCATGGCACTGAATACTGGTGCCATTCAGATCCTATACTGCACTCTGTTTTTATTGCAGACATTAGTTAATTTTAATATTGCTAGAAAATGTGTATCCTTTCCCTTCAGAAARCTTTGAAGGAAAACTCAGCACCTGGACATCTGGAAACTTCCAGTCATGGAGACGGTGATCCACATTTCATATGACTTGCAATGACTTAGGTTTTAMTTGTAGCTAGTTCTAAAAAATGAAMMTTACTCTTCTGAAGCCAGWTGAAAGAATTTTAAGTGGTAAGACCTCCTGAGTATCTAATTGGGCATAAACAYTCTCGATTAGCAACATGTGAAACTRAACATCACCTTAAATGAAATATATAACTTTAATCTTTTTGTACCGTAATATAWTAGAGGAAAAACACATGGATGCTTTCCAGAGGGATGTGACTAAAGGCAGTAGCACAGTATGGTGCAGAGAAATAACCAGTTTCTCAGGRTGGCAGTAAAAAAAGAAATATTTGGTTTCTCAAAGACTAAACAAAGGTCTTCTTAATAGATCTGACTAGAGGTACAGAAAGAATACAGGAGCTGCTGGTGTAATCCATCTCACAGGTGTTGTAAGAGAAAGTTATGGGTGTTATATATATTCTGTGGAAATTCCCTAGAGAAAACAAAAATGAAGGGAAACAAAATCCTCTCTGCTGTGTCAGCGCAACTAAAATTAAAACAGATGCCAAAGCATGTCATTAAGGGAGACATTTTCCAAGAYAGCAGTAGTTTAGCGCCCGAGTTACACCAAAAGTCATCCTTTTAGAGGCTTTTGCAGCTGTTGCAGTAACTCTTGCCCCCTCATCCTAAGGGGAAAAATGTCTTTAGAACAAGTACCTTAGTAGTTGCAGAGATAAATAGATGGAAATAAAACAGCGATTCTAAGCCATAACTTATAAAAAGCYAAGCTTTTGTGTCACAAGCTAATACCTAATTAACTCAGGGGGGAAAAAAATCATTTTACCAACTTAAGGAAAAGCTACAGAGACACTGATATCAAAAAAATCACAATATGTCTGATCCATAAAATATGCTCCATCAGCAGTGAAATGTTGTCATGATACAGTCAGCTGGAGGCTTCAGGATGAAGCAGGCAATAAYATCCTACACAGAAACCAGAGGATTTAGAGGAGTGAAGGTGGTGTCTGCAGAGTTGCGTGTCACAGCCCAGGGGATTATCTCAGTCCTTCTGTAGACACCCAAGTGAGCCAGTCTGTCTCTGATCAACATCACAGTGCTTCCTTTATCCCCACTGAGCAGCAGTTCAAGTGAAATCACAGCTTCCTTATTTACAATCTTTATTCCTTAACTGCTTGCACATACAGGCTGTGAGTTAGTAGCTCCCTCAGTTATTTTCTTGCTGACCCAATTGACCTTTTTCTTGGATTTGGTGAGTATGTGCCTAGACATAAATGAGAGCAACCATTTAAAAATAAAGCTGGCGGCCTTTATTTTGAAATCAAAGAGATCAGACAACTGAGAAAAATTGCTATAGCAAAAAATGGTTATTTCTACAGTGAAGAGTTCCCTTATTTATCTCCCAATGGATCCATGGTGAATGGTGTTAAAAAATTATGTCACGTATGTGTGTCGAATTGAATAGAATAAAGAAACGATAGCAGTGAAGGGACTATTTTCTTTTTTTTAAAAAAGGTATTCTGTGGAAAGATTTTAATGAAACCAGTAATTTTTAAATGGAACTAGTAATGAAATGAGACACATCTTTTTGTCACAACTTGAGGATTCAATACTGTGTTGAAGAGGCAAGGTACAAGTTTTTTTATTATACCTTCCATTTTACAGTGAAAAAAGAAAAATGCACTACAGACAGCCATGCTCCTTTGTGCACCCTGTCTTCTACATTAGATACCTGCCTTTTTTTCAACAATGTTTGTGCACCTTAACAGCAAACAACAGCAATTTTTTTTTTTTAATAAAGGATGTTTAATGGCTTTCCTGTCCTCTCTGCTGTGATGCCTCTTCTTTTGTGGCACAAGCAGGGGAACATCTTTCAGAGGGCTTGGTAGGCTGTGACAGGGCACAAAACAAGCCAGGGAAGATTATTGCTGATTGAGATGTGGGGGAGAGATGACCAGTGTGAGCTGCTTCCCTCCCTGGGTCTTCAGAGCTGGGAAGAGATGTGGTTGCATTCCTTACTCCTGTTTCTCAGAAAAGTGATCCTGCTTCAGTCATCCCATTAGTACCAAGTGAGCTCCAAGTGCTGCCATTCTGGGAGTGTGGAGAATCCTCTACAGAGTCATTTTATGACTTACAGGCTYAGTCAATGCCTTGAGGTTTAAGGGTGCTCTAAACCTATGATTCTGTGTATGCTGGAGGACCAATTACATGACCCTATTTAATGGCATCCCTGTCAAGGACCATGTACAAATCATTAAAGCTCTTTTTTCTCAARGACTTAAGTTATTTCTCCTTTTTAACACAGTAATAAACAGTGTAGTTGTCAGAATGTGTTTTCTTATGCAATTTTTCTAACACAATGTTCTATACCTAACCTGATCTCCTGTGAAGGGGTATCACTTAATTAAAAAAATGTTGGATGTCAGAGCCATCTGTGACAGCACTGACAGCCTGGAATGCATTTAGAAAGACAGTTCATGCTCTGCTCGCAACATTCTTCAGAAAGGGAAAATATGCATCAACCTCTTCTAAAAAAGGACAGAAAAATCATCAGTAAAGACATATTTCAGCTGATTATAAAGTTCCAGTAAYATGTGGAGTGTAAAGAAAATTAGTAGGTTTAGGAGCATTGTATGTTCCTCTCTCATTCTCAAGCAATTGTTCCCTTTATTATTCTTGTTAAGCTGAAAACAAACATTCGGAGTTGATAAAAGATATGTAATTTTCTGTAAGAATGAAGCTTAATAAATGGYGGAACATATGAAGATGTCTGTAAAGCAATACTGAAAATAATCAATTTAGGAAAATGGGATTTAAAAAAAGATTAATGTTGGGARGCAAAGCTGAGGAGAGAATTAGGGAGGCAGGGTGGGCTGTTTGCCTTGTGCGAGGTCTGAAARCACATTGGGCTAAMAAYGTCTGAGATCATGYGAGGAAGAAGAAARTTTCATAACACATGCTGAAACTAATCCAGTGAGGCATTAATTAAGAACRAACTGAARTATTTTTGATAACCACAGCAAGCCTAATAGTTTTAAACTCCAAAGTACTAACAGCTGTTGGTTGGTATCTGTAATAATACTTTCTACCTGAAGAGATGTGAAAACTTCACTTTTCCAAAGTCCAGTCTGTGATACTGAGCAAGAAAAACTGAACCCCCAAACAGTCTTAATGGAACCTGTGTATCCATATGGTGTTCCACTGCTTTTCTTCATAAAGGGGTAGCTAAGCTTCAAGATAATATTTAATCTATATGTAAATTGGGTATGAGTATATRATCTGTAGTGAAAGTCATCAAGTAAGCACACGGGACTTTTGCAGAGAAACAATACAAAAAGAAGACAAAATCTTGTACAACAATTAGGAGATGGTAGATTTTTTTGTTTAAATACCATTCTGAGTTAGCAATGAAGTGTCTATATTTCTGCAGCACTTACTGTTCTTGCTTAAAAGGAAGGTGCCATTTCTCTCCTCTGAGACACTTTTTGTAGACCTGTAGGTAAATCTGTGTTTGTGTTCTTAATGTTGTCTGTTGTTGTGACGCCCTGGGTCATCATCTCTCCTCACCATGACCACAGAAAGCAGTGAAAGTCACGGTGCCCTGCAGAGATCTGGGATCTGATCTGCCCTTGGCTCTGTTTAGCACAGTCCTGGCCAAGCCACCCTGTTGCCCAAAGGACCGCTTGGTGGCACCAGATGTCAGCCWGATCTGGAGTTACGGCACCGCTTCTGTGGGGGTGGCTGCTCAATTCAGGTATGAATGAAGGACTTTCTGTCTTCAGTCCTGCTTCGACTGAGTGAGTTAAAAAGTGCTTGGAAGTCTTTCATTAGTGGAAAAGGGAAGCTCTACACAGTGTTTCGTATTTACTGTAAAGTTTGTGGGAGGAATGTGGTGCCCGTCCTGGAATATCTCGTGAGAAAGGGAAATTRGGCTGGCAGAATGGCAAATGAGCAGCTTTCACCATTAACCACCAGGGAAAGGTGGACAATCAGGGCCACTGCAGACAATGCATTGATTCAGAGTCACTGCAAACCCAGCTCCATTCTATACTGCAGAGGGGCAATGAGAACTGTCATAAACCGCTGTTGTCTTTTACCTGTGAGTTTTCTAGAGTTTATTTCCCTCTGGGCTACATGGCCTGTAGCTCTAAGTCATAYTAAAATTTTGTTATGAAGTACAAGGCTAGCATGGCTTCCCTGCATCACGACAGCAGTGAGATAATATGCCTGATGACACAAGTGTGTTACAAAACTTAATGGGTTAAAAAGGTCTTCACATCTGACTTGCAGAATGGTTTGGATTAATCATTCTCTTAATTCTGCTGTTTTCTGTTTGCTGYGTTGACCACCTGCTACAAAACTGCAGAGTATTTAAATCTTCCATTTGAGAAAAAGAAATAAAAGGAGGGGGGATGATTTGTAACACCATGCTGACAAAGAAATCCTTCCAAAAGGGAAGGAATTATGAGGATCCACCAGGATGCTTTTCCATAAGTCTGCAAACAGACTGTCACAGTAATTTGCGTCATCATCCATTAGTTAAATAGTCCTTATCCTTCCCTACTGTTTACTGTGTTATATTCAGAGAAAATCACATCCTTTTTTGGAAGCCATTTCTGTGGTGGTTGAGACAAGCTGAGCTGATAAATTCTCTGGCATAAAGTCAGTTCTCCATCATCAGRGTGTCGGGGTGCAGGTGCGGTGCCTCAGGAACCCATGGCAGGGTGCACTCTGGAATGCTGATGYTGTACAGGGGTGGGCACAGAGGGCTTTTCTGGCTGCAGGACATTCACAAGATGGCTGCATACAGGTCATAACAAAGAAACATGAAATTTTGCTGCAGTGCTGACAACTATATTCATGGGAGGTGGAAAAATATTAGTGATGTTGCCAGATACCCTTTGTTGGGAGAGAAAAACTGGACCCAAATGCCCAAACATCAGTAAAGGGTATTCATGTGGGAGTGTAGGGACCATGGCAGCTTGCAGACCAGGTTTTAAGCAGTGGATCAGCAAATGGCCCTTCAGGATATCAAACTGAAAAGTTTTCCATTCTGCCCAAACTTCAGTTGATGGACAATTTCCGTGGCRTCTGAGTACACACTTAAAGCCTGATTCAGCAAAGCACTTTGGTGATTTATTTGTTGTTTAATGATTTTCCTCCTTGACCCAAGTTACTCTGCTCTTCAATTTAAGAATAACACAGCTGTAGCARGTCAGTCTCCTTCTCCTGCAAAGCTCTGTAAGTACCTTCTTCACCKTAGGTACCTTGATTAAACAGATTAATTTGTGAAATTACTGGCTGGTCAGTCAACTGGAAAGATTTGTGACAGGYTCACTGTGTTCTGATGCAGACTGATGGAGAAAACTAAATCAAAGAGCAAGAACTATAATACATCTGATTACAGGGCAAAAACTTTAAAAAGGGGAAAAAAGATCTTATAATGTTAAACATGAGGTTCCTTTGGAAAGATTCTTGTAAGTGGAAACACCTCTGAACCTATTCACTGCACAAGTGCTTACTTTGTAMAGTGAAGAGTGTCAGACAGCTGGTGAAATACGTTTTTGCCATGCCACTTGTGTTTCAGCCCTTATTTAGCTGAGAGTTTATGGAACTGGACACTGAAAGTTTTGTAGTCTGTACTTTTAAGAAGCATGTTTTTCACATTTGCAGATCRTACTGACCTGCCAGATATTGTGGGCATCTGGGTACCTATGCCACGCTGCAGAATCATGGGCAATGAAATGTAACAGTGAAAAAAAAAATTGTACAGTATTAATCCTGTTTGGTTTTTAATTTTTGTGTATCTTGGATTTAAAATTATTAATTGCCAGAGAACCTGAAGAAAAAGATTTGAAAAGCTTACTCTGGATCCAARTTGTCATGTGTGGGTTCACCCATTTTAATATTTTTTTTCTGTGAGGATACTTCAGTACAAAAATCTTCTGGCAGTGACTGCTCTCTAGAGGTTCCATAGTCTAACACAGTGGCTTTGATAAGCAAGMAGAACAACAGAAAATTTTCATTTASCTAGCAATGAAAACCAGGAAAAATATCACAAGTCATATTTATTTTGTATTTTTAATTGTATTTCAAACTGTTCTTCTGCCCTTTTGAAAGAAAGCAATGAAAAATAATGAGATCTTAACCCTAGAAGCCAATGAACCTTAAAACAAAGCAAGGGCAGTTTGAAACAGAGCTCTTGGTGCTCTGGGAGTACTATGAACAAATAATAATTTACAATATGTTGCAAATAATGTTACAAGGAGCATCACTATCCTTTCCAAACCTTGGCATACTTCACCACTTGGGAAAGTTGTGGTGGAGTTACATGGCCTAACGATATTAAAAATAATACATATTAGAGGATTTATCAGTATTAAGTATGGTAAAGACCATCCATCCCTGGATGCTTTTTCATCACAAAATAAACTTCAGTGTTTGGCAAAGGGTCTGTGAGGGTCTATCATGCACAAGTAAGCCATGTAATACTCTTTGGAATCAACTGAATGTTTTTAACAGGATCCTCAGGAGATGCTGCTCTTCCTCTTTTCCAGCAGAGGATTTAGATCCTGAAAGAGTCTGGGGAAAAGCTAATCCTGCATCAGGGAAGGAGTAACACCCGTGTTCATWGTCCCTTTTCTGCAGTGAGTGTAATCAGGGAGCCGTGTGCAGGCAGCTCACAGTTTACAGCAGTTCACAACAAACCCATTTGATGGGGTTTCAGCGACGAGCATCAACAGCTCTGCCTTTCTGCTCTGTCTAGTCCCATCACTTGTCTTGGAGAGCATCATTTCAGGTTTTTCTGGCCCAGTCACTGCTTTCCCAGTTCTCCTGTCCCATTTTAGGCTCAGCCATGMCAACACCTTCTTTTAAAGGCCTTACTCAGTTTGCCCACTGGCATCTTTCTCCCCTGCATCAGTTAAAAGATTTATCCCACGAACAAAGCTTGTCCTTGCTGCTTACTGCTTCTTGGCCTGTGCTGGCCTCCCAAAAATCTGCAATACCTTTCAGCTCCCACTAAAGTCTGGGTTTGTAGCCTTTGGTCATCGTTGTTAGCAAAGAGCAGCCTTGCAGACTTTAGAGACAGTGGGTGATGGGCTCTTCCCTATAGGTCTGAGGGAGCAAGCTGGATGTGTGTCTGGCTGCCGTGACTGTGGTGCTGCTGCTTCAGCTTCAGGGCAGGGGAATAGCTAAATTGATTGCAGCTCCTGGTGGGTTTTATGATTTTACAAGTGTATTGCAGCGTGTAGAACTAAAAAGAAGCTCTACAATATCACAAGGTATAAAGTGTTCTCAGTGGAACCACATCTAATTAGATCAGCCCCTCCATCCCTTGCCAAAAAAACCCCACTMAAACTAGCAAAAAATGGAACAAAATGCTAGAACAGCACTGAGGAAGCAAAGCTGTACKGATGAGGAAATGTTGCCACTTCACAGAGAAATGTGACAGAATTTCTTGTGCCAGTCCAAAAGAAACAACAATTTTTTTTTTTTTAATATAAAAATGCACAAATTTCAGAGGTTTACCAAGAGAAATGAAATGGTGGCATGCCTAGTAGACAAGCTAGCAGTCTGCAAAACTGAAGACTGCAGCAAGAATGAGTCTSCTCACGGTTTTAATTTCTGACTATGTTGTATATTATGTATTTAAAACTTCATTGCAATACTGGTATTGTAACTGCCCTGCTTAAAAAGTACAGGCCCCTGCCTGATAAATTAATGAAGACTGTTTCAGAGCCAGAGTAGTGACTAAAAGCTCTACAACAGCGATCATTATAGTCAAATGGTCTTGAAAGGAGAATCTYAAATAGCATTAGGGCTCTTCAGGAAGAAAGAAGCACAAGAGAGGAAAGGATGAACAAATTTGCAAGAATGAAAATTCCAGTATTTCACCCTCAGAGAGAAAATTAGTTGTTTGACAGGTATTATTGGCCTGAGACCCCTACTTATAGTCTTTTCTATGTTTAGCACCGGGCTGAACATTGATTCCTGTTCTCTAAGTAATGCGGYTCTGCTAAGAGGCATTGATCTTGGTTAACTGGCATTTTATGTTTAAAAGAAAAAAAAAAAAGAGTGCTGGGAGATGTCTTAGTAACACAAGGTCAGGAGGGAAGTGAGGCCTTTATGGCAGACTCCTTTTTCCATTTATGCTCCTCAAATGACAACAGAAAAGTAGTAATTTTGATAAGCTCTTTCATATTAGAAATTACAGTGTCAGGGTGGTGTGTGCCGCACCGAGACTCTCCCTACGCGCACCAGAAGGGGTCACTGTTGAAAGCTAAATCATCTTCCCCAAAACTGCATTGACRAAGTACAAATACCCGAGCCTGCACCTACAGAGCAATAAAAATACACCTAACTGCTTTTCTCCATTTTCCTGACGTATAGAGCCCTGYCGTGAAATAGCTCTAAAATGTCCAGGCTTGACTAAAACTTATGTTACCAATATTAAGGGCAAAAAGCGTGTGTTTAAAGTCCCTACATGAACGAAACACCCCGCCCATCTCTGCACAGATCAGGAGTGATTCTTTAGGGGATAAAAAACATTTGT
>NW_026623277.1:1728222-1749013 GCF_030028575.1 Malurus melanocephalus
ATATATTTCTGCAAGACTTCAGAAGGGAGTGAAGAGAGAAAGCCTTAATAACGGCCTGATTAAATGGAGCTTCTTTGGAAGCACTGTGCTTTGCAGGTTTTAGTTTCCTTTAAGTCACCATAGCTACTTGACACAGAATCATAGATTATTCATAGATTATTCATAGATTATTCATAGATTATTCAAAGATTATTCATAGATCATTCATAGATCATTCTGAGTTGGAAGGAACCCACATGGATTATTGAGTCCTGTTCCTTCACAGGATGCTCTCAGGAGTCACACAATTCACCTGAGAGCATTGTCTAATTGTTTCTGAACTCTGTCAGGTTTGGTGCTGTGACCACTTCCCTGTGGACCCTGTTCCAGTGCCTGACCACCYTCTGGGGGAAGAACATTTCTCTAATATCCAACCTAAACCATCCCTGACACAACTTCAGGCCTTTCCCTYGAGTCCTATCACTGGACACCACAGGGAAGAAATCAGTGCCTGCCCCTCCTCTTCCCCTCACAGGAGCTTGTCCCTGCAGTGAGGTGTCCCCWCAGTCTCCTCCAGGCCTAACACACCAAGTGACTTAATTTTTGACTTTAGCAACAATCTRTTGAGGATAACCAGCTCTTTAAAAATCAATGGTCAAATAAAATTCTATAAAACCCTTCAAGATTTTCCCAGAGATTATATATACAGACCCCTGCATTATCTCTTCTCTGAACATAGCATATTGGAAGGGGAAATAATATCTCTAAGACCTGATTTAAATTTYAGTGATTGAATGTCCAACACAGTCAGTTAGGTAATTTCTCTAGGAAGAGATAAGAAAATGTGGACAATTTTTTTTTACATTTTTGGTCTTATGGATTTAGCAGCAAGCAGTCCAAGGCCATCAGAAGCCTGGGACAACACAATGCCTTTGCTGTGGGCCTCTACCACTGCATGGGTACATGGCAAGGAAAGCCTGTGTTGGGCTCTGGCTGGAGGAGGAACTCACTCATTAACAAGTCTGTTGTCTAGAGGCAGGGAAATGGGATGTTGGGACAGAGGGAATTCAAGTTTGAAACAATAGATTTGCAAAAGCAGGGAAAATGAGATTTTAGAAGGGCAAATGAATTTGGAGGGAAGAAGAACTTCATCATGAGTGTTTTAAAGGACAAAGGGTGGTTTTCCTCATTTTGTTCATCTAATGAGAAGAARGGTTCAAGTTTTATGCAAGCTGCCTATTTCTTTAAACCTACAGTTTGTACAGTAGCATTGGTTGTTTAGCATGCTCACAAACAGTTTGTGGAACAGGAAAATCACTACTCACATCTTTAGACATGGAGACATCACCTGGAGTTTACCTCAAATACAGAACAAGAGATTTTTACCAAATATGCATGTTTTCATTACATTATTATTTTTAATACTACCAATTTTTCTGATTCTGTCTCTGATAGGAATTGGTTTGTTCTGCATGTAAGTCTAGTCCCTGTATGAAGAGCCTGCCCTTTGGAATTACTTCTGTCATCAGCACTCACTCTAATTGTGATATATTTGTGTTCATAAAATAACACATGGCTACATTAAAGTAAACAGAATACAGATTTTTTTTTTTATTTTTTTTATTTTTTTTTTTTTGTAATAAAAAGGATTCATATTTAAGTTTCCAGTTATCATTGTTTGGTAATCTTCTGCATGACTAGTTTTGTGCTTGTGTGCTGGTGCCAGTTCCTTCATCTTGGCACATTTTAAATTTCTACAGCACCATGTGCTGCTTGCCTCATTACACAGGAGTGATCTATGACAAGCAGACGTGTTTATACACGCAACCATTTCTAGGGCCCTGGAACTGGCAGCAAAAAATAGCATCTTGTGCACAGTCTGTTTCTCCAGTCCTTTTGCCTAGCTTGATCAATCCAGTTGTTTCCCTTGGATTTTTCAGATACAGAAATAGATTATAACAATATGTTCATCTGATCCGAAGATTTGCCAAGTTCCCTGCGTAAAAGAGCAGGGTTCATTTCACATTTTATATCATACTCATGATAGTGCTCAGCAAATAATTGCATATCATTTGACATTTTGAAGTCAAGATTGTCTCTCCCAGAGAGATGCTGCAGCACAAAGGTTATGAGTCTKGTGCAGAAATTGTTAGGTAAAGAGCTGTGATCTGTGTTAGGTAGAAAAGCATGCTGTGCAGACCCCTACTTGCCTTAAAATTTAAGTAAAAAAATTATCTCCAAGAGGCCCTGAAAATACAGCAAAGGAGAAAATGATTGAATATTAGAGGGAAACTGACAGCAGACCATACTTCCATCTRTAGAGCACTAGAAGATCTGTGATTCCCTGGTAGCCCTTTAAACTGTTGCAGTTTTGGGGAACAAATATCTGCAAACCTCATGACTTGACAACAACCTGAGTCTGAGATGAAGCAAACAGAATAAACATACAGAATCACAAGAAAATATTTTCAAGTGTATTCAGGAAACAAGCATTAGGGTTAATATTTTATGTGTCTTGTTAATGGAAAACGCCTACTTATTTCAGCATATGTACCTAGGTGTTAAAACATGGCTGCTGCGTAATTAGTATATTTATGCAATTTTTAAATTTGCCTATGCTTGCAATAATACCTTTTGCAAAACTGGACAGTTTTGAAACTGAGCCCATAATTTCACTTATCTTGACTCTCAGATTTTGTATGTTGGCATTAATGTTAAACACAACCAAGTGTCTGGAAGCATGTTTTCACTGTGATTAATTCTTAACTCTTTTTCAGTTACAACTGCAATTCTGTGTATGTCTTTTGTACTTATCACGTTTACGTAGATATGTGTGTGTATGATATTTATATAGAACAAATGCCTGGTTATCTAGATAGCAATGGGAGATTTCTTTGCAAATAGTTTCAGTTCCTGTTCAGAATTTTTGGCCACTGGTTTTCCAAAAGTTGAAACAATCCAATGTATTTCTGGGAGACCTTCTGATCTCTTCCTGGAAATAGTTAGGAGCACTAGAAGCATTTTTGTGTGTTTCTGCCCTTGCCAGCATGCTGGTCTGGCCTGATGTGACAGTGGCAAGCAGCCTGTTGCTCATGTCTGTGATGGCATTGCAGGACATCCACGGAGCAGGCACCCGCAGGAACACACCATCTCCCCTGTTCTGGCACACCCATGAAAGGTGCCTGCCCCAAGTCACAGAGGGACAGATGACCACAAAAGGCCAAACTTTCCTCATGGGACACAGCCCTTGCCTCAGCACTCCTCTTTGAAGCAAATAAATCAATTCTGAGGCACATCAACCTATTGGAGATATATGTTACTTTGCTGCAAAGCCTCTAGCTTTGACTATGGTGAGGGCAAGTTTCTTTCTATGCATTCATTCCACATCAATATCACATATTTTTAACAGAGCTAGAGGATGACGGTCCAACACATCTTCCTACTCCAACCCAAATAAAGCTGCAGCTCTCTCCCAGTGCAGATGTAAGGCACTCAGTATTCCTGCCTCCTAGGGAAGGCATCCAATGGGACAAGCTGTGTGCGGGAAAGCTCTCCTGCTCTTTCTCCAGGTCCAATCTAACTGCAATCAATAAAAAGCAGATTTACCAGTTTAGCTGTGGGTTGCTTCAGGTTATGAGTACATCTGCATTGCATTGCATATTAGGGATGCTGTGCATTAGTACACTCTGTACCTTCTCGCTGAGACAGACCTCACCTATGCTTCAGATGAAGCTTTGATGTTTTTCTTTGTTTGTRAAAAAAGAATTAATCCCATCTGAAAGTACTCAACATCACTGAAAGAAACATCCCCCRTCTGGGTAACTATTCCTGCCTGTGGGCAGAAGAAGATTTACTTTTTGTTTTCACAGAAGACTTTAGGTCAGTAAAAGCAAACAATAACTTTTTTCCTCCACCACCAAAAAGAGTACCTTTAAAGGTAACATACAGACTTGGTCTTTGAAATCTCTCTTCTGTCATGCTTCTGCTTTCTGTCCATTCTCAAAAATGAGTCCCTGTTTTGGCATACATATGTGCATAYACTGAATAAGGGAATACCAGGAGTCACCATTTTCAATGGCAATGTGTCATAACTGTGTTCTTCATTGCAAACAGAACTTTCTATAGATAGCTGCAGAGAGGAACTCTTTCAAAATGGATCAAAACTTGAGTACTAACATTGCCTTTTGTCCCAGGTAGTTAAATTCTTCTAACTGGATCTTCTGACTTATTACAGAGATGCCAATGGAAGATGTTCCCTAGAGAAAAAAGATGTCTTTTTGCTCACAGCCATGCCATTTCTGTAATTAATGCTATGTCATATATCTGAAATACAGAGATGATCAAGCTCATATAAGAGGTGATGAGACAGTTAAGTGCAAGCCAGCCCTAAATGTTGAACTGTCAAGATCTCCTTGTCAAAAAATAACCAAACATCTGCTCACCTAAGTTACGCAAAGAGCTCATTTTTGTTCTGGTTAATTCCTTGCTGAGGAATTAAGTGTAAAGAATTAGTACTTGTTCTGCCAGAATACCTTGTAATTATCTATGTAAGACATCAGATGTACATGAGTAGTTTTAGGTAATGCCTGATAATTGTGGTCTTTATGGTTAAAATAAGGCTTTTGTAAGCTTTTTTAGGTAAGTTTGTCCTTTTTTTATTTCTCTTCTATGGTGCTCTATCATTTATAGAAAGAAACACTTTAATAAAGCATGGAAGACTTATATATATGGGCTTCACTCATGCAAAACTGTTCTTAATACACCCCAYATAAAAGTCAAGATGAGAAGTTCCAGGCAGGTTTATGAGGCACTTAAGTGACCATCCACACTCTTGACCTGGACCTGGACATGCAAAGGGGATGGAGTTTGCAGCAGACAGGAGATTTTATTGTGCAAAGAGCTATCAAAACCTAGTTTATTCCTCCCAGCAAGACCACCTGCTTGCAAAGTGAGTCTCTTGGCTCTCTATACAGGGAAGTATAAATAAACCTGGTTTTCTGTGTTCTTCACCAGTGTGAAATGGAGCACAGCCCATAAAACCTGTGATGTGTTATGTTCAGCGACAACTCAGCTGACATCCGTATGGTGCACAGTGGTTTTGCAAGAGTGGGCAGAAAGAACAGAGGAAAAACAGTGGGAGCATGTAAGAATTGAAATGAATTCCTCTGTTCTCTGTCCACCAAATGTAAAACAGGAGGTTAGGGCRGGTCTGTGAAGGTACCAGCCTCTCCTCTGCAACAGTGGTTTTGCATTTCTCACCTGCCAGCTGATAGAAGGCAGGAAACTAGAGCTTTTAGGACATACCATCTGAAATTGAGGAGGCAGCTCCTTCCTTTGTAGATAACATCTGCCTCTGAACAGACTTTTCTAAAAAGGATAAATGAACACAATCTATTTGTGAGCACCAGCTAAGGACAAACCCTAACTGTTCATATGCCTGAAAAGACAAGTCTGGGAAAACAAGACATAAGAAATTTTCCAAGGAAAGACCAGTTGAAGACATGCAATAAAATAGTTATCTGTCAGGGTTTCAGTGTGCATGCCAATTCTAAAAGGTTTTTGGTGAGCTGTCATGCTCTGAATAATACGAGTATCCCACCTTCTTAGTAWCATGGAATCACAGAACAGTTTGGCTTGGAATGGACCTTAAAGATCATCCAGTTCCATACTCACTGTCCTAGGCAGGGACTCCTTCCACCCAGCCTGGCTGTTTAATGTCCCATCCAGCTTGGCCTTGGGGTCCCTCCCAGAAATGAGGCATCCACAGCTTCTTTGGGCAACCTGCACCAGTATCTCACCATCTCGGTAAARAAACTGCTCCCAGCATCTAATTTTGAATCTCTCCTCTTTTAGTGTTAAATGGCTCCCCCTTGTCCTATCTGTATCTGCCTGTGTAAAAAGCCACTCTCCATCCGTTTTGTAAGCCATCTTTAGGTACTGGAAGCCTGTAATAAGGCATCCCCAGAGCCCTSTCTTCTCCAGGCTGAGCAGCGCCAGCTCTCTCAACCTGTCTTCAAGCCTGGGTAGCACACCAGCAGTACAAGATGAGCTGGAAAGGGCTGGATGACAGAAAAATGAGCAAAAATTCTGCTTTGAAATTAAAGTTTGAAAAATATCACACGTGGGATAGAGTCCAAACATGTATCATTATCAACATGAGGTATTATGGTTTTGATTCACTGCTGTGTGCTAACCCATTTTGTGTTTTGTGCCAACTGTCCTGTCTCTCATCGTGGCTGGGAAACTGCATCTTGTCCAAAGTTCAGGTCTAGGTCCCCACACAGCACTTGGTCCAGAAAACACATTGCTGTATGTTCTACTCCAGCAGACAAACAATTACCAGCAATCTTTTCACAACATGAACCTTCTTGTTGCTCAGAGGTTTGCACTGACCCTTACTGGACCCTTCCCACTGCCTAATAAAGAGGTGTTTCACAGTTTTTTGTTCTTCATGGCATTTTTTTAATCAGGCATACCTTTTTATTTTATCAGTCACTATCCCAATTTCTGCTATTGCTACTAAACACATTGTTCACATGTTCATGCAGGCTTTATTTTCTCATTCTTTACCTCATTCCTAATTACCTCATTCCTTATAGCAGTAAGGRCAAATTAGACACATCTGAGGATTTAGTGTTGCATACTACAATTGGTTTCAGGAGTCACCAATACTGTATTTCATTTATYTCACAGTCACAATACTGCTTCAAAACCAGAAAGAAGCATCATCACTGTTTCTTTGTGTAGTAAATGGTCTGTGCTTGTTATGTAAATGGCTCCACATGATTTCATGTCTTAAATGCTACCCCCTTTCCCCATCCAAAGGGATTCTGAAAGCAATGAATAAATTCATTTTACTTTTTCAAAAGTCAGCCTATACTTTAGACACATATTCTGTTCAGTTGGAGGCTATTTTYTCTTTCTCTAATGTGACAGACACATAGCTTGGAAGGGACCTGAGGAGATCTTCATAGCCCAGCCTCTTACCCAAAACAAGAGTTTCAATCTTCAGAATTTGSTCAGACTGCCCAGGAATATTGTGATTTAGGATACAGTGAACACAAAATTACAGGGATATCAAGTCAGATATGAAGCAGATAGAGTGCTCTGGTGTAGGGCTTAGATCACAATGTCTTAGAATTGGCCTRGAATTGACTAGGGAAGAGTTCTCAGATAAAATTGAGAAAACTGAGTATCTGACTTATGGAAAATCCACAACATTTCTGGATATGATAGAAAAAAAAAATGCAAATATATAAATATATCAGTTAGAATTAGGTCAATTGGAATTCAATATGAAATAAGACTATATGAAATGAGTTTTTTTWAAAAAATAGGCAAACTATTATCAAGAGCAATAGCTATAAAGGCCAAGGAAATTTTAGGGCCATTCTTTAGAAGGAGATTAGTGCTCCCATGACAAGGACAATGTAAAAAGCAGTCATGGAGAGAGAATGACTTACAGCTCCTTGGTTGTACCTCTTCTTTCCCTGCAGATGTCAACGGCAGCCCTATGAATGAAAAACACTTTACGGTGCTAAAGTGACAAAAGTTACACTTGGAAAGTGTCATTCGCTCTAAGAAAATCTTGGGGACAATAAGTTACAAATTAGTCAAGGTCAGTCCTCTTYGTGCTCCATTTTATTCAAGCAAAAAAGAAAAAGAAAARAAACAGGAAAGGAGATGTAAATCACAACCCCAAATTATTTCCAGCAGGGTGATACCCTTACGTATCTGCCAGGACCATAAGGTTGCATAATGTAACAGTTGCTGCCTGCACCTCTGCACCTCAAAATGTTTTGGTTTTTTTTGTCTGTGAGTTAGAGTGGAGTCAGTGCTCCTGCACCAGTGCATCAAATCTCACTTTTACACACCTTCACGCGTGACTTTTCAGATGGTCTGGGAACCACTGGCATGTTCAAATTATGAAATTGTGGAGATAGGGTGGGAGTATCCTGTAAAATGTCCTTGGCTTGCAGTCAACTCGAGCTTCCATTCTACTCAGAAACAATCATRAAAGGTTTCTAGCATGCCCAGACACTTTTATTTAACCACTACAATGAACCAATTACATGAATTTATCTGATGTCTTGCACCCAGAGGTTCTGTTCCAAGTGCCTTTATGCCATCTGAAAGGAGAACAAGCCTCAGGTGGCCACCTTCAGAAGTCAGAGATATAATAAGGCTAATAATGTTGGACAGGAGACTAAAGTGATGAGACAAGCATTTAAGCAGGTGGTGCCTCACTGAGGCAGGTGTGGAAGCTGATGTTACTGAAGGTATTGAAGCTGATGCTGGAAGACAGGGGAGACAGCTCATTTATAACAGATACAAGATTTGTGGAATCATGGTTGCCTGACTGTTGAAAAATTTAGCAACAAACACACATAAAATGTAGTGTTGCACTGCTTGACCTCAGGCTGGTGTCACTCCACATCCCTACTGCAAGCTTTACTTCATGATCAAACGCAACAAAACCTGCAAAAAACCCCAAACCAGATGGGTTGTGTTTTTTTTGGAGAATGCCAAGGATTAGGAATCCACTCTCCCAGTTTTTATTCCCATTAACATTCTTGTAAGTGCATGTCTGAACTTATCTATGCCAAACATGACAAACAACATGAGACAGACTTGTAAGTAGCTCTGCCACTTGAACATCTCCTTCCTGAGCAATAAGTTGAGGAAGTGGTTGCAGAGGTATTTCTCATAAACCTGGCTGATACAGGCTATTAGAAAATCAGCTCAGTGCCAATACACTGAGATCATGAGATATTGTCCAAAGAGTTTCAAGGTCAAGCTTCCCTCCTTTCAGACGGGTAAAAATGTGTTATGCTTTCCCAGAAGTATAATTCTGCTTGTTGTCCAAGTAATGGGAAAAAAGGGCAGGTGTTAGGGCAAGAATAAAGGATTTGCATGTGGTGCAATAGTTGTGAAAAAATGTCTGTTCAACAGATTGTGGATATGGAAAAGTTAAAAAGTTAAAAGTTAAAAGATAACCTCAGTCTTATTGAACATAGGGGTATCATGAACCTGTTAGGAGGCTGCAGTTCCAAAAGATCACCTCTGATTTTTCTTCCACTGTTCATATTAATTTGCATAAGCGTGCATACCCCAAAAGTCTTCTCCAAGCAGAAAAGTCTGTCCCTATAAACTCTCAGTCACGCAGCATCCAGCCAGAAATACCCAAATGTCTTTTCATGTTCACACTCATCACAACAAAGCAGTACACTGACAGATTAGCAAAGCTTACTGCCCTGCAGTGTCTCAGCTTCAAAGTGAAGTTCCTGCGGTGGAAACACAGGCTGCAGTTTTAGATTAGCAAAATGAAGACAGAGACCACAGTGCAGCGCTTCTGCATTCCCCTTCACACACTGCTGCGTGACAYGGGCTCCTTGCCATGAGGATATTTGCCTGACAACCTGCTTGGGGATACCCCAGCCCCAAAACTCTGCCTGTGCTTCTGAGAGGAGCGAGTCCTGGGACAGCAGGGTCAGCAGAGCTGGGCATCATGACACTTTCTCAGCAGAAGGGACAGGTTGAAGACAGCTTGAGGTTTCTCCTGCCCACTTAGTTTCTGGCCTAATGAAGTGTAATTGCTTCTCTGTTAATTCCTAGGGGAAAAAAAATAAAAAGAAAGAAAAAGTGGCAGCAAGGTAGGAGAGGTGAGCCTCCCATTCTGCATCCTCCTGAATCTCATGGATCTGAAGTGATTCTGCTGAAATAGCAGTTTACAAAAGGGACACCACTGGATATTCACAATAACAGATAAATTGACTGACCAGATCTCTTGGGATCACTGTGCATTTTTGAACCTGATTTGCTTTGAATGCTGCATTTTTAAAACTCTATAGGACAACAGAGTCCTAACTATAGGCTGAAGAAGAAAACAATCTGTGAGGAAATTGCCTGTGTGCTGAGAGTGATCATTCTGAAATACTCCAKGTAACCAGCCATACTGGTGGTGTCTGTCTATGCTGACTGAACTTTGAGGCCATGACAGACAATCCTAGAGGCTGCAGGAGAGCTTTCCACTGGGCGTGAAATGCACGCCTGGCTGTCATCCTGCATCTTGGGGCACTCAACTTTGTTCCCTTGAAGTACTTTTCTGCTTACCATTTCAGCACTTGCCCAGAGCTCAAACATGACAGGATGTTTTTTTCTGATGGATATTATGATAAAGGCATTCTTTACAGAAGAGCTCTTTGATTTTAACAACCATATCAAAGCCTCTTTTTCTGATTAGGAGACGAGTATTTTCTTACACAGGTCTTTTCAGCTGAGGCTTTCTGTTTTAGTTAGTTTCACAAATTCACCTTCTTCAGGTCTCATTCATTTCATTCTGTACTTGCTGACAGCGTCTGGGCTTCTCATTTTAGCATCGCTCTTCAGAAATGCAATTGACTTTAAGTACTACTGTATTCTTCAGGTCATTTAATTGCAGTGCATTGAGCCCTTTTGAAGGTGACAGCTCTGCAAATTCAAAGAGCTCTGATCAGTTCAGAAAAATTGCTTTCAAATGTAACTTTTCCTGACATTACAGAGCCTTCTGTTAAAGCTTTTTCCATTTTCCAGACTATCATTTTGTTTCTGAGCAGAGATTTCATTTGAGTTCCAGCAACAACTTCCAGCTTCCCAATTTTTCACCCAACTTTCCTCGTCTTTTAAACTGCTTCACTAAATTTCGTATCATTATAAGCACACTTTTTGGCCTTCCTCCCTGGTCTGATCCTGTGCAGTGATATGGCCTTTTGTAATTCCTTTCCTGATGTGCTTTGCACAGAGGAGGGCTCTGCCTTTCACCCAAAGCTATAAGGAAAATCACCCATCAGAAATAAAAATAATCCACCACTGTGTGGCACAAAGCCTGGACAGAGCTCAGTGCAGAAGAAAGGATCCAGCTTGGAGGCAGCAGCTGCACGGTGCCTTAGTTTCCCTTGGTCTCTGAGCAGGGAGAGAGCTGTGACCTCTCCCCCTGGCTTTTTGGGGGCTTTGCCCTGCTCCGTGTGCAGTCAGTGACTGCAGTGAGTGAGAGCTCTTCCTGCAGGGAGGGCAGCCAGAAGGCCATTCCTGAGAGGGACCATCTGCTGCTGCTCTTTTCTCCCCTTTTGTCTTCTGCCTGTGAAAAGATAGGACTGGGAGGTCAGCAATGGCTTCAGGAGTGACAAGTGAAGTGGCTTAGCAGTGGCTGCTTCTTGTGCGGATGAAAAGATCTGGAGAACAGGATTTTCTTTACTAATGAAAAACCACGTAAGATTTTTCTTCTTTTCTTGCTCCTCCATTATCAATATTCATGGTTACAGATTTCCTTTTCCTCTGAGCTCTTCTTGCTAGCTCAAAAAAAAAAAAAGAAAAAAAAAAGGTGTAGAATGCAAGTAAAGACTCACAGCTCTGGCAGCAGCTGGAAGTTTGGGATCCCAGAATTGCAGCATCCAGTACCTTAAAAGGCAGATACATATGATGTAAAGTTATCAGAACAACAGTAGGATTTTGAAATGGACAATCTCTATTGTTCTATTGTGCTTTTCTCCATTCCCTTTCCGTACTCTTTCACATCTAGATTTTTGAGTTTCCTTTCAGATTTTTGTTCTTTCCAATATTTACTAACACGGTTATTGGTGTGTTTTCTCCCCACTGGTGTTTGCAGTCAGATGAGAAATAGGAAATGTTATGATTAGCAAACCAGTCTGCATTAAAGCTGGCTTACCTCTTTACATGCAAGATCTCAGCCATACACCAGGAGAGCCTTGGGGAATTGTGACCCACACAACATGTTTTTAAAATGCTGCTGCCATACAACTGTAGTTGGATTAGGAGACTTCCCTGTACGTCTCGGGAGTCAAACTGAAAAATATTTCTTAAAGGAAGGTCACCTTCAGTTGTGGTTTCCCAAGTCACTCTCTGGAATGATTTTTGCCCTCCACTGTCAATCTCTGCCATTTTGTATAGCTTTGTGGCTTTGATTTTCCCTTTACAGAATGCAGCCTTGGTTTGTATCTCATTCCTCTTCAACGCACAGTAAAAAAATATACTTCATTTAATACCACAAAAAAAAAAAAAAAAAAAAAAAAAAAAAAAAAAATTAAAAAAAAAAAAAAAAAAAAAAAAAAAAACCAAAAAAAAAAAAAAAAAAAAAAGCCACAAACTCCTTTTTCTTGCAACCAGAAAAATTACCAATAATAGAAGCAATCATCTGAAAGGGTTACTGAAACTAATGTGTTTCAAAAGCTCTGAAAAAAATATAACTCAAAGCACAAGACTACTGAGTAATTAGCAAAGGTGCCAAGTCTACCTGCTAAGCAATTTTCACTATCAGGTACAACTGACATGGGAAGAAATGGAAAAAACACTAATTAGTAATTAAGTAAGGCTTCTCAAATACAAAATCAGGGGGAACCCGCTGTAGCAGAACAGAGAAGTAATCTTTCATTAGAGAACTTGGTGTTTACTCAGGCGACTGAATCCAAGTTCCATAGGAAACATACAAGAGAGTTGAAGAGAAATGAAGGTAGCTCTTTACTGCATTTCTGTATTTCAAATTTTGAAATGAATAATAGATGATACCATTCTATAAAAACAGGTACCAAGTGGTAACAAATACCAGAACACAGGGCAGTTCAGTACCTGTACCTCCATCTTCTTGTGATGATTATTAGAAATGCTCCTCACAGCCAGATGCTGTCAATGCTTCACAAATTTCCATGTGCTTGGCATAAGTTAAAGTAGAAAAAAATCGTGTTGTCTTTTAAAATCTCAGCCCCCCTCAAACAATGATCTCTACAAAAGTGTGGTTTTGTAAAATGAAATAAAGTAAAATAAATAAAATAAAATAAAATAAAATAAAATAAAATAAAATAAAATAAAATAAAATAAAAAATAAAATAAAATAAAACAAAATAAAACAAAATAAAATAAAATAAAATAAATAAAATAAAAGTCAGACAAATACAAAGCAGTGATTTTTGTTTCTCTTTTGCTGCAGTCTCTGGGCTAGAGTGGACAAGTGAGTTTGCAATGTGTGAGTGAAAATGTAGAAAGGTGCATGAGAGTTTCAGAGGGACAGAGGAAACAGACCAACTATCCCCTGCTGGCTCGTTTGCACACACGAGTTTCAGATCTGCAGACGTGGCAGATGCGTGTGCTGAATGTGGTGAGCAGGGCACGCAGCTCCTCTGGAGGGGAATCTGCATGGCAACAGCGTAAAAACAGCTTCCTTAAGAACCTTGAGCACAATGTTATGCATTCAGTGTGGACATGCCAGATTAGGTTGTGGTAGCCAAACACGGGAAGCAACCTGAGCATTTCAGTGATAATAAAAATTGAGGGGATCCTCTTTTCTTTTTTTTTCTTTTTTCTTTTTTCTTTTCTTTTCTTTTTTTTTTTTTTTTTTTTTTTTTTTTTTTTTTTCTGCACAGTGCATACAATCTGATATGTGAACTATGTTACTGTCTAAAACAAAGTCTGGGGAAAAACTGCACACATGCTTGTTTAAATAAATAATATATACTGCAGAAACGCCTATTCCCTGAGTTGCATGCATTCATGAAATGAAAGATGACTCACAGAAGAGGTCACTGTAAAGCAATATTATTCGAGCTTTTATTAGAACCTGGTGCTCTAATACTAGACAACAGCATCATTCACAAGGGAATAAAAGCTTGTGGGCATATGAATAGGGAGTGTTGTACAATTACAGAAACACCTGTGCTAAATAACCTTGCACTCATCCCCTAGGAAAATCTGCATGCTCAACAATCCTGAAATTTCTCTTGTGTATATTAAGTTACAGCATAAAAGCGTGGTATGATAACACAGACTAAAAAAAATATTCTTCAAGGGCATATATATAAAACCTGTGGGTTTTCTTCTTTTTGTCTTTTTTTTTTTTCTTCCTCCTAAACACTGCCTACAGTGTTCAGAGACATTTTACTTCTGAGACAGCAAAGACACCTCCCTCTACATTAAGCAACATTGCTTTTCATCATGCCAYGGTGGAAAGGATATCCTTTCTGATTTTTAGCAGCTTAGACTCTAGCCTTCTAGTTCCGAAAGCTTGTTCAAATCTTGCTGGAACAATGGCAGTCCTGATACTGCTTTCTTTGGATAAAAAGGTGTTTCTTCACCTCCTAATTTTTCATGGCCTCCTGCGTTTGTGAGCTCCTAGAATACTACCTGCCAGAATGAGTAATACTGCAGAGAGGTTGCTGGCAACCCCCAAGGCAAAAGACTTTTGATTAGGGATCTGACAATCTTTCAGGCACTCATGTATCATCGTACAGACACAGATATTTCAGTCTTAAGTGATGCTTAGCATCAGCAATTAGCTCGGCTTGCGCTCACTCACATCYAAGCGAGCACATAAAGACTGGGTTGCAGGTTTCTCTGTAGCAGTGCAGACAAAGCTTGGTTGGATGCCAAATTAAAGCAAGACAGAGCATCCTTCACGGGTCACCGTTTGGCCTAGAGTGTGTTATAAATCTCACACTGGCTACAAGTTGTACTATTTAAGCACAGGAGATTGCTGKAGGGGCGATCATTTATAAAGGCAGGGCTTCCGTTTCTGAAAACTTCTAATCTGTGTCTGCCCTGTTTCAAACATAGAATGACCCTCCCCCTAATGTACAGAAAGTGCAGAAGGAGATTCGCTGTGACCCTGCCACAAATCAGTTTAATTGACCACAGTTACCTGCATTCCCCTCTTTTCCCCCTTCTTTTTCCACCCAAAGAAAAATAAGTCCTTAGCGTGGGGTTGGAGCAATTAGAAAGCAGAAAGATCAGATCAGTGAGTCTTCTCGGCTGGTAGGGCAGGATATAAACTCTTGAAAAAAAAAATCATAGACTGATTTGATTTTGACAGGACCTTAAAGGTCACCTAGTTCCAAGTCCCTTGCAATGGAGAGGGATGCCTTCCACTAGACCAGGTTGCTCTGAGCTTCATCCAGCCTGGAACTGAACAGTTCCAGGAATGGAGCTTTCACAAAATCTCTGGGCAATGTTCCAGAATCTTACCATCCTCACCAAAGGTGAAGAATTTCTTCCTCATATCTAATTCAAATCTACCTGCAACGGGACTTTATGCAGAATAGAATAGAAAGGTAGGAAATAAGGATTTTCCAGGTGATCCTTGAACACGGCTACAGTAGGACTGAATTTGCAGTCAGACCTGTAGCAAGACCCAGTGTTAGTGGGGAATGGAMAGTGCTGGTGACATGTCCAACTCATAACGACAGGGGAGAGTCTCTTCAGTGTTCCTAATTATGACTTGGAGCAGCTCACTTGGTCTTCACTGCACGCCTTTATTTCTGGACTCTAAATGTCACTRCTGTCTGTGCTGGGAGATTTTATGAATAGGTGTGTCCTTTACCAAATGCTGCACTGACATTGCAGTTGTGTGCAGTGGCTGTGCTGTGGATCACAGACACTGACAATGCTAACAAGCTAAATGAAAATTTGTTGTTAGACTCTTGGGATGACTACAGGAGCAATGCTTCCACTAATTTTACTAAATAGATTGTGACACAAAGAGCCTGGATTCTCACTATGCATCTTTGAGTAGCTCTTGCTAACCCATACCTGTTCCTTTTCAGGACCCCAGGCTAAAATGCAGTGGTATTTAAAGGATGAAAAAAAATTAAATAACCACCTGTATCAATATTAGATGAGCGTAGAAATTAATCTAAAAATAATTAGCATCCCTGAAGCAAAAACTCAAGCTGAAAAATGGAGTAGGTCTTACCATCAAGTCAATTTAAACAGCAAGTCAGCAGTTTACTTAATGTGAACTTTATGAACTGTCCTGATGTTCAAAGCCAAATTTTGCAGATGGATATTACCTTCCAGAGGGAATCAGGAGAGAACAACAGTTTAGAGTTTCACTTTGTAATGGGCAAACACGAAGTGAACACTTGGAYAGCTCATCTACTATTACAGCAGTTTGGCCTGCCCATACAAAAATAAACCTTGTACAGGCACCTTTTTCCCCTTTTTTCTCTTCCACACTGTAAGTACACACCTAGCTTTTGCAAGGAACAGAAAAGCAACATATTGCTGAGGTAAAGAGRAAAACCATAATGGTTTTGCACTTGTGGCAATCTAAGAGGAGGACAACATAGCTTATCTCTTCTACCTTCACTTTCATTAAGAAAATGATTGTAGGAGGAAAAAACTGAAGTGTAGCCACAATAATCAAYCAAGATTCTACTTGAAAAGTAAGGGCATGTAGGTTTTTTTTTGTGTGCAAGATTTAAGAGAGAAGAGGCTTTATGCCATGTTATTCAAACAAACATCTTCTTTACTTTGATACATCCGGAAGCAGAGTCGGAAGTTGGCTTGCAGAAACAACGAAGGCAGGCTGTGATTGCATTTCCTCTGTCAGATGTTTAATCTGGCTTAAACTTCCATCAACTTTCTTCTCCCATATGCCAAAGTGCATAATACATGTGTCTGTAAAGCCACCCCTTGCTCCCTATCCCCACCAAATGATCTGCCAAAGTGGGTCTGCTTTGAGCCCCTGCTGCACCTACAGCTCGAGGCTTCAGCTCCAGAACTTTTTTTCCAGCATTTTTGTCATGYAACAATCAGGGCTGGTGCGAGGAAGCAGCCTGCTATTCCCTCTGCAATTGCCACTCTCCCCTAAACTGTTATCTCATGCTGAGCTTCAGAAGGTGTGACAAAACAACCATTAACTTTATTAAATAAAGGACATAACCTCATAAAAACTTTTTTTTGTTTGTTTTTTTTTCAGGGGGAGGAAGCTGAAAATATTCCCTACTGAATCTTGAGGCTATATGGCCAGGCTTACAAAACATTCTGATTAAGGAGAAAMTGCTGATTCATTTCTATTGTCTGTCAGGTTTATTATTTCCAGGGAGTGGTTTATAACACAGCTGGCACCAATACTCACAATCATATACAGCACATCAACACAAWGGCTGTATCATTTTGACTGGCCCTTGCTTGAATTATTGTAATGCCTGCTGGCATTGTCTTGTTACAGGAGGCTTGTGTCAGCAGTTCTGCTTCTGTATAAACCCATTTGTTTAGGGGATTATAATGACTTAGCCATAAACATTTTTCTGTCATTGAATTATTATTATTAGMAGGAGTAATGCTAATAATGTCTTAAATTTGTATTTTGCCTTGYATCTCAAGAGTCCCCAGGCACTTCCAGGAATGCAGAGTCCCATTACTTTACTAAACCCTCAGCACTGGTGTTTTTCAGGATAAAACAAAACAGATACTGAATTAAAATCAGATTTTTTTCTTGGGGGAGGAAATGTGTTTAACACTTCTGTGTGAACAAGAAGTCGGTTGCATTTATCTATATGCCCATCCCTTCTACATATGCACTGAGACCAAGATTGCACACAACCAGTTCCTACTCATGAGTTCCTACCCTTAAATTTCAACTTTTGTATTAATGTTTTTAATAACGTTGGATACATTAAAGTTTACATTCTTAAYAAAACTTGCATTCCTGAAAGTTACCATTTTATGGATAGGTGAAATTAAGCAAGAAATATCCATTTGCCCACCCGAATGGATAGCTAGGTAGGAAAATGAGTGGGTACTTGGGAGACTTGYGGATTTAAACAAGTCTGTCTAAATGAGCAGAAGAATTGAGAATCAAAGGTATCTTTGATACCTTCTTCTTCATTTTTTCTGTGTGCTCTCTAAGGAGCCAAGTCAGAAAGCCCKGATACATAAACCAACTTCTCTATACATGACTTGACTTAAAGCCATTAAGATAAATTRAGCAATTTCTACAAACCCCCAAAGGACTGAAAGTCTCACATTAAAGACTGTCTGCTTAGAATGGCTGTGATCCATTGAATGCAAGGGGGAGTGTTTGGCATCCATAAACACATAACACCAGGAAGCTGAGACGTTAAGACGAGGCTGGCAATGAAGAAGATTTTAGCAGAGAAGATTGCTGCACCATGCTGTTGCTGGACTTTTCCTTGAACAAGACAGGCACAGTATTCCCCAGRCATCTGCCTGGGATCTACAGTAGAGGTCTTGCCCCAGAAGCAGAGCTCTAGCAGTAAAGGGCCACAGTATATTTCATCTGCAGGGACCAAAGAGAATTCMAGTTTTTGCAAAAGTAAGCCTGTTAAACCTTGTAACAGCAGGAAAAGCTCACTCCAGCCTATTGCAGAATACAGTGTGAGAAGTGTAGGTTGTACTTTTTTAACACATGTTCAATGGTGTACTGTTTTTGCAGTGTCTGCATGAAGCAGAATGAGTTTGGACATGTGCTGGCACTGGAGCTGCAGGACATTACATCACAACCTGTGACAAARACATGACCTTTATAAAATCGTAAAATCAAAGTGGCTTGGGTTGGAAGGGACCTTAAAGATCATTGAGCTCCAAACTCCCATGACCCAYGAACATTTCTCATGATCTGCATAAACATCTCCCTAATGGAGTATCAGACTCMGTCCAAAGTGCCACAGGGAATACTTCATCCAGATGGCACACCTCTGGGATCCTAGAGGACATCCGATTTATAGGATCCTAGAGACAGATACCGTCTTCTTCAATACTGTCCTCCACAATCAGAAATATACAGATCTGTGTTTAAAATGACCAGAGTCAACTGAAATAATATCCATTATGGAAAACTGGATGATTGAAAAATTCTAAGAAAATTTACCACTGAAAAAACATCCTTGGGCTGATACCTTACTTTGCACTAGTAAAATAATGACAGAAGATTTAGGAAGTGGAATTGTTGTCCATCTGTAATCTATCTTGCCTTCTTGTTGCTAAAATTATCTGGGCATAATTTCATGGCTGATCATAGTCAAGAAATTAAACCAAATAACCATAATGAATCTTTKGGGTCTTGAGTTGTATTAGTCCATGTTAAAAGCATACAGAATTCCTCTGACTGTAGCACTCAGTGCTGAAGTATYCAATGCATATGCACAAATTATTTGCTACAATCTGGTCAACACTTGAACCCAGTGTTAACACAAGGTTCAAAAAGCTTCCTTACKCCAAAAATTTGTGTGTTTTTTAAAATTTGAATTTTTCTTAGCATTTGCAACTATTAGCTGTATTTTTTCTTTCTTTTGGTGTACTTGTGTTAGTGTTTGACCACCTCTTTTACATCCTTTTACACAGTAAACTTTCCCAGCTTCTCAGCAATTACTCTTGTAACTAGGATGGCTGTTTTCTTCAGTATCCCAAATAGAAGAAGTTTCTTTAAAATAGAAGCTTGTTTGAAATACATTTTGGATGGGAATTCTTATAAATGAAAACTGAAATTCGTGTCTCTTTTCAAATGAGTTTCTTTAGATAATCCAAAGCTACCAGACAATCAAGTATTCATTTTGTACTTCCTGTTTTATGCAATAAACTTTTTCTGGGTTTCACAGCAGACTCAAACATCTGTTTCAGTGGAATCACTGGCTGTTTGGAAGGAATGCTCGCKATCTCTTACCAACAGAGGGCAACAAAGCTTATGACAAGTTCTTGTCCGGACGGAGACATTGGTGTTTTCTCAAGGCTCCCATCACCACCCCCGTGCCACCACCGAACCTCGGTTTCAGCGCACTGGTCCACTCACTCAGACTAATGAACTTGTCTTGCCAAATATCACAATGCATCAGCTCCATATGGCTGGTGGCAAATAAACCAGCTATTATTTGCACATCTGCTGAGTAATATTACGTTAAAACATTACATGCGCAATTATGCTCAATTATATTAAGCAAATCTATTCCACGTAATGCTGGTTCTCCAGGGCTTGCACATCTTTAGTTACAGGAAGTTTAGTGCAGGGTAGCAGATGTTGCAGATTTATTAATTGGATATAATATGTTTAAAATGTCAAGTGCAAAACAATAATTTTGTAATGGATATTCATTTCAGGCAAATAAATAAAAGTCAGAGKTTTTTTGAGACATCAGTGGAGTTGCACAAAATTTATCATGCCAGCACCTAATCTTCAACACATGTGAACAAACAGGGCATTTTTCAGACTGCAGACAAGACAACAGTGTTTACACTTCCATTTGGATTTACTCCAAAACTCTTTTAYAATGTGACTTGAATATGCTAGGTTCCCTCTCAGCTTTATCTTCTAATGTTGTTTTAGCTGTCCTTGGTTTTCACTTTGCTTGAAGCTTTCCTTTGTTGCAGATTTTACTGACACAGTTTCTTTTGCCCAGTCTGTTTCTGGAGGGATATTTGTCCAGATTGCAGATTAACACCAATAGTGGGCCTCGGTCAGCAGAACACATACTTTGTGAAGTACAAATTTCTTTCCTTTCTTTTATTCTCCCAGTCCACATCCCTAGCTTGCAAATGCTATCCTGGCTGGCCACATTGTGTTAATAGCCTTAATAGCATTAAAGCCAAAACTTTCCATCACAAAAACAGTGAYATGTAGATAATAGCATGCTAGGGCTGAAGTAGGGATCTGTTTGTGATATTTCTTTAGGATTTTTTATCCTACCAGGTATTTTAAAGTCCTACTTCATCAGCTGCTGTAGATGCACAATTGTGTATTTCACGATTCAGCATTGTCATACCAGCCACAAGAAATTACTATCACCACCCAGCTCGGTGCACTTACAGTCCTTGCCACACCTGTGGGATATTTACTCCTGGGTTTTCCTTCTGAACCACAGATAGGAGTTTGTGGCAATGTTGAAGCTTTTATTCCAGCCCAGTTACAAAAAAACCCTAGATTGGACCTATTTATATCCATGTTTTCATCTAAAACTGCAAAATATATTTCTGAATAATATATATTTATGGAAGCAAAAGTGTTTTTTCAGAAAAAAATGAAAAAAAAGAGCAG
>NW_026623277.1:1749095-1805404 GCF_030028575.1 Malurus melanocephalus
GGCATTCTCTGCAGGACTGCAGGTTCTCTGGACATAAAGGAAAAGATGTCCAAGAAAGACCTTTTTTCGTTCACAAAGGATCAAAAGCCAGTGGAGAAATTAAAAATTAAGGCACATATCCTTCACTCGCCTCAATAAAGGATTAATCCAGTAAATAATAAACACCTGAGTCACAGGAGATGATGGTGACTCCAATTTTTCACCACAGAAAAATGGTGCTATCTTGTGCTGTAGAAAATTTGCTGGCCAAAACATAAATAATACTGAAAAACAAAATAATACTGAAAGAGCAGATTCCAAGGGTTTATTTTTCTTACTCTGCAGGTGACAGAGAAAAGATGTTTTCTTTTGAGACTGCCCGTGTGAAGTAGGGCTTTGCAAACTGTAATATGCCCTTCTGGATAGTCYGTTACACAATTTTTTTTGCTATACTTCTTGGAAAAACATGAAAAAAGAAAGCATTTTGGGAAATTTTCTGCAAGTGAATCTGGCCACTTGAGTAAACATCTGGCAAATAGATAAAGATGACAGAAGGATTCCCAACCCTTCCCATCCCCATCTTCCAATTTCTAATAGATTTATTTCAATTTGCTCCAACTCTGTGATTTACCACAGAAATGCTGTGTTTACTGCTGAGACTGTTTTCTGTTTTTCTGAACTGGAAAAATGCCAAGGGGTGAACTGGCTGGATACCAAAGGATAGCCTTGGCAGAAGAATGAATGAATATGTTGGTATGGAAGGTTAATTGTGGAAATGCCACTGCGATGTGAAAAAATCCTTTTTTCCCATCCTGTTCATGATCCACCAGAAGGTTCATGGCTAAATTCTTTTTGAGTCTAAGCCTAAATAATGCTAACTACTCCTAGGGCTAGGCCATTCAAAGGTAACAAAACACTCATTTGATTTGTCCTCTGAAGCTGTACCTATTGCCTGTGAGCTGGTTCAGGGCTGCCTGGTTATGAGTTATAAATAACAGGACAGCACACACACCTTTCCCATAAATCTCATCAGCATGGGCAGCTCCACTGCTTTTGCAGGCTTGTTCTCCCCGTGTCCCTGGCTGTCACCCTGCTCCAGAGACCAGCCACGCCAACAGCTCAGGCACCCCCTGCTGCAGCCGTGTGATTCCATGTCAGCAGTGAAGGGATTTCCAGGGGAAATACAACTCAGTACACTGACTCTCTGTAAAACTGTTTTTTTCCTTTTAATTACACTAGAACTTCCTGCTTACAAACCCAACCTGTTCCCTGCAACCACTAAAACAACTTGCACTTCTTTAATTTGCTTTTAATGAAAAACAAGGATGTGTCTTAAAGTGCATCGTCTTCCCACCCCTGAATTGCAATAAAAAAAACACCAGCAGTTTGCAGCAGGGACTGAGCCTCTGATTTTCAGTACTGTAAATAAATCTCATTTATCTTTCTCACTTGGGAAGCCAGCAAGCAGAAATACACGTCTGAGAAAGGAGACCAGCTTTCTCTGTACCTTAGGAACGGTAGTTAGGGAAAAGGAAGACAGACAGCTATTGGGGGAGATGATTGACCTAGATTATTTCTAGTGATAAAWTGAAGTATCTTCCTTCCAAAAATTTACAAACACCAGCTGCATTTTGATGAGGAGGAATTCTACTCATCACCAATAAAATTCTTTAACCGTAAGTTGACACTTGACTCTTAAAGAGCATGGTTTTTATGCAAGATTTTCATGAGTGTAAACAATATTTGAAGTCTTAGACTGCTCTTTTTCAATGTCTAATTAACCCCAGGATTCATTAAGAGATTGAAAAGGATAATTTGTTTGTATAGTGTGGGAGCACGCTTTATTCCTGATCTAGTTCTTTTAGTTGAAAAGAGAGTTTTCAGTAATTTGTCTACTGACTAATATCAAAGTATCCTTCATCTCAAAGCCTTGAAGATGCAGAAAAAAATTTGGTAAGTGTTCAAGACCAGTGGGAAGACCAAGATGGAATTCCTGAGTGAGTGTGGTATACCAGTGGAAGTGTCCTGGAAGGAGCCATATGGTGGAAAACCTTTTCATGTKGGGCTTTGGTGTCAGGCACTTCATTTTCACAGTTGTTACAAACGCAGCATGGAGGATGGTTGTTCAGTTTGATGGGTCATCACTCATGTAAATGCTGCAGAATTTCAAGGTAAATGCAAACCTTCCCCTTTCCCCATCTCCCTTAATCCAGCTGGGACTAGTGGAAGGGAGAGAATAACTAGCAGACTGAGTGTGATTCTGCCCACTTTGCATCACATCATAGTATTCAGCTGGAAGAACAAGCCTTTCTTTGCATGTGAGCACAGCATAGATTTCCTTCTGCAAAGGAATGATCCTTTTTTTCGAATGGACCATTAGTGGGAAGAAAGACACAGGAACCTGACCAGTTCCCTCACCTGAAGCCATTGTGGAGATATTTACCTTAAGGAGATAAATATGAAAGCCTTAAGAGTTTTCCTTCTTAATGAGAAATAGTACCAAGCCTCACTGACCWATTGCTTGAGAAAGCCTGGGGCTTTGTCACAGTGAAGAAAGAAGGAAGCTGAATAGTTCCACGTTTTGACAATACAGGAAAAAAAATACAATAATAACCCCAAACCCCAAATCCTGAACTTCTCTGCTGAAACAGAATGTCAATGTTTTTTTAAACAAACATTAGTATCTTGCAGGGACACTCYATGTGAGTTTTAAACTGTCTTTCTCAGTGAGTCCTCATTAATAAGGACTGGTCATAGTCCAGCTGATGACCAAGTACACCTTTCAGCTTTGTGACTTCTTTGCAGATGATCATAGGTCCAGGATGCTGCTCTTCTCCAGGGTGTTGCAGAAATTAATCTCTCCTTTGAAAGCAGGACAATTTTCCACAKGGTGGATGAATTTTGCAGGCCACACAGTGTACACAAAATCCAACCATAGCCACATGCTTTTGTGCCCATGGATGATACCCCAGAATGCAAATAAAGCTGTTTCCAGCCTACGAATCACACATCAGCAGACAAAGATTGAAAAAACACTTTGCTTTTCAATTCTGTGCTCATACATCCTTGTATCTGAGGTAGGAATTCAGAAATACCCTCGACTTTTCCTCCCCTCTCTTCTGGCTTTGCACGGTGCAAGGCACGACTCACTGGCTCACTGTGGAGATCACAAAACCAAAATAAAGACGCCTGGAGTGAAGGTGTAGATTTGACCTACAGCCTGCCTTTGAAGCTCTTGAGAGAATTCTGAAGAGTGGAAGAAGAAAAATGAAAATAGTGTGGCAGGAGACATTCACCGGGGGTAGTGTGAAATATATGGGTGCATAACATACAAAAGCTAATAGCAGTCCATCAGTGCAAAAGGGAAGACTGGGGAAAGAAAAACATGTAAAAAGAGGAAATAGTAAGAGAATGTGACCTGTCTGTTCTAAAGAGATGGTGTACGTAGGCAAAAAAAGAAAAATTAGTACAGACAAGCTTTCGTGCCTTCTCCAAAAACTCTGCTAATAATTTTATGCAGGAAGTTAAGCTGCGTGTTAAGCTAAATGCTTAGCTCTTCCTTCAGTTGTCCAGTTCTTAGCCTGCTGAGTAATAGCCACGGTTCATATGCCCATGGGTGGGCAGGGCTTGCCTGGAAATCTGAAGGGTGTAGAAGGGTCAAAGCCTAGGCAAAACCCCCCTTTTTCATGGATCAAAGATGTGTTTCTCCCAGGCTGAGGCACGGTATCTGCAGGAGGCACTGCCCCGGGACATTTGGCCAGYAACAGTGCTGCTCTGCTGGGAGGCACCAGCTCTTTGTGCAGCTGCACAGAGAGGGGAAAGCTGCATTTCAAACACACAATAAAGAGAATTGTGGATGCATGTCGATAACTTGAGARAAAGAACAAGGCACTGTGTCAGTCAGAAACCCACGCTACACAGCAAAAACGCAGCTTGGGTGACCTTGACATCCAAGACATACATGACAAGAACAAAAATTAGAAGGGGGAGGGTGAAAAAGCTGTGTTTGAAACTGTTTGTGTAGTGAAATAACTGGTCAAAATGCAGGGATTGAAGGCACAGAGTAAGGCATACCACAGCCACATATTTCGTGTCATGAAAATAATTGGTTTAATATGTACTAAAGAGTGTTTGAAATCACTTCGAACATTAATTCAGTTTAGTGTGCTCTTTTTATACACACAAGAAAAAACATGTTCCCCTCCTCTTCACTCCCCTTTCCCCAAGAGATTTGAAATTTCCCAGGGTAGCACAGGTTACTGTACCAGGAGATTAAATAGCAGACAAAATTATATCATGTTATTGTCATTAGGGTTAAAATGGTATCAGCATTTCTTTCATACATTTCTACTCACATAGGGTTTATAAAGGTGACTCAGCCATAAAAGCTCACTGTAACATGACCTACAAGACCACGCCCTGAGGTCAAGAGGTCACTTTACTTCACTGCCTTCTCTCAGTAATTATTGAAAGCTCTTTTGGTTCATTTTTATAAAAGTCACAGATAGAGACAGAGAGGTAACTCATATCCCATTTTTCAGAAAAATGACCACAATACTCATATTTTAAAAGATTCATGAACTGTACATATGTTCATTAATTCTTTCAAAATGAAAAGGTCKTAAAAAGTTTGGAGTGCCTTGGTTTAATGATTCTACAGAGTTATTGAACTAATAGAGCATTCAGACAGATCTTGAGCCCAGAGCAGGGGTTTCATCTGCCAAAAGAAAACTTTATGATAGAAAGCTCTTCATCAAAGACTTAGTATGTCCTTTTTAACCAGAGGATTTGCTTGGTTATGGGTCAGAGAAGCAGCTTGCCTCGTCTTCATATCTTTATTCATCTGATGTGCAGTTCTGGAGCGATCAATAATATTGGACTTGCCAGAGTTTCCCAAATGCAATCTGACCCACGTAACACTTACTTTGGCCCTCTCCTGATCCTTTCTTTGTCCCCTCCTGACACTTGCTTTGGCCCCCTCCTGATCCTTCAGCCTGAACAGTCAAATTGGAGGTGAAAGAAAAGCCTTGCTGTAGGATCATGGCAWTGGAGAGGAGCCTGGCTCTATGCTGCTGGTGCATTTTCTGCTTGTGCAGTAGCAGCATAGTAACAGGGATTCCCAAGGATGAAGTATGACATCCGACAGGCCCAGTCCCAAGAAAATCCTCAGGCAAGTGCCACGGGTTGGATTTGCATCTGCTGTCAACTGCTGCAGTTTTTCTTTGCGTGCCAGTAAGAGCTGAGTGAGGGAGCTTTTGCYGAAGTGCTGACCCATCTTGTAAGTGATGACAGATAGGGTCCCTGCACATTTCCGATGTTTTAAAAACATCCTTGGACTCACCTGCCTCTGCTTGCACAGAAGGTGGCTGGCACTTTTCTCCACTGATTTTAATCTACAGATCCAAGTTCCTTCYGAGACTCTTTCTTTCTGCAGTAAAACTAAGTCATATCTCCCAGCCAGACAGGACCTTCATCAGCTGCTGAGGGGCTCCTTCTAAAGAATGGCAGAAACTGGTCTCCCATCCCTTACTTCAAGAGCCTGTCTTTTCCAAAACCATCTCCACAGCTTCTTTGAAATAAGAAGTCTGGGAATGCTCACATGGGGATCTAGTTTAATATTTGGTGTTGCCCAACACCATAGGAGTGGGTACTAAAGAAGTAGATTACCTCTTTTTCCAATCTAAGGAAAACAAATCTCTATAAAAAAATATTACATTTCTCTATTTCTTGCTTTAATTTCAACAAAAATATACACATGGATACCCTCCTGGCTACTGCTTAAAATTGAGATACATGTATCTGAGGGTTATTTGGGTTGTACACCACCCGGCACTGGACATTAGTGCCACATGCTTCACCTAAATTACCATATGAACTCACAYTAAGAAAACCCATTTTCAAATTTATTTGCATAATTCAGTTATTTATAGCGATCAGCCACTGATAGTTTGCTAGATATACACCAAATGCAACCAACCTGTATTTGTTTTATGGTAAACAGATCTCATAGCTCACCCTCATGCACTGGTACTTAATTGTCCATGTGTTCCTCTTGAATTGGAACAATTAAGAAAGAGAGAAAAGAAGATTTCTTTTTTTTTTTTTTTTTTTTTTTGCTGGCACTGGTGTCCTTTGAAAGAGCTGAGGTCTTTGTACTGTGACTGATGTGTGAAATCATTCCTGTTGAGGTCCAAGAAATAAGTGCACAAGAAATTCAATTCTGGAAGTCTGGCATCTCTCTCTTTCACAAAGTTAAGATAAGTATAAAAAAGTCTTGCTTAAGACAACATTTAAAAAAAAATTCTGTAAATCTGTAGTATAAYAAAACACAGCAATTCTACAACTGAAACCTTTGTGCAGATAAGAAGTCTGAAGAGGTGATGCAGGGGGAAGAGATATTGGCAAATATTGATGARTTTCAATTCCCATAGGGTTATTACACCAGATGATACCACATCTCCTGATAGAAAAGAGAGGGGGAAATACCCTCCTCAGTGAAAAACTCCATTTGTTTGGAAAAAGTTACAATATATTGTGTTGCCTAGAAAAATAGAAGCACATCAAAATTCTCACAGAACTGTCACAGCTATGGCTCTATAGATTAATGGGAACAAAAGAAAAGGCACTGTGGTTCACAGTGCCCTCTCCAGATTAATTTCTCGATTGCCAGCTTCTATTCAACAGGTCAGAATCATCCCTTCATATGCTACATGCACTTAACTATGAATGGGGAACATCATTTGCTGAAGGATTKCTATTTACCAGTTTATGGAGCTTATTCCCTCCCTGACACTTAAGTTAATGGTCTAAAACATAGTCAGGTGGGACACTGTATAGAGGGTTTTTTTCCTTTGGAAATTAGTCCCATTTATCTAATTTCTTAGTTTCTCAGGCAATGTATTTCTACCATATTTCTACAGTTAAGCATCACCAAAAAATTAGAYGGTTTTTTTTTCCCCTATAGCAAGCATGCTGTTGACCAGAAATAAGGCCTCCAGAATGCAGTCATATCACACTTTCAACAACTTTAATTTCTCCAGTTGCATTCAATGCTATCGTGTTTAATATGTCTTATGGTCTGTTATCCTTGCAATGACTTCTGCCCCTAATAAAGCTGTGAGTTGTGTTGGGTTTTTGCTTTTCCTTTTCCATTTTCCCATCAGGTTTCAGGTGAGAGTTGAGCACCAAAACATTGAAATGAACACTGTCTAYATTACTCACACATAACATTGCCTTTCTCCGTTATGCAAGATTCAAAATTTCATTTCTTATTGCAAATGAATAGCTTTTGTTATTGAGAAGCCAATACATGCTTGTGATTTAATAATACTTGAAAAATGAGGAAAATGTAATTACAAAGGCTGCGCTCCCCATTAACTTGTTTATACACCAGAGTATGTCCAATCTTAGCATAAGGTCATCATRATTTTCCAATGAACTGAAGATAGAGAGAAAAATGAGCACAGTGTCAATTCTGGCCTTAGCTGCAGGAAGGGATTAGCCTTTAATCCACAAAGATTGTTTTCCTGCCCTGCTGTTTGAAGTGCTTGGTTTCTCAGTGTTCAGACTCTCTCTATCACCAAGCAGCATTTGCAGGTGTCTCCCTCAGTACAGCAAAACTCAGCTCACGCTCTACAGGAACAGGAGAGAGAAACCGTGTTTAAACAGGGGTTAGCTAAATTTCTTGTTAATATAACTAGCATGCATAGTTATTACATATTTATTTATTTATTCATATTTATTTGTTAGTAGCATAGACTGATCACTCCTGGGAAACCATCACCTTCCTCATGAGTCAGGACAATTTTTCCACCTGAGCCTTTGACTCAGGATTGCTGGGGCATGCAGGACAATGATGGATTTCTTTCTCTTCTGCTGAAGATGTCTGTGACAAGGGAGCAGAGTTGCTTTCTCACTGATATTCTCTTGCCTTTCAGCTGTTAAAACAAGTAGGGTCATAACAGCACAAGGGAGCAGGCTTCCAGCAACCCCACTAACTCTCCTAAATTTAGAAACTACCCTGGTGAGGGAAGCAGCAGAACAGCTTGCTCTGCTAATAGCTTCCCTATCTAAGAAGTGAACGTTCACACATCCGCTGTGAATCCCAGCAGGCCAGAGCTAGAAGAAGGGGTTATATAGATTTTTCTATACTTAATAAAGTCTTTAAGATTCTAAACACTGTGACTGCTGCAGAAATAGGCAGTTTTGGACAAACAACTCTGAAGCAATCAAGATATCATCCAAGTAAATAAGCACTTTCACTCCCAGAGACTTTAGGAAATTAATAACTCTTCCCATAACCACAACTATTGTTGGAGTGATGCACAGGTCAAACGACCCTGTGTACTGCTGATGTGTAGTGCCTGTCTCCAAAGACCTTCAAAGCTGCTCTAAGTGACTTCGATACAAAAGGGTCAGGATGCTAAATGAGGTTTTACCTGAAATCTATTTATATCAGAAAAGGTCCRTTTTTGAAATGTGACTTCTAGATCTGAAAATTGGCATGGGCAACCCACCTGTAGTTGCAAAGCCATTTGAGGTGAAGAGTTTGGCATAAGGAAACTATGTTAATTCAGCAGCAAAAAGCAATTCTCTTTGACATGTCAACACTGGGTTAAATTCATCTACATTTCATATAGCATAAATTGAGATGGGAATTCCAGATTTTCAGATTGATCCAGGGTTTTTTTATTTTTCATTTATTTATTTATTTAATTTTTTTTTGTGAAAAAGGATGAAATTTTGTACTGGTACTAATATAACATATATGGTAGAACTGTGAAATCAAGGTACACTCTTATCTTTCTTTTCTGGTGTGCTTGCCCCTCACATAGTCATGAAGCAACTGGTTTTGTAGAATTGAAGTTTCATGTACAATTTGCAAACTAGCTGCTGCTCATTTGAACTAATGTATGTTTGCCAGAAGAGAAGCTGCATCTGACCAAAAGATGCATGACATTGAAAACAACTACTTAAAAGCATAAAAGTGAAAATGTCAGTTTTTCTTAAGGTTAGGATATATTCTGATAGCCTGAATCTAACCTCAATTGTATGTTTAACAATCTTTTCTAAGCACTGAAATTTAGCTTAGCCTCACTTACATTAATGAGGGTATGCCTAAGTAATACCAGCTGTGAATCCACACTGAAAAATCTGAGCTGAAGAAAGCAGAAAATGACCTTTTAAAGCTGGAAGGTAAGGGTGAAAATGAAGCTGCTTTTGTACAGGAGAATTGGCAGCTTAACTTTATGCAACTGGGCCTGTGTATTTTTGCCTTAGGCTAGAAGAGCACAAGCTGAGCGTTTCTTCTTAGAAGGCTGAAAATACATGGTTACAAAATCCAGAGGGTCTGCATTGCCTTTGCTATTTTCTCTGTTTCTCCAGCACCTCATCTCAAGGCCTGTCATTCTTATGGAAACATATACACAAAATAATATATGACAGTCATTAACTAGAGTAACTTTTGCAAGAAATTAATCTTAAACAATTTAAATAATCTAGAAAAGTACTAACCAGGTTTTTCTGTCGACTTCTCAACTGCCCCAGACACCTTTTTCAAACATTATTCCCCTCTCACAGAAAAACTGAAACAGGCTACAATAGGTAATAAAATTACCTACAATAGGTGACAAAAAAAAGAAGGAAAGCCAGCTATTATTATATTATTTACTTAATTTGGAGTTTTTAGTGCTTGTCTTCTCATAGTATAGTTAACATATTTAGCTATTTTAAACTTGTTGTATGCTGTGAATTGGGTGACTTTTAGCTTCTCCATAATTCTTTTGGTTTACATCATACAATGGATTTCAGCATACACATCTGCAAAGCCCTTCTGAGGAACTAGGTGCTGTCTCAAATAATAATGTTTCATCATGCAGGGATGAACTCTGTCTCTTCTCATCTCATGGTTGCTCTACATGGGCTTTTGCTCCTGCTTCACTTAAACACTCTTTCTAAAAGCTGATTTCCCAAGAATCTAATTTTCTACCTGCGCAGCAGGAAGCTGAATTGTCTCTCTTGACACTAAGGACACTTAAGGGTTAAAGTAACTTCAAAGTTCTATTCTGCAGTGTTAAAACTCTGAAGAATAGAAATTTGAAACACATGTACATACACTGGACTCTTGTGAGCATTGCTGCTGGAAAATGTTTTTTTTTTYTGTTTGTTTCCTGAGCATTGTCCTTTCCATTGTGTTAAAACTATTTTCTCTCTCCAAACATAGCAAGAAAATGCTGTTTTCTGTTTATAGKATACATTGACCTGTTATTGTCAAGAATACTTATAGTCAGTACTCAGTTGGGTACAACTTATTTTTCATCTACAGCCCATGTATATCTGTCTTATTACAAACCTCTTTGCATTACACAGAAAAAAAAATCAGTTCTRGTGGCAGAGAATATGTACATTTTTTGAAATAATTTTCATTTCATTACTTCTTTTCTGAAGAGAATATGAAACTGCTGAGGAGTTCTCAGATATCTTAAAGTTAGACTTAATAAAAGAGGTATTCTACTTCTGTAGGATTTTATAGATTAATAATTAAGACAAATGCAATAGTAAGTCTCCTAGAAGGAACACTTGTCAAATAGTTTAATATTATCTCTTCCAAAGCTTTCACTTGAATCCAATTAATACTGGAGTGTGACAGTGGAGGACATTCAGCTGATGTTTTTCAAATTCATCAAAAATTGTAATGAGTACTTGTACCCATATTCTGTCTAAGCCAAGTCCATCTTTCAGAAATGAAGGAGAATAGGAAATTTGCCAGTCATAAAAAGCCACGATTTACATTTAAGTTGTTAATCCTGTGCTATCATTCATTACATGTAATTGGTTTCTTAATTGCATCTCCTCAAAAATCCTATCTGTTCAAAGTTCAGCAACCTCTTGCTGGTGAGACCAGCATAGTCCAATCTTCACTTGAACATGTTCAACTTTTCCAGGTGTTATCAGAATTTCAGTAATGAACTCACTGAGACTTACCTGACACAGCGTCACTAAGTGAAGAATGTGATGGTTCATTTTCTGAAGCATTAATCACACTCAAAGGAAACCAGTGACACTTTATTCACAATAATGAAATTTTATTAACTTAGGTAAGTATTTTTCAAAGTATTTTTTCAGCCTTCTCATGATGATATGCATCCCTCTATAATGAACAGTCAGATTGGCAACAGTCTGTACTTTCATAGTTACTTTTAAAGAATCCCTGTGTCTGCTTCCTTCTTACATCTAAGATATGCTGGTGGAAATCAATTGATTTAGTAAATAAATGAAAAAGGCAAGATGTCTGATTAGAAATGTTGCAAGGAAAAAGAATGTACATAATGGATAATAAATTTATTTCAGGCTAGTTGTTCTGCTGCAGGACTGCACCCAAATCGGCAAACCCCACATGCATGCATCTCTCATGAAGAAATAAAGCTGCAAAAAGATAAAGGCTTTTCAATGCCTTGAAAATCTGTCCATCTGGTCAGCTGCACTTTTTGGATAGAAAAATAACTTATCCCTTTTTAAAAAATAAGAAGTAAAGATGTAAACATAATATGAATATCAATGCATGGAACTCGTGGATGATACAATAGGTTCCACTTCATGATTGTGGTGCAAATTCACTTAGATGCCTTGCTTGCTATGAAGTCATATCTGCCAGTGGAAATTACTGATTCTTGGATYCAGACACTATTAGCTCACCCAGTCACTTGATAGTCATTTTAGTGTGCTTTACCACTTCCCTCAGAAGCTGTTTATTGTAGTTCATACTGAAATTGATGCAAACTCCATGGGGTTGTTTAAAATTACTCTGAAACATATTGCATTTTGRTCAGTAGCTTAGACTTTGTATGATTTTGGTTTTCTGTATACTTGTTAAACAAACAGTACAAGTAACTATGCATGCTGTTTGGGTGTTTGGTGCTTATATCTCACATTGTTTGCAGTTTGCAGAAAACAGCACTAAGGGATCCTTTCCTAAAGTGCAGCTGGCTATAAATGCATAGATAAGTCTAAATGTGTAGTTGTGTTATACATGCTTCTCATTAAAAATTTTTCTCGTCATCTGTTCACCCTCAGTTGGTTATCAGTTGCCTCAGTTGGTTATCAAAGGAATTAAAATGCGCCAGTAAAATTTATGTTACTTTGGAGGAAGCAGAGGAACAGAGAAAGGCGATTGTCTAAGGATAAACAAAGCAGAGTACATTGATTTATATAATAGCCTGGTTGCAAAGCAAAMATAAGCAAATGACCTCATTTAATAGGCATTGTTTTCCTGATCAAAACATGCTTTCTCTATGTGTAGTATTTGTGTGCATTCCCTGGTGTGATTCATAGCAGAGTTTTCATTCCTGCTGCACTCCATATCAACAGGCAATTGCTCACATGCTGATCTATCATTTTAGTGCAGTGGAAAAGCATCATCTTGCAGAAACTGGTGAGGATTTTGAGGAGAGTGCCTCAGCTGAGCTGAGAAGCAGGCACTTCAGTGAACAATAACTTGCAACTTTATTTGAGGTACCTCTGTAACTTTGGAAACATTCTCAGTGACGGGGACTGAATGAAAGAAAAAGTTGTAGAGACACAGGACCTGTCTGTGAATGACACAGTAAAACCTTGTTAAAACTGGGGCTGGAGCCTTCTGCCCAGCTCAGGTCCAAGCTGGGATGGACAAGCCTCTCTCATAGCAGGCACACAATCACCTCTTTGAAAATCAGAGATGGGACTGGAAATACACATGGTGTTTGTTCAGTCAAGATATGGAGAGATAAAAGGTCTGTAATTCGAGGTTTCTGGACAGAAATAGGAGCTGCAAATTTGGAGAAAGTGTCTCACAGTATTTTGAAGACCTGGCTAAAGTGTATTATTTTCTTCTGTGGCATACAATGCATTTTGTAAATATATTAATTAATTTCATTAATTCTGTCAAATTTGTATCTCAAAATATTTTGCTATTCTTACTTTGTATGTTACAATAAYAACTTCATTTTTTGACAAGACTTAAACATTATAAGACTTTTCAAACAGGTCTATTTTTTTYCTTCTTTCTATAATAAAAAGGAATTCCAACAATTGCATCGAGGTACACCTTTACTAGTCTTTTTATATCTCTCTTGGCTAAGAGTAAGATAAATTGGACATAATTGGATAAATTATATTTTCTAAAGCATGATTCTATTCTTTCAGCCATCACTTTCCCTAGTAAGCATAAAATATAAGCTCTGGTTATCTCAAAGATTCAAAGGAAAGTTGCAAGTTGTGATGGTTGAATGCAAAATTTCACAGATTAATTTCAGTGTTTGCTATTCTCACACATTTTATCAAGTCCTGGTTACTTACAAACAATGCTCTACAAAAAATATGTTATCAAATTATTGTAAAAGTAATGCAAACATTTAAATTTCCCACTTTTTCWTTTTATTGACAGGAAAAGAGAAAAAGCAAATAGATATGCAATGTTAATTAAAAAAAAAAAACAAAAAAAACAAACAAAAAAAAACCCAAAAAACAAACCAACAACCGAAGACTTTTTTTACAGAAGCACAGTGTGGCAGGGAATAGAAGATGATCGTAGGAAAAAAGTCAGACTTGTACTAAGACTGATCTGCTTTTAGAAGCTCTTGTGCCGGAATAGATGGGGTGATACTCTGCTTTGTGGTTTAGTGAACAATGACAGATTTCAACACTAAGCAAAACAGTAAATCAAGGAAAATATCTCAGAGATGCCTGGAGTTAAAAAAAAAAAAATAAAAAAAAAATTGTTGTTGTGCTTCCACAGCCCATTCTGTTGTACCAAGATGTTTTTAGGCAAACTTCCTGGGGAGMCAATTACATATTCTTACCTTGTTTCCCTAGGATTAAGTAGCATTCCCTCCCTGGGCCAAAGGCATTTAATCTACAGTACAATTTCAGCCAAAATTTATGAGTACAGAGAATAAAACAATTTGGTGTAACAGGGCAACAATTATGCTTTATTATTTCTCTTTCTTACTTAATTRTTTGTGCTTTTCTGGCAAAAGAATGAGGAATTTGCTTTTCATTTCAGCCAGGCTGGAGCGCATTTTCTGTCGCTCAGTTTGTCTGATATCAGCCTTCTTACTGATGCAAGCCTTTCCCTTGCTGAGTTTAGCATATCAAGTGGCCAAATAACCCATCTAAAATATCTCATCAGGCAGTTTGCTTTGCTTTGCATCTTTGTTGTACAGGTGTAAATTGCTTTCCAGAGCGCACAGGGGTAACAGGCAAAATGAATATATATCAAAGATGCAGAGCATCATAGTGTAAAGAACATATTTCATGCAACAAATGTACATTTAAATCAAAAGTATGAAAATGTGAAGTGCAAGAGAYTTCTGTTTCACTGAAGTCCTGCAAAAATTCTGGCTTTGAAGAATTTAGAGGATGTTATTAAATATTCCCAGCATCATTTTTGTTCTAGTCCTCTGAAGCGATAGTTAAGATTTCTACCAAGTACAAAGAAGTTAACAGGGGATATTAGAATGCTGAAAACGCAACCCAGAAAATCGTGTCAGCACAGAAAGGACTGCTGAGATGGCTAAAAATAAGGTCTAATTCTCTATAAACCAAAAAGCTTCAGTGGACAGTGACTGACGTCCCTCAGTTCCCYGCAGCAGAGCCTTTCATGGCATTCCAACCTTTTGCTGACACTTTCTAGATGGAAGTTTAACAATGAGTTATATAAAAATGTTATTTAAYGTACTGTTGGAAATGGTTAGTTAGCTCTATGATCTATGTAAAAAGAGAATCGTGAAAAGTTCAAGATCAAGAACCAACACGACAATTAGTGAAAGACGGTTCTGAAATTCTTCTGAAACTTCAACTGGAAATCCTTATTTGTTCTGAGAGGCGTTTGAGTYTGCAGGATAGAACTGTGCATTTTTTCAGGTTTTACTTCTGGTTTGGGTGTGAGAGACCGAAATGTTTGTGGTTAATGCTTCAAACAATTGGCCTTGTGCAAACAAAGGGGGTSCTTTTCTGATTTTGTGTCAGGTGACAGCCTGGGGGCAGAGGGGGTGAGCACCAGAGGATGTCCATGACGAATCAACCCTTGTTCAGAAATGAGCTTGGGTTGAAGCCACATAAGGGAAAGGTCATTGCTGGTAAACCTCTCAGACACGGTGTGTCCTTGTGCACCTGCCATCCAAAAGTCTGTGTTGGGGCTGCTTTTTCTCTGCAATGGAGGGCTGGTCAGGAGCAGTGATCTTTAAATCTTGGAAATTTAGTGCATGCAGCAATAGGAACCATTTGGAATTTATTGACCCTAGMCCCTTTCCACCCCTTCCGCTGAAATTGCATGGATTGAATATCAAAAGAGTTAGAAACTCCGCAGATAGAAATGTCAGATTTTGTCAAAATGCCAAGGATTTGGGCTAGTTTCTTGATTTCTACGCAACTGAGTGAAACTCTCAGGATAAGATTKTTACTTCATTGTGGGTGGGCTTGACCACTGTCTTGTTCAGAGGAGACAAGCTTGTCCTAATGAGTGGGGAGGTTGATTGTGAGGAGAGAAGGGAAAAGACAAAGGAGACATGGAGGACTGTAGAGTATAAAATGTAGTACTATTTCACCTGGATGATTAAACTCAAAATGTGGATGAGACTTACAGAGACTATCACCTCTAGCAGTCCTTTTTCTTTCCAGATTCAGGTTCAATCTTTTGACARTAAACCACAGGAAATAAATTCTAGTTATGGTACAGTTATACAAGCCTGTATTGTTGCTATGAAYACCTTTGATTCCTCTAATTCCAAATATATACTTACCATTGAAAGAATTKGTGAGATTAGAAAGACTCTGGCTATAGAAAGAGCATCAAATGGTAGGAGCAGATGAGTTTCTGAGCCAAATCTGAAATTGTGTTAATGAAAATTCATTCAGAAAGGAGACAGGAGTAGTGCTCACCTTATATATCTCACTGCCCCACTCACATTCTTGAGAGACAAATGGCAACGTGGCTTAGAAAAAACTTTTCAGTGGTAAAAATAAGTCAACTTGTGTTTAAACAAGTACTTTTAGAGTTTTGATCATCTTTCAAATGTCAGAGTATGTCTGCATCAAATATCCCAAGTGCTTATTCATGTGGGTTTGAATACATTGATCTCCATAGCCCCTTCTCATTGCCACTCTATTTTCAACATTCAGCAGTCAAAGGGTACCTAAATATGAAAGGATTTTTTCATGCATGCTACAGAATAGTCATTCATTTGTACTAATTTTTAGTGATCTGTCCYTTCAAAATWAGATGTTGAGTTAAAAAAAAAAAAAGCTCAACCCAGCCTGATGGCAGCAAAACTGTGCTTGTTTTTGCTTTGGATTCTTGTGCTTTGATGAAGAAGGAAAGAACAGAATTATTATGTACTYTATCTCTGGTTAAGCAGATGATAAAGGCTTAAAGTAATTAGAGAAGTGGCTGCTGTATCAAAGCTGCAGAGAAAGGCTATGGAGGTGGATCAGATGAAGTAGTGAACAATGGCATTGAAGTTGTTTCATAAAAGTTTGGTAATTCTGCACAGTTTAGGCCATGTCTGAAACTTAAGAGTCCTGCCAGGACTAAATTTCATCAAATATGTAGAAATTTCCTCTATTGCAAGGATGTCTCAAGTTTTCTCTCTAAYTTTGTATTAAAATGCTGTTGTGCTTTGCTTCTAAATTAATTTAAGGTATTTCAAGTGAAAGTGATTGCCCAAGACCRACTTCCAGGTTTTTCTTCCTTAATATGTGTATACATATACCATGGAGAAGGATGACACAATGTTGACAAACATGGACGTTTTGCAGTGCTGGGGTTTAAAACAAATAAAAAGTATAAATCTACAAATTCCTCCAAATCTTCATAACACCTAAATATGGTTACACAAATATGTTCCCAGAAAAAGAGCACCAGTAAATCATAATTAATTCACAAGTGTTAATAAGTTCTGCTACATTATTTTGGTAGTATTCACCTGGAATAATCCTCATATAACTCCAGTGCATTTTTGTTTTTCTGAGTTAAGCTCTGGCAATCAGAACAGACTGTATATTCTCACCTCAAATAGGTTAATGACAATCTGCTGAGAATAAAGTAACAGGCACAGTTCACCCTTCAACATAAATCAGCATCTAGACTTTTGTGGACATCAAGAGACTCCTCATGCCTAGTAAATAGCATGCCCCAGAAATCTGCCTGAAATGCAGCTGTGGCAGATTCRCACTGTATTAGGCACACTTTCTAGGCAGATGTTGAAGGTGTCCTTCCAGGTCAAAGTTTATTTGGAGTCCAGTCTATTTTCTTATTGGAGAAGATCAGGGGAATCTTCACAAAGCCTTTTTAATGCAATCATGGTTACAAGCTGTGCTTTTTGGCTCAAGTAACTCATTAATGACATGAAAAGGAACGGSCGAGCCAGCTCTTCTTTGAGGAAATTATGTGGTAATGATAAGCTGCCTAATCCTTCAGGAGAACAGTCCATTTTGCAGAACGGATAATTTACACGTAGTTGAAAGAACACCATGAAAGCCCCTTGAAGACTGGCAGCTGACTGCYGTACAGAGGCATGGGTTTTGTTTGTGTTTGCCAGCCAGTCTAGGCTATCAGCCTAATAACTCTCTCTCAGTGCCTCCTAACAGCTCTGTGTAGACCCATTCAGAGCCCTTGATCACAGCAGAAAGAGAATAAAGAGGCCTCCATACTCATGCAAGGAGGAAAGAAACCAAAGCATCTGCTTCTGTGAAAGCGAATCTGGGTAGCTGCTAATGGCTCTTCAAAGCAGCACCAGTGATGACACGAATAACAGAAGTCTGAATACCGCTTCTGATCTCGATGTCTTTTTTTCATTACTCAGCAATGGAATAGCATCATGTAAACTGCAGCTGTTTTGGGTTGGGGAAAAGAGCACATAAAACTGTCAAATTGCTGAAGTCCAGAGTGGGCCAAAAAGCTCAGAAAAATGTGGCATTCATGTGAACGTGTTGAGAAACTAAGTTTGTTGCAATCCCACCACACAACTAAGTTTATAGTTCTGTTGTGAAAAGTATATGCATTAAAATAAAATAAAACAAAATAAAAGTAAAATAAAATAAAATAAAATAAAAACAAAAAACTCTAGGCAGAAGCACACAACGAGGATAAATGCCCAAAATTATTGTGTCATAGAAGGCTTTCCAGGCCATTCTACCCTATGAAAATGCATACAATAATCCATGAGTTCAAATCTAATTTTGTGGGTCATTCACACCGACAAACCCATCACACATAGTAAACAAATCTGACTCCACTGAAAAATCTCTTTGCAGCAAAGGCACTCACACAGACATGAGTACTGCTGTAGAAAGCATTTAGACTTGCTGATAAAACTCTAAAATTAAACGTAAATGAATTGGTAAGCAKGGTAAGCATTGGTAAATACATGATGGTTGTATTTCAGGTGATGGACAGACGTCTGTTCCTCACTGCTTGGTTTGGATCAATGGAAGCAAGGGCTTGGTCTGAGCACTGATGAGCAGAACCCTGGCCTTGTGCTACTCTGTGTACTGCAGCAGAGCACACAGTTTCACACTGCATTGAGAATGAGGAAAGCTTAGCATAACTTAAATTTCCTTAAGCTTTCCAGCATCTAATCTGAGTGTCAAAAGCAATAGGAAAACAGGAGGCATTATTTTMCAGWAAGTGAACATTTTYTTGGTGGGTTGTGTTTTTGCCATGRAGATGATTCTATTTTCTTTCCTTCTAGTTGATATACCACATTATGAAAATGCCTCTGAAAATTAGAGGTGAATGACCCTTTAGCTGTTGATTTTACACCCTCACTGAGCACATCTCATGTKGCAGATGGTGAATGAGATACAATTTTCTGTGTCTTGTGCAAGAGGTGTAAGAGTGTGCACAATCTCTCAGAGATCAGTGTGAAAATGCACACAACATCCTGCAGCACAACATCCTGCACCAGAAAACCTGGTGAGGGCAGTTTGGGTAAAAGTTTTAAAAGAGCTGTGATTAAAAGTTCCTGTGCATATTGATCAGGAACAAGTGAATCAGAGAAGTACCTGGGGAAGTTGTTGTCACTGATGCTGTAGCTCCAGCAAAAGCATAGCATTGCGCTCAGAGAATTTGCATCTTGCACCTCACATCTRTTCCCAGTGCATGACTGTGATGTCAGCTGGCCAGTGAAGGACAAGTGAAGGGTGGGAAACAACCTGTGAGAGTATTCTGATGGCTGTGACTCTTAGCCCAAGGGACTAGAACTGGGCAAGACTCCTCTTCAGTTTAAGACCCCAGTTTATGATTGCCAAACCTGTCTTGATCTTTTTTTTTTTTTTTTTTTTTTTTTAACTTAGATTTTCTGTCTTTACTGTCCCTAAGCATCAAAAATCATGCATACTTGTGTTCAGATTAGAAGGATTATATACAAGTCCCATAGACAGTCTTTTGAATTTGGAAAACTTCCATAATGGAATTAAACWGGGAAAGAATATTTAAGCAGTGGCTGAAATGCAAGAGAGAAGATTCTTAATGGATATTTTCCAAGTGACTCTCTGAGAGATTCATTCTGATGTTGCAAATTCCCTGTGAATGTACCATTTGCTGCAGAACTCAGTTTTTCCATGACACAGAAAAACAAGTGGTGTTGCTGTAAAAATAAAAYCAAGTCACTGATGTGTGCATGGCGTCTGTGTGCTAGGGTTTAAATGTAACACAGTACATTTCATTCTGCTATTTATAGATCTCTGTGGGATTTTGGCACATAATTTACTCTCAGTGATTTGCTTTAGAGAGGAGACCAGCTGTAGTTTTTTCTGAATTGGGCCTACTTTWACTCATAATTGAGAATAAAAGCAAACTAACGTGACCATGATGAATTGACCCAGTTGTGAGACCAAAGAAGTAACGAAAGCAATGCKGACCTGGCAGCTTTATCTCTAAGTCACAGTACAGTGCAAGACTTGTGCTTCACTAAACCACTTTCCATCATTAATTAGCATTCCTGGATAACGAGGGATGTCTTGGATGACTGGATTGGTTGGTCTATGTAACATCAATCCACAAGAAGGGCCAGAAGGAGGATCCAGGAAGCTGCAGACCTCTCAGCCTGACCTTGGTGTCTGACCAGGTTGTGGAGCAGATCACCTTGAGTGTGATCACATGGCACATAACAACCAGGGGATCAGGCCCAAGCAGCAGGGGTTTAGGAAGAGCAGGTCCTTACTAACTTCACGATCTCCTTTATTTATTTATTTGTTATTTATTTATTTGTTATTTATTTATTTATTTATTTATTTATTTATTTATTTATTCATTTATTTATTTATTTATTTTAATTTCACAAGTATCATTGAGCCTAATTCTTTCTATATCCCAGTGACCTGCCTAATGAATGAGGGGAAAATTGTGGATGTTTTATACTCAGACTTCAGCAAAGACTTYGACACCATTTCCCAACAGCATTCCCCTGGAAAAGCAGGCAGCCCATGGCATGGACAGGTGCATTCTTTGTTGTGTTGGATTGGTGGGATGGCTGGGCCCAGAGAGGGGAGGGGAATGGTGCCACATCCAGGTTGGGCTGGTCACTGGTGGTGTTCCTGAGGGATGTGTGTTGACCAGTCCTGTTTAATATCTTTATTGATGGTCTGAATGAGGAGATTAAGTCTACCATTAGCAAATTTGTGGATGACACCAAGCTGAGTGAGATTGCTGACTGGCTGGAGGGCAGGAAGGCTTTTCAGGGGGATCTRGGCAGGTTGGATCTGGACAGGTTGAATCTGGACAGGTTGGATCGAGGGCAAATGTCAGGTCCTGCCCTTGGGTCACACCARCCCCATGCAGTGCTACAGACTGGGGCAGAGTGTCTGGAAAGCTGCCCAGTGGAAAAGGACCTGGGAGTGATGGTCAATATCCAGCTGACCATAGGCCAGTGTGTGCCTAGGCAGCCAAGAAGGCCAATGGCATCCTGGCCTGTATCTGACATTATGTGACCATAAGGACCGTGTTAGCAGGACCAGGGCAGTGATTCTTCCCTTGTACATGGCACTGGAGAGACYACAACTTGAATGTCCAGTTCTGGGCCCCTCTATTAATAATTATACCAAATGAGGTTCTAAATGGAGAAAACCTCAAGTGGACAGCAAATATGAAAGCATCAGTTCACACCAGAGACTTTACCGCAAAAAGGAATGCAGATCAAATTCAAGAACTAAGAGCTGTATGAAAGAATGGGTGAGGATTGAATGTGAGGAGCAGTGATTTCAGTAGCCACTGACCAGTGAATTTCCCCAGGGTACTGAAAAATTTAAGTACTCCCTCTTTGACTATTCCAGAACCAAAAAAATCAGCTGATCTTGGGGCAAAAAGTCTACAGGATAGTGAAGCACTGATCAGAAATAAAATGACATCCAGGAGCTAAAATGACAGAACCTCTCTAACATATTTTGAATTCAAATAACCCTACAAATCTGGCATGTCTGATTTGGAAATCAATAGTTCTTTGCCTTAATCGCTTCAGTAACATATGGTAATTACAAACTATTACTTCTGAAGGAACATTAAAAATATCAAAGCAATTAAAGGAAGCGTGAAATAACCAAACACTACAGAAAAGCACCCATTCTTATTTACTTATTASTTATGTAGGTATTCAGGGAATACCTGCTATTCTGAATTACATGCTGATTTTTTCCTTTTTCGTTACATTTTGCTGTGTGTTTTGTTTTTAGCAGAAGCCAAAGACTGAATTGAAAGGAAACAAATATGAAACAGCATGCTGAAATTAAGCATTTTAAATAGGAATTTCTAGAAGAAGCAGTTCAGTAAATTCTAAATCTCTAGCTGAAGACATGAATGTAGACACAAAATAGTGGGAGAATGGTCAGGCAGCAAAATTAAACTCCCAGAACTTCAATACCTTTATTTCAGACCACTGATAAAATGACAGAGACTTAAATGATTCAATACATGAGAAACTATGTTTACTCTTAATACAGAATGTTCTATGTCTTGTATTTCATACACTTTTGACAAAATCAAGATCTTACCATTGTGCAGTGAAATCAGCGATGATTGATCGGATCAGATGGAACACGGAGAGAACATGAGGAAATACTGCAGGCACAGAGGAAATTTCAGCAATTTTGGTTGGTGAACAGTTCAGTGTGGACCTGGAGATGGTTTTGTCCTTGTTTTCTTGTTCTRTACTTTTGTTCTAGTAAAACAATGGAATGAGAGCACTTGAGGAAAACAGGAGTGGAAAATAATGAAGTGGAAGATGGTTTAATTTTGAGCTGCTTCTGCACTGTCCTTGTAACACAGAGAATCTTTCAAGCTATTTAACTGTAGAAAATTAGTAAATAATATCCAAAGAGCTCTTTTTCATTTACCATGGTATCAGAATATGGAAAGTGTTGTCCAAGAAGTTACTAAAGATCAAAGCATACCAAAATTTAAAAATTCTAAAATATTTTAATTTTTTAAATATATTTTGGCAGATTTCATGTATGATATACACCTTATAATACTTCTCTCTCCTCAGTTATTTACTTGAGCTGCTCTAAAAAGACCAGAAAAGGGGTGTTCAAATGAGTAAATCCAACGGATTTTGTTGTACCTCCTGACATTTTTGTGAACTTCACAATACAAAATTCTTTTATAAGAGAGCTGAAGTTAACTTTCATTTTCAAGACCAACATTCACTTGCAGAATTTGTAAAAACTTGTRTATCTTCTGTGGGTCTTCATATACTGTGGAACCTTCCATTTAAACARGATTTGTTGCAGAAGTATATACATATTTAACCAGCACTTAATTTTGAACTCACTGACAAAACATTKCCTTCTTCTGTTGCAGGCTGAAAATAGGGCTTCTTTGAAATATGGTTTAAATGGCATATTAATCTTCCTCTGGATGCCAGCTGTGTGCAGAGAGGCAGTAATGCAGTAATAGAATTTAAGTACASTTCAGAATTTTACTACATTCCTAGAGACTCTTAATAAAAAAATGTCAGATAGAGAATAAAAGATTTATTGGAGGATTYCCTGGCAGAACTGCGGAAAACAAAGGTAAAAATAATAAAAAAGGAAAGATTAAAGGCAATTTGTAATTTCCGAATATTTGGGAATCAGGAATTTGAAAAATTTTTCTCTGGGATCTTCAACAAAAAGAGGTGACTTTTTTAGRTCAGCAAAATTCATTTGTCCTCTTTTTCCATGCATTTGAGTCCACTGTCACACATACATTCTATTCTCAATCTCTGTCCCATATTCGCTGAAATCCATGCAGCTATCACAGTACCTTCATGTCCCACCCCTGCTCTTCTGCTTCCCACCATTAAATGAARTCCTTGGCTGAGAAATGTCCTTTAGCTGCCAGCTGTGATATGGGACGAACCTATCACTGCTGGCTTGAAGCTGTACCTGTCCTGGATAATCAGTGCCAACCTTATCCTGCAGATTTTGCTGTGGGTATTTTTTTGAATCTTATAATGGGAATTTTTGTTCTCCACAAAGCTACACATTCTTCTCAATATCTGTTGAAGCTTTTTYTCTACTATAAATTAGATAAAAATACCAAAATTATAAGTTGTCTATCATCAATGCCTTGGGCAATTAAATTTACATARCAACAGTTTTCAGGTAACTGGCAGACCAAACTAAAAATATCTGCTTTGTCTCTACAAGAAAGTAGACCGGAACAGAATCAAGAACTGAGGGATCAGAAACTGTAATGATTGAATCAGAAGGTATTTTGGGAGATCCTAATTCTCAACAGCCTCCTGCTATTTATTACACAATTGTTTCTTTATGTAATATCCCTCTCAGACCTCTGATTAGTCCAATCATAATTTTCTAAACTTTTCTGATTTTATCAGGTCTTTTGTGAGTGCGGATAATTTGGATACCTCTTTCTAGGKGTGATTTGGTATAATGTCTCAAATATTCTGCTCCTTCTGCTGGAATTATCTTCTCTTCTTTCATTAGTGCTTAAAAGCACATTCGCCACTGCCTGTGAATGAGATTGCAGGAGAAGATTTGATGGTATTGATGCCTYGTAATGTAGTGATCCTCTGGCTTGSCARGAGAGGTATCACTGGTGTGGCCCTGGGYACATTAAAGCCAGTGTTTTCTACRTACACAGCGCAAACCAGCCTCATCTACTTGCAGAGCCAGTAGATCAAACCCATAAAAAAGAAATGAGCAGAAACTAGAGTTTAAAATTTACTTGCTTTGCCCTGCTTACTCTTACCCGGAGAAAGTCTGAATTTTCTTGGGAATTGCTGATGACTTCTCTAGCAAATTTGTGCTTTAGTATTTACTTCAGTGCCCAAGACTGGAAATATAATAAGAAAGATGCATCAAACTTGGAAATGCTGAACTCCAAGCAACATTAATTTATAAGCATAAAATTCACAGTTCAGACCGACTGCCCATGTAGCAGTCATTTTTATTAGGCCATATTAAGATCATTACATTGATGGGTAAAACATATATTATAATGTTGATGACAGTGTTGATTACAGAAGTTGCCTCCATTACTGTTGTTTCTTAATATAGTGAAAATCAAAAGATCACTTCTTGATGTCCTCTTGGCCGTTTCTCACCCTTAGATTCATAATCTCCCCATGGCCCTATATGGTATGCTATTTTGGAACAATCCAAAGAAATAATCCAATAGAAAGRTGCCAGTTTGCCAAAAGGATTTAGTTTTCTTTATGTAGTGGTTTTGAATAGAACATGAATCAACATGTAAAATCGACAAAACATGAACAAATATTTCTTTTTACACATCTGTGACTGAACCTGCACCATAAAGTTGCAGGGATAACCAAAGCCTTCTAAAGGATGTTAGTTTTACTTGATGAGGACAAGACTGAGTCCCCGTGCCCAAAACGCAGAGTTTCCCACTTGTGTTCAGCATCACACCAACTCACAGCTCTGCTGGTAGAAGAGGATCCAAAGCTACAAGGACCAACATGAGGGTTTGGCAAGGCATACCKGTGGGTGACATGGACAGGAGCTGCTAGCGGTAAAGATCAGATGGGCATGATTGTCAGTCTCAAATGGTTCTGTGCTAAATGCTCATGACAGCTCATGGACCACAATACTTTAATGACTGCAGGATGGCAATGTCTGATCCTGCAAGTCTCCTTCCAGACATGACAATTCCATCTCTATAACCATGGATATCTGTCAGTTTTGGATGATCCTGCCCTTGGTGGGGTTTCCCAGCTAATGGCTCTCCAGAACCTCTTGTTTTATTCCCAGCAGAAGAAGCCTCCCACCTGACAATCCAGTCTTTGCTTTTTTAGTCTTTGTTGWTACTGCCCAAATGGGAGCTCTGGATTAAGAACCTCTTTTTGTCAACAGAAGTAAATCTTTAAAGGTTCTGTGAGAATCAATTTAAGTTTTTAATGCAAGTATGGGTCYGCACCCAGCAACAGCAGAGAAAAGCAGAGGAAARGAAGAAAGGAAGGAAGGCAGACAAGCAGATCCAAAAACCAACACCAGAGTTCTGCTCACCATTAAAGACAGGCACAGTCATCCTCATTTCACTTGTATGAGAAAGTGAAATGGTGTCTYGCACACTCTTGCATGCTCTTTCACACTCCTGTTTTTTTAATACTGTCAGAGACATTTACCTTGAGTCTTCYTTCTTTAAATTATTTAAATTTAAATTTCATAATTTTTTGAAATTTGAGGTCGGTATGTTTATGTACTTTGTCAGATTAATCCTGGTTGTACAGCCCCATTTGATGAAAAGGAGAGTCGCTAAGTTARCAAATGACTGACCAAAGACAAGACTCTTCATTTGTAATAGAAATTCTCTTTTACTTTCAACTGGCTTTAAGCAGCCCTTTAACAAATTAGTTATGTTTGTACGTTCATGTTCCCATGGTTTTTTTTTTTTTTTTTCTGTGAAATTAGACTCTGAATTTATGAATATTATGATCCCTCTGTTYGTCTCGTTGGGAATTTGGCCATTAGCATATGAACTTGTTGCCCTCAATCCTAGAGATCCCAAAGTATAGGCACATTTTTATCCAATTTCCCAAAATGGGTTTTGGTTTTGCCCTTTCTCTGAGTGTAGCCTTTAGTCACATGCAAAGCCATACGTGTAACTAATGGGTTAATTTAGCTGCACTGGGTGCTTGCACTCAGAAGAGTGGACGGAGAAAAACCTATCACTGTCATGAGTAGTAAAGACTGTCTACTCTTAGTTTAAAAAGGCTGTGGCAGAAGGGAAGGAACTGCCATTCCTGTAAGTACCACTGCTGAAACAGTCAACAAAATGAATGTCGGTGAGATGTGGGCTAGCAACATTCCTAGCTGACCAAATGAGAATCAGGGCAAGTGTGCATAAAATAAACTTTAGTATCAGAATGCTCTTTTCTAGATAATTTTAAAAGATAACTCTGGGTTGGAAAAAAAATCCTATCTTTGTATTTTTGATAAAGGACATTACACGACTCTCTTCTTCAGAAATTTCCTGAGGACTTTTTATTCCATTTAATGCTCAGAGTATTGTGGTTTATTAAATTAGTGAGTGTCTGGGGTTTTAATATAGTCTTTGTTCCGACTTGCGCAGCCCTGTTAAGTATTCATTACTTTCATGACCTCTGGGAATATTTGCTGTTCCTCTTCTGCAGGGTTGCAGAAAGGAGTTCTTAATACACACTCCAGAAACTACAGAAACCATTGTACTCCTTACCTTTGAGAATATAAAATTAATACTATTCACAGTATTTTTCTCAAAAGATTTAAGATCTCTTGAAAGGAAAAGGGGTCCCTTTTTCAATGTTATTATTGCAACATAAACATTCCTCTTCTCTTTCAATGTTGCAGGRCAATTTCAGTGTGTCTGACACAGTTTATGCTCCATGGATTTCACTTAAATTCAGCCRACAAAGTTCTCTTTTCGTAGCATGAACACTGATAAAGCCACCTCTATGCTGAAAATACTCTGTCTGGATGAAAAGGATGTGTTTTCACAGTTAACAGGTACTGAATTAGAGCAGTGCAGCCTAGTGAAGTGCCCCAGCCCAGAACCCAAGCAAAGATGCAYAGGTCATGCTCTCTAATCCCCTACAAAATACTTTGCATCATTGTGTCGCATCCCCTGAGCCCAGATAAACTTGCATAAACAYGAATTCTTAGAGAGTAAATAGAATTTATTGTCTTGTTTGCTATCATCACCATTACAGTTATTAAAAGCAAAAATTCAGGCAGTAAGTCCCTGTTTAAACTTCCTGGTACAGACATTCTGAGGATCCTAAAAGGAAAATACAGAATCTGAATTTATATCAGGGGTTACAGGTTTTTCTGCTTTGCCACATCAAAAAAAGAAAGACGGTATCTAAGGGAGTGATATGAATTCAGAACTACTGCTAGGTGTTCGTTCTAAAGGATAATGTTAGATATAACTCACAGAAAAAGAGAAGCAACTAATTAAACTGTAAATTATATAAACAGGAGAGAGAATGCTATCAGCATTTAATCTYTGATAATCTATGCCCATGTACMTTCAAAATACTATTAATCAGACCAMATATGCAAAAGGAAGACCTTCAAATCTGTCAGGTAGTTGTCCCTGGACACCTTACAAGTGCCTTGCAGATAACAGGCAATCATTCATAGMATAGCCCTGCTCATTATCTCAAATACTTGAGAAATTATGGAATGATTAAAACAGTGAAAAATCCCATTACTCGTTTCATTGACTCCCACTTGTCTAATTCTTCCCTCTACCTCTGAACTTTAGGCCTGYATGTTAAATTTCCCTTTCTCTGGTTAGTATTTATATTGTGGTAATTTTGTTTTAAAATTTTTATGGGTTAGTAACACTCTTTCTAAACTGAGAAATACAGATGTCCTTTGGAGGCAGCCATCACGACTGCTGCTAGCTGAAATTTTTTGGTAGCCAGTATCTCATTCTGCTTTTCAGCAATTAAGTGGGTGATGCTATACTCCCAACTGCAAAAGCTTTTTAATCTAGAAAAGAAAGAACAAAATATATGACACCAACCACCTGAATTTAAACTGGAATTGATAAACACTTCATGCAAACTCCCACTCACGCAGATGCTGTGCTTCCAAAGACAGAATAATATTGTTACACTACCTTTGTCARCCTTTGGATTGTTTGCTGAATTTTGTTCTTTTTTGATAGCTTGTTGTGCAAAAAGCAGAATTTTCCTATGCAAAGGTATAGTGGTTTTTACACATTGCATTTGTGTAGCAAGTTCTCTTCCAGCTTGAATGCACCAGAATTTCCACCGTGGATTGCTGTTATTTCAGCCACTGTCCAGGGCCCTCATTTTATCTTCTAATAAATGTAGATTAGAAGCCTAATACTRGAGTGAAAATGCTTATCCACAGAATGAGAAATGTTGAGTGTGAGCAAGTTAATAGTTTGAGTTCAGGTATGTTACAAAATTGCACCTTTTTTTTGAGGGCTGAGGTAGGGAGTGAAATGTGTGTTTGGGGAGAGAAAAGGAGACTTTTTTTCAGCAGACTATATGACAGATTTTCAGGTTACAATGGCCTGTAATGAAAACTATCATTAATAGTGCATGCTGACTTGGAAATAATCAGCTTTTTGGCTTGGCCAACGAAGAATTACACCACCAGCTGTAGCACTAGTACTTGTAGCCCYAGCTACATCTTCAGGTTAATTTGATTTGTATTCAATTAATTCTTAATTGCTGGTACAAGAATATTCTGTACCTATTTTGGTACACTTGTAGCAAAAAAAGCAAATCTACATAGGTAAGAAGAACACATCCAACAACATATTAATTATAGTTYCCCAGCAATTAATCAATTGCATGTTTTCATGGTCATTGCTTATGCTGAGCACTGCAATTCTGTGGAACTATCGCATGCAAGCAACATTAGGCCAAATCTTTCAGTGAGGTCAGCAGAGTCCTCACTGACAACTTCTCCTTCAAAATGACTTAAGTTCCTTGTAGAATGGAGGAAAATATGAACAAACTGGTAAAAATACTAATGGGAGTGAAGGGGAGCTAAAGRAAAAGAAGACATACCAGAAATGTAGTTTGTGCTTCTGACACAGAACTCCTTTGGTTACTCATCAACAGATCTGTAATATAGAAAGATGATGAAAAAGATGATACACTTGGATTTCTCCAGGTTCTCTGACTGCTTTGTAGCATCTACTAACAAGCAAATGAAATAAAGTCCCAAGTGCTGWTATAAGCAATGATATTTGCTGCTTTTAATAACGTAATTCATTAATAGATATGATGTATTTAAAATTGCTAAGGTTAAAAGTTTTATACAACTGTCTTATGGTTGAATTAATTGTTTTATCTGTGTAACAGCCATTATTCTAACTGATAAAGCTATAGATATTAGTGGTTCATATAATAAACGTTCCAGCGGGATGTGCAAGGGGAACCTGAATTCACCCTTGTCTTCACCAGGGGTGTTGCTGCAGACTCAACTGACGCCATTTAGATCTGACTGAAGAAAGGAAGGGACCATGTGATGGAATATGTCCTAACTTCCTGACTTAAAATACAAGAATTGTTGATGTTTGCAGGATTAGGTTTTAGCTTTAAGTTTATATTAGCCTAGTAAACCCAATGAAGATTCAATTTACCAGTTCTGTTCTGCAAGTGTATTAATTTGGTTTTAGAATTCTATTTACAGCTGATTATGATATGAACACTACCAAAGAAATATCATAAAGGACAGAATGTCTGAAGGTTTGCCTTCTTTTTCCCAGTGATATCAGTTCCTCAAATAAAAGGTTTTATTTTCCATGGGGAAGACCCTCATAGAGAATCGCAAATTATTTATGTAATTAAAATGAAACACATCAATACACTCTAAAGAAATAATTTAGGTCATGCTAAACATGCAGTTTTGGAAGGAGGGTGTTCCAGGAGGGCTTCTGAAGTTTTTAAATTAGACATGCATACATTTTAGCATATTTCAATGGAGYTCATTGACAAAAAGGATGGGASACAAACTGCTATGTAACTTATGTGATATTTTCAAACTTTGCTGCATGCATGTTTGCTAAAACCAAAGACTGMATTATGAGGATTATTGATTTTCCAGAAAAGRGACAAACAAYATTCTATTACTGAATCTGAGGAACRCATCCTCAGCMCTGTAAATGAGAGAGAYCTGGAAAAGAMAAGAGATAAGGCTGGGGRTACTTTCCCAAATCTCTATTACKTRTGACTGTATTTTTARAGACCAACTCTCTTCCATTMRTCTGTTAAAATGTGACTCCTTTGTTTGCAAGAATAGTCAKCTATACAGAGGCATTAAAGAGACCCTTTGGCTCACTGCAATTTGACTTCATGCTCTGACTCCYACCTGCTTTTGTCCTTTGTAAACCATTTTACCACTCTGTGATAAAGTAAATCGTGAATTCTTTATCACTCTTTCTAGACCAAGAAAAATATATAGTATCATTATCTGAATGTTTAAACATTAATAATGAAGCTCTGATCAGGAGCAGCAGGCAAGATTAGTCAAAGAACTGTGTTTTATTCCTGTTTTTCCGTTAATAAAGCCTCTAGACTTTGAAGCTGTTAAACTTGGAAGAATGGTTTAGTGTGGGCTAATATTCAAGGCCAGTAAATGAAAATGATACACGTCCATCAGGCTTCAGTTGATGTTCAGCCAATTACAAAGTTGAGCTGATGTTCTAGCAGTGATATATTTCAGRTTATAGGAACTGTCTCATGTATTAGAAAATGCAATATTTCATGCATAAACTTCTCCTCTTACTATACTGTAGCCACTTTCTGTCATATCACATTAAMTGAATTCCAAAGTTTAGGGCAAATACAGAATAGAAAGTCTACTATGATGAGACCTCAATAAACAGTCTATCTCATTTTCTCTTTAGTTAAGATTGAATTAGTGCCTTTTTTGTCCTAAATTGTTTTAAAGAATTGGGCTGTGAAATTATATGAAAACATTCTGAGCATTAGAAAAGCACTACAGAAGTGCCTGCAATTTGAATGTGTATTGATACTATTACTACTTTGTATTGATTTGATCACTCAGTTTCCCAAATATTCAAAATGTACATTCAAGATGGACAGATTTTGACTGCACAGTCTAGGACTAAAGAACTTATGAAGTATGTCCTCTTTACTTCTTAAGTATTTCCRTATCCTTGTTAATTAAACTAGTAAATATGTGTTAAGCGATTATGATGGAGGTATTAGTTCTTCGGCAGGACTTATATATTCCTATAAATACCTAGAGGATAATGTTACATTTTTTCACAAGGATTTATGAGGTATCTGCCAAAGGAAAAAAAATGTTAATTTACAGGTGAAATAATGCATTTAATATTTTGACAATTTTTGTGGCCTCCTSAGGCCCTTATCTTTAAGTCTTAAGCTAGTTTGGTAGCATACAAGTTTACATACTGATATTGATGTTGACTAGACTACAAATTTTCATTGCAGATCCTGCATTTATTTGGAGACTTCTTTATTACTGTCTTCATTATTGATCCATTACCATGGGAAGAAGAACAAACCAGGGAACAAAGCATGAGGCCCTGTGCAGGGATGTCATTGCATCATCACCACTCACCGCTTTGTGAAGTGGCGTCTTGAATATAACTCTGAAGCAAATGTGGTTGATTTGGAAATTCACGTGGTTTATAACCTTGAATGTTTGACTCCTTCCTCTGTAATTCTACCTCATCTTTAAGTGGTCCTAGCTCTTTCCTGAAACTTTTTTTTCCCTGTCCTTTGAAACTCAGTATTTTCTGTTTCCTGCAACATTGAGAGACTGTCTCTCTGGGGACCAGGGAAATAAAGCYGAAATATCCAGTTACTAGGTGAGGAGCAAAAGACAAAAAAAGTTGAGGACTTGAGGACTTGAGGATATATGATTGATATTAAAAATTTTCTCATCATACCCCTGAAAGAGATTATTCCAAAGGAAGTAAAATTTTGCTTGCAAAAGGAAAATCAATAGATGTGCCTAAATTAAAATAAAACAAAACAAAAAAAACCTGTCCCTGAAATATGGAAATAGCATCTGTATACCTGTCCTCCAGAAACAACTTCTCAAAATGCGTAAATCTCTTCTCTGTTATTATCTGAGACAGATGCTGACATTCTTCATCCAGGCTGAATTTCACTTTCTGGTGTAATTCACACTGGTGTTTTGAAAAAAAGAAGGAGCCTGAATAAATTTCTGTGGCTTCCTCCCACACACAGATTTGACTACCTTGCAGATACATGTTGAGTCTTATGTTCTCTTCACCGTGATTCTCATCTCCAGTAGCATCACACCACTTTGATTACAACAGAATAAATTTACKGAGATACTTAAACATGTTATTTGTGTATAGCTTTAATTTTCAGTAAAAAAAAGAATACTTCAAGAGCTATAATTTTGAAGAGTCTTAAACACTATGTGTCATAGTCTTCAACGCTATGTGTGATTAATATTTTATATTATTTATTCTATCTTCAAAATKGACTGCTTTCAGGAGCTGCTAAACCATCATTTTGCATTTACCTATTACAGATTATATAYGATGAGTGTAAATCAGGAGTTGCCCTACATGTTTGACTATTACAGTTGTKCTACCTGACTTACTAATTTTGTTTTTTCTTTCAGCACACACGCAAATTTTTCTGTTAGTTAAGATGTGCAGCATATAACAAACCTCCAACTTGAACAAGTGGGAAGAAGTGAAGGAGATGTGAGGAATAAAATTGGTTTGGTTCCTTTGAACTGTGTTTATGAATTTGTGTTTTGGATGTTGGCACTGTTTTACCATCTACATCATTTAAAGTCTGCAAATAGCAGTCAACTCAACATACCTGAAAATCTCCTAGTTTTCTCAGCTGCATTCATGTTAAAAAATGAAGGGTTTTATTTTTTTAATGAAAAGGGCCAGAAACATAAATCTGACATTCCTGCTACATTAGAATCTGCTCATTGACTTCTCTGTAAATCTGAATTCACTGGAGGAAAAGCATGTCATGGCGAGTGTTTTAATTTTTTTTTTCACCTCTTAAATAAACACATCCATGCTGTGCATACCTAAGGAGAATGTTCCTAGGAAAAACATTATTTATTTTATGTTCAATTTTATTTTCTTCATAACATATTGCTATGTAACCAAAAGTTATTTGTTTCCAGCCAGAATTTGCAAATGTAATATCTGGAGACGAAAGGGGAGAATGTTCTGTGGAAACACAGTGACATCGTATTAAAATGGCAAAATGGCATACTTCATTTGGACCATGCCAAAATTGTTTTGGCATGCAGATTTTTCTGTGTTTATAAGGGGCAACTTTATCATGTGATAAAGGGTMCATGTGATAATTTAGAAGATTTTAATTTTTCTTACACGGGATAACTGTACAACCTGTTAATCATCATATTAATATGATCAGCCTAGAAAGCCTTCTTTCCAAAAACCTTGAAGAAATTGTTTAGATCTTTTAAGCTTGAGGGTTATTTCTCAACACAGAGATTCTTCCAACTTTGAGAAACCAATCATGAACAAGTTTGGTTCTGCATGGGAGTGTGGAGCAGTGTTTATGACGTGAAGAGAGTTGACAGCTTTATTTGGTAATCAGGTTTTCAGGCTCATTTCACGAAGAATTGCCAAGGGTATAAGAGAAACATCTGATACCTTCTGAGTCTCCCTTACAAGATTGCACAGAAATGTTTTAAAAGAAASGTTTTAACTTTTCTAGAGGGTATTGTGCTGTTCGCTTTCTGGGTCCAGAAAGCCACCCCACTGCCACCCTGTTCATGCCAGAATGTTGGTCCAGCTCACTAGAGCGCAGAGGGAGACCATGACAAAGCAAGAGGCTGAGTTATTTTCTGTAGATCTACACCAAGATAAAGCTGCAGTTACTGGTTTTAGTTCTGACTACACAGAAAGGATGGAGMTACTGAAGGGCCTTGAGGTGAAGCCATGTGAGGAGTGGCTGAGGGCACTCGGCCTGTTCAGCCTGGAGGAGACTGAGCAAAGCAGGGACAAGTTCCTGGTGAGATAAAGAGGAGGGGCAGRCACTGATSCCTTCTCTGTAGTGATAGTGACAGGACCCGAGGGAGTGGCCTGAAGTTRTGTCAGGGGAGGTTTAGGTTGGATATCAGGAAAAGGTTCTTCACCCAGAGGGGGGCTGGGCACTGGAACAGGATCCCCAGGGAATTGGTCAGAGCACCAGCCTGACAGTCCAAAAAGCATTTGCACAATACTCTCAGGCACATGGAGTGATTCTTTGGGGTGTCCAAAGCAAGGCTAAAGCAAAGCTAAAGAGCTGGACTAGGTAATTCTTGTCAGGCAGTCACCATGGAATTGTGCTGGACTCCATTCTAGTGACTGCCAATGTGGATTGGATTCCAGCCCTTTCTCCTCAGCCATGGCCCATTTTCAACACGACATATGCCCCCACCTGAATTGGACCCTTGCAKTTACATTCAACCCTGTACATTCAACCCACATATATTTTTGTCACAGCTGTCCAAGTCTGCTGTGACTCTCAGTCAGATATGCCCAAACTATCTTCTGCATGAAGCAACTTGATGAGGACCAAAAGGATTTTAAGTGGAACTACTCTTGTGTAGAAGCAGTATTATTAGAATGTAAGCTAGGATTCTTGACTAAATAAGTGTATGAAAGTCTAGCTAATGTGCTGTGACACACTAGAAATAGAAGGGGTTCATGTGAACTTTTTTGAATTCACTGTGACCCTTTAGAAGAAACATCTTTCGTTACAGCATGGGTCCTGACAGCTCAGAGGCTTTCTGGCTTGCAGCTAAGTGCTTAGCCATTTCCACGGCCTAGAAAGTGTCTTTCCCTTCTCCTTAGATCTGCCTGCTTCATCCTGCTCTCAGAAGTTCCTCTGCATGCACCACAAGCCTCTAACAAGAAGCAGCAGCTCTTCTCTCTGTTTTATCCTGTTTCATGGTTCTTTCTCACAGGCAGATTTGTTTCCTCTCYAGGGTATTCCCACACTGTGTGGAAGCAATGAAGGAGAATTAAGCACTTAAAAAGCCACAACCAAACCCCTTATTCTTTGTGCTGTACCCTTTTTCACTGCTGAAAGTTAGATGTAGCTTTATTTATTTAGCAGTTTTCCTTTAAGAAAGAAAACAACTTTCCACAAAGCACMAGGTTTTTGGATCTAGAATATGTTTTCCTTGATATGGTTCTTCATTCAACTGCAGCACTTTCAAATTTAGAATAAGTTGCTTAAATTTGCCTCCAAAAAGAATTGATTAATAGACCCCACTGACAACCATTCCAAGAGATAAATCCAGGCTGAAGTTCAGGAGATATACATTTTGACAAGGATGCTCTGTTCAAAACACGTGAAGATAATTAAGTTAAGTTTAGTGAGAAGACAACTGTGAAGAGCCAGGAGTTTTCCTTTCACTGAGAAATGGAGACATCTGCCAGGTGCAACTGTGCAAAGTGAGGCAGCAGCAGCTTCCAATGACTACAGCAGAAAATGACTGATAAAAACTGCTTTGAGTGAGCACTGCAAGTCTTATGCCAAAAGCAGTGTGTCTGCTGATAGAAAAGCAAGAATATTAAAATTAGAATTTGTAATTTTGGCACCTAGGAGCCCAATGCTTATAAAAATAATACAGCCCTAGAACATTTGGGTTGCTTTCTACCACCTGTATTGTAATCAGTTTCTATGATTTTATAGAAATATATTCTTGAAAAAAGGGGAAAGAGTAAGCAAGAGCTGAGAAAAAGCCCTCAGACASAGAAATGGAAGGCTTTCTTGATCCTATTATGAGAAAAGGGAGCACTGGTGGCAGCTGGGCTTGTAGCTGCCAACAAATCTCAGTTCATATGAAGTACAGTCKGAAAATGAGAGGGTCCAGCCAGTCCAGGACTGTAATTGCTTCACTGCGTCAGATGACTGGGCACTTGAGTGATACACCTGTTTCAGAGCTTTTCTTTTCCTGTGGCAAAAAAGTGAACAGAATTGGAGAGATTGTGTGAGTGCTCTTAAGCTGGGAAGCCAGCTTTGTTGCATGACATTGTAGGTAYGGGGCTTTAGTAACTCAGGTGTTGAATCCCAGCTGCTATGGATGTAGTTTAAAAATAAACACAAAAAAAAATCTCAAAACCTTTCAGCGCTAGAAATGGGTCAGACACACACTAATTAAGGTTTCTCAGAAGTGGCATTTCTTTGCTTCTTGTAGCAGGTCAATGCAGTTGCTGGTATCTATGAGGAAGGGAAACCTCAGATTTCACAGCTCTTATCACCTTCTTCCTTTAACAATTRTGATTTTACTGTGATCAAATATTTGAAATTATACCTTCTTTGCTTAATTATGAAATAAAACCAATAGAACCACTGTTTATTTGTTTTGTTTTGTGTTGTTGTCCCTACACAATGTTCAAACACAGTCTTTGCAAGTTATTACCGGATTTGCCGTCATATCTGTTTGCTTATGCTGGATTTGTCAAGGTTCAAGACTAATCTGTATCAGGTGATGTACAAACATATATCAAATGAACTCTAAGTTAATAGGTCAGCCAAATCAAAGAGAGCCCAGAAACTCCTTTTTACCTCTCAAATGTGAAGTGCCTCCCAGCAGATTTTGCACTTTGACACTTTTATCATATCTCAAACTGAATTGTAAGTAATATACCCTTGAAAGCATGGATTTATTTTGTGTTTGGAATTGGTCATATTCTTAAAGTTCTATACTACAGACTAGAGAACTGAATCTGTTGTAGTCCTTCAGCTGTCTCTGTGCTATAAATCTTTACTACTTTGGTCATCSCTGCTGGTGTTGGACACAACATGGGCAGGCCGCATGCTGAGAGGAGATGTGTGCACGTCTCCAATCCCATCATGGCTGTCCAGACTATTACTGAATGTTTAAGGAGTGTCTGTGATTCAATACTGAGAGCTTTTATTATTTAGCTTAGTGTCTCTCATCTGTGTTTACCTTAAGTATAGTGGAACATTAAAGTTATGGTGACAAATGCTGAGATTTTGTGCAAATTTTGTTGACTTCTTCAAGCTCTCTGCAGAAAGAATACTTTTCTCCAAAAAGTGTGGGAAAAAATGCAGTTTAGATTTTTAGATGTTTATTCAACAAAGTCTCCTGCTTCAGCTGAGGTGTTCCAGTCTAGCAGCCTTCTTCTCTTTTCATAAAAATTTTCCATAAAATTTCTCTGAAGGAAGTGAAGTAGTATTGTTTTCATAATCTACTGCTCTTTTAATGTGATGAGCACCATGCTTCCACTCAGAACTGTTTCTTCATGGTCACATTACTGTTATCTGATATTTGGTGTAGCTGAAAAAGGTGTTCAGCGAGGTTTTTAAAATAAACATTTTGGAATGAACAGTTGAAATAATTGCATCTACTTATCCTCAACCATATTCTGTGCCATTCTGAACTAATGGATTATACATTAAAATGTTCAACAGGGCTGAAATGGAAGTCTGCAGGAGTAATTTATTTTCCCAGATACATTTTTTTTTCCTTTTTTTTCCTGGTTGATGCCATTATTCTCATGTCTAGAAAAAATTAGCTTTTAATGAAATATTTCCAGTTACAGTTAGCCACCAGTTAATGTTTTAATAACTGCAACAATATTCATTCCACTCAGAGTGTCTCATTCAATGTTGGCTCAGACTATTTTGATGTCTTAGCACCCAGCAGATACTTTTAATTTATGGAAAGCTTTTCTCTGTCCTCAACCATTTGCAATTTTTCTTTCCTCTCATCTATGTTAGTTATTACAATGCATTTTGCATTGTAAGGTTTCTTTTTTTTGTGTGTTTTTTTCTTAATTCAACGGAACATATAATCAAGCTATCACTAGTGAGTGTCTTGAATCAAAACTTTTGCCAAACTGCAGTGGAGCAATTATGCAAATAAGTGGTCTGACCGATTTTAGCATTACAGAATTAGCATACTGTATTTAAAAATAAATAAAAAGTTATAATGGATTTTAAATATTTATGATAAGTTGTTTATCACAGAAAATCATCACAGCACCATTTTTTTATGTTATTTTCTCTACCAATTTTCTCTTGGCTTACAGCATGCTGTTATGACTAAGACTTGAGACACAATCCTCAGCTGGTTTAAATTACAGGAACCCTACTGTTTTTGATGAAGTTCTGTGACTTTACATCATCCACAATTCTGCGCCTYTTCTATGACATGCTGAGAGAAAGCTGGACACCAGTCTGGATTTTAGGGAATATGCTGTGTTTATTCTTTAACTAAAATCCTTCCATTGACTTACATTTTGTCAGTCTGCATTTGGGGACACATTAGTATTCTACCTTTCTGACTCTGGAGCTATATAGAGTCGTCTCTGCTCAGATGCTCCACCAAGTTCCATCACTTCTCTGAGCAGACAGCACTTGATTCTTTCTGAGGTTTACTCTGTTATACTGGAAGAAGTCCCACCAACCAACCATTCTTACTTGCAACCAGAATAAAGCCTTCAGTCGCTGCTTAAAGAAATCATGTCTGAGGTTTTTAAAAATTGTGAATTTGCAGTGATTAGACTGCAACCTCTGCCTTGGGCTCTTTCAGTGGAGCAACACCACTCAAGCTACTGTTAAGCTGCACCAGATGAAAAAATTCAGCATGTTTCTGGAAAGCATTTTCAGGGGATCTCCTTCTGCAGGTCAGCAGATCATCCTTGCTTGTCCTTGCAGTCACTTCAGAAGCGGAAACACAGGTGAGGTTGTCAGCTGCTCTGTGGCCCGTGTGATATGGCCTAGACAGGTAAACACAGTCTTATGCCATTCTGGATGAATGCATTGATGTGCAACCCAAACAGTTTCAAATTTAAATTACTAACTAGAGTAATGTCTGTGTATATTCTGCATAWTTCTGGATACTTTTGAATTCTCCATTTTGAGTGAAAGGATAAGATATAAAATCAGTTTTATATTTAAAGCTGGAATTTACACTGAAGCAGGTGTCCTTCAGATTTTGCTACACTTACGYGAGTCTAAACCATTTTTTCCAGGGAAAAACAACTATGACATTTCTTTTCCCCATATTTGGCAATTCTGCATTTCAGCAGCATAGTAGATTTTGGGGGCATCTTCTTCTGAAATCTTGTATTGGCTAATCTCCCTCCCTGTGATTGAGTTTTCTGCTTTTCCCTGTTGATGCCTCAATGGACTATGAAGTCAGAGCTCACTTGRAAAGCAATGGTTTTTAAATAAACTTAAAAAGTAGCCTCAAGATGAAATATAGAAAGCAAAAGCTTGGGACTCAGGAYCCTCACTTGATGGGAACATTTTTATGCCTGGTCCTATAAACAAAATACTTGCCATTGAAAATGTGGTGGTTGGCCCCATCTGAAACTGTGGGAAGCTTCAAACAGGACTTAGTGTCACGTCTTTCTTGGGCAATTTTCTGGAAAACATTTGGTGATGAACACTGCCCTTCTGTCCCTCTCTGGCTCTTTGGGTGTTTGCTCTGAATCTTATTTCTAGTCAGCTGATTTTATAAATTTCATTCCAAGCTATTGATGAGCAACCATGCTTGCTTCTTCTTTAGACTCCAGATGATTTAATTTTGAGTGAAAATCAGATGGGAGCTTAGCTTGGATCCCTAGGGAGGGTGAGAAAAGAATTAATGTTTGAAGGAACCTTTGAGTTATATAGATTTGGAAAAGGTTTTTTCCAGTGTAATTCCCTACCCCAGTGTATCCTGATAATCATGGGGCAAAGGGATGGTGAACAGTTTGGCACTGAACACTGGTCTAAGGTTGATATCACTGTTTATTTGTTAATGTCTGTGGTACAAAGAGCAATGGAGTTACAGAACAAAGCTTTAATGAGGCAGTGGAAAAGAGGTTCAACCATCATCCATACRCCAACTCACCCAACCACAGACAGCAAACACAGGAGCAAAAGTGACACCATCACTGCCAGTGACACTTGCTGTCCAGGTGACCCAGCAGCAACAACCAACCATGCAAATACTTGTTGAAGGTAACTGAGTCTCATCATTCCTTGGCTGCACTGATGGTGATGTGATCTGAGAGAATCATATCTTACATGGAGGGTGGGCAGCATTCTGCCTATACTGCCAATATTGGTGGTCATGGGGTAACGTGTCAACACACATTTAAGACAGAATCTTCAGGGTGAGGTCTTAAGAATTAAGGTTTTCAATTTATTTTTATCTCCAGAGTATTTTAAACTGCAGACTTTAACATTTCAAGGAGGTGCAATTTGATTTTTTACTCTTTCATGATGGTGGGATTCACTCGGGAGTACGGCAGAAACATATTTTACACAGAAAACCACAAAGCTCACCTATTTGTTAAGTAAACAGAAATTTTTCCTATCACCTCCTGGGAGCTGAGCATGAACTACTTAACTAAGAATGCATGGGTTTTTTTTTTTTTTTTGTTTATATTCCTGAAAAATGCAATAAAAGAGAGATAAGGTACCATCAGACTGCGTGAGATAAACAAGTGCTACACACTATTCAAACCCAGGAAAATACCTTGGTAATCGAATTACTTCATGCACATAAGTACTGACTGTATCTTTGACTATATACTTAGAAGCCTGGTTCTGCAGCTCACAGAATCAGAGAATTACAGGATATCCTGAGTTGGAAGGAGCCCACAAGAATCATGTTTATACCATAACTTAAAGAAAGAGCTAGAGATGAGGGGGAATCTCTGGGTTATCTCACTTTTACAGTTGTAAAGCTCTCTCTAACATATTGTCCAACACAAAGGCTGTGCAAAAATGTAGTGAAGTGAGAGAAAATAACATGCRTGTATGTACTAAACGCTGTACCCATTCATGTGAGATTACAAGAGGGAGCACTCCCAAGCACTCACAAGGGTGAGCAGCAAAATGTTTCTTGACAGGAGTTCTTGACACTCTTTTTCAGCCTGATCAGTCAGACAGGACTTGGATTTCCTACTGATTTGCTTTCAAGGTGAGAGTGACCATCAGGCAAAGAAACAAGAATAAATAGAAAGTGGTCCTAGTGGTTCACACTCTGTAAAATTTGTCTCAACCATCCTAATACCATCCTGCAGCTTGGGCTTGCTGTAAGCAAACTGGGTATCAGAGAGACTGTAAATAGAAGATAATATGTCACAACATGCTAGAAAAGAACTCTGTAGGCAGAGACACCCTACCACTCTTCACTTCTATCAATGCCTCGCATTCCAATAATATCCAACATGTTCAGATGGTGATCTGTGGTAGCAATGCCTTCCTTCAGTGACATTTCTACAGCAATTCCCTATTTTTCTCATCTCTTTGGGCTTACACAGCTGTGATCAGATAGATGAGTAGCTACAAACACATAGCAAGGAGAGGGTTTTGACAATTGTGCAGTAATCCTCTAGCATCAGCCCAGCAGCCTGGTACCTTACTGCATGGCAGTGGGTGTTCAGCATCACCAGAAGTCACGGCAGCCCTCCCTGGTGTCATGGGAGCAGGTGGCACCTGCCACRCCAGCTCATCTCTGCCGTTCTCTGATGAGCGCTGGGCTGGGAAACCCAGATGGCAGGTTCACAATATTGTGTGCCAAGTGGATGGGCTGCTATCCAGAAACCTTAAATCACATCTAGCACAAAATGGATTGAGGTAAAAATAAAAAATGTAAGCATTGATTCATGACATCCAAAACAAACAASAGTTACAAAAAACCAGGCACAGTTATTTATAAAATTCACAGGCTGAGAAACAAAAGGGAGATGATTCAACATATTTACTGTAAAGTTACATCACAGTAGAWTTTTTTGTACAAGATCATCTTCTTAACTGGGAAAGAACTCATGCAACTATGCCAGATACCCAGAATAAAGTAGCTGTTATGAAAATAAAACCTAATTCTTAGAACACATTTCTTGAATACACATTCAGATTTTTTTAACTCTTTTCAATGGGTATTGCAATTTAAAACTGCCCAAGCAGTTGAATTCTTTTTAGACATTAAAGAGCTAAAGAGAGATAGACAATAAGATTTTAGCCTCTGAGATGAATCTAGAATTGTTCTCTAGTCTTTTTTTGCTCTCTTGTAGCTAACCCACTTGTCCTGCTAATCTGTGTACTGTAATAAACAAATAATGCACTGCCCTATAGTGTAACCTTTTCAAGGTACAGGAATGTGGGAGACGGTTTTGTTKCTATTGCTTCATTTTCCTTATGGAAATAATTTTAATTTTTAGGCTGCCCTGGAAAAATCTGATTATATGTTTCGTAAATGACAATGCTTATATAGGACATATGTCTAAAAATTTTCTGCCTTTCTATCTTCTGTTTGCTTGTTTACAGGAAAATAAGGAAACAAAAACAGGGGATTGAAATCTTCTGCTACTTCTCAAATGAAAGGATGAGAGAAAACAGCAGAAAGTTGCACCAAGGAAGAATGGTCAGCCAAATAGTCTCGAAGGTCAACTAGATAATCTTGAAGGTTTCTTCCAACCTTGTTCATTCTGTGATTCTGTGATTTATTTTTTCCTTACCTGTGCTACAAATTTATTCTGAAAGGCAAACTCTTAAAAGCAACATCTTCTTAGTTCCTTCTGCCATCAAAGCAACCTCCAGAAATCAAAACAACCAACCAAACAATCAAACAAAMAGCCAAAACTGCCATCAATACTTTAAAAATCAGAGGCATGATCCATTTGACATTTACATACGTGTAATACATATGATCTTAGTGTTTACGAGGCCATTATGGACTTCTGTCCAAAGCAGTGCTGCCAGGAAGGGTTTGGAAGGATTCTGTTCTTTACAGACTAACAGGAGCAGTGCCTGGGGGGCTGGTGGGCAGTGCTGATGTGCAGATTGATGAAGACCTGCTGTCATTATGGCCTGTGGCCTTGCTTCACAGTCCAGACAATCTAAAAGTGTCCTGCAACTTCTTCTTAAGAAGCCAGACTCATTGGACAAGCAAACAGACATGCCCACAGCAAACACTGTGCCTGCAGCACACTGACCATCATCTCATTGTTTTCAGGGCACATGATCAAACAGCAGTAGATAGTTCAGGAGCTAAAGCAGTAAAAATACTGCTTGTTTAAAACTATCTGAATTTAAAAACATGCTTAATGGTACATATCCAACCTGACTGTGCTGGTTTCATGYGTGAAATACAGGTAACTGTCTGGTGGAGAAAGCTGAGAAAGTGGTGTGCTTTCAGCCAGAAAAGTGTGAGCACTGAACCTTAAGGTATGTGCATTCACAGCATTAAAGACCAAGGAATTATTCTAAATAGATAGAGAAGTAAAATGTCACTTGTGGCTATAGTTCTGTATAATGAGAGTGCTGARCAATGAGAAGAGAAACCAGTAATGAGTGAATCTCCTAAGGGTTGTTGAGGTAAACAAAAAYGATCCTGCACAGACTCAATCACAATACATTACAAGATAATTTGATGGATTCTCTCTCTGTGGTGCTTTGAACTTGGCTGGATGTCAAATGTCCACCAAAGGTGCTCTTATCACCCCCTCCTCTTCTGGACAGGGGAAAAAATTATAATGAAAGGCTTCTCTGTTGAGATAAGAACAGAGAGAGATCACTCACCGATTACCAACATGGGCAAAACAGACTCAGCTTGGAGAAGTTAATTGAATTTATTAAAAAATCAGACCAAGGTGGGATAACGAGAAGTAAACCTACACTATCCCCCCATTCCCTCATTTTTCCCAGACCTACTTTTATTCCTGATTTTCTCTACCTCCTCCCTCCCAACATGCAGTGAGATACGAATGGGGTCTTYAGTCAGCTGTCCCTCCTACATTGGCCTTGGTGTCTGAAGGACTGTTTCTCTCAGATAGTCTCTCTCCACTTGTGGCTTAAATTGATGTTTTTTTTGGTTTTTTTTTTTTTACCCTTCTGGCGACAGGCTGACATTGGCTACACTGGTACAGGGGAAGCTTCTAGCAGTTTCTCAAAGAAATCAACAGCCCTGCAGCCCACACTGCTATCAAAATATTGCCAAGCAAACACAATACAACCCATATCCAAACCTTTCTAAAACCTACCTGAAATTTATTCCAAATGATCAGAACCTAGTAATTCTTGTGCTAAGAAAAGGATCAGCGATTCTAGACTGGGTGTTACACAGAGTCAAAACTTTAGCAAGGTGCTGAGATGAAAATTTTKTCTATTCCTTTTTATAAGTGAGACCCATACGCACAAATGTTGTTTACAGACTCAATTTATAACAGTCTCAGGTTTCATAAGTAGTTGAATTAAATTTCAAAATTTGGTATGGTCTGTTACAATTTAAATTGCTGAATATAAACAATTGTTATAGGCAACAACTAAATATCACAGTTCCAATTATATTCAAGCATTGTATAAGTGCTTACTTTTGACATTCATTCAATTGAATTTCCTGCTGACTGGAGATAAATAAGCTTTTTCTTGTAGTCAAAGGTGTCATAAAGTCCCAAAGAGARACTTGTGGAATTCTGGTCTGTTCCCTATGCTAGTTATGCATTCATGGCACAACATATGCAGGCTTCAAAGGCATATGTGGTGAATATGTAATAAAAATTTTATTTAATTTACTAATGCTTGCCACAACCACCTCTTACTAATGCGAGAGAGAGAGTGGGAGTTCTGCATGCTATGTGCTCATTATTTAATAAGCACATTGTATACTGCACAGACTCTGAATATTAATGAATTTCTAAATATAAGAATCACATTTTTTTTGGAACTCAACATACAGACACAATAACTCCAAGGATAAAAATGCAAAAAAWTGTGGAAAAGGATCAGCATGATGTGAAATGAGGCTGATATTACCAAAAGATCATTTGCACTTGGTGATGGGAATATAGCAAAGTACTACCAGGAAACAGAAAGTTATTGGCTTAGACAAATGAGTACCACAGAAATGRGTATTTGGGATGGAGGAAGGATACGAGTGGGAGGCTTGTCAATGAAATARGTATACATTGGTGATGAAACTCAGTGCTGACAAGTGGTGCATAACTGTTTCTCTCCTAAATCAAATTGAGGAGGTGACTGGGTGTCATGATCTGATTATTAAGGGTTCTTAGAAGACCTCTGCTGGAATTAGGGTGCCAACAAGACCATATGCCAATCAATATTTCCTCTATATAGTGAAGAAAGTATATCCTCATTATATAGAGAGGAAAAGAGAGAAAGGAAGAAGTAGGAAAAGAGGGGGGCGAGACAGAAAGTGAGTGACAGAGACAGAATAAAGTAAATAACATATTTCATGGGTCCCAACGATGTTCTGATCCTCTCCAGCCAGTCTTCCTGTGATGCTGGTCCCCCCAGAAAGCACAGAATTCCRTGGATTAATAAACACTCAGACCAGCTGACAAACCCAAATCTAGCCAGGGAAGAATCTCTGCTGTATTTGGCTCTCTTGTGAATTCATTCCTTTCCCTCCRAAACAGATGATTGAACAATTCCCTCTATCTTTTCTCAGCAGCTGAAYTTACAGTCCTGAGTCCCAGTCAGGTCTTCAGGGAGGCTCCTTTGGTTGTAGCTTCTTTATAGAGTTTTTACAATGAACAAAATTTCATATCAATGGTTGAAGCACAAACTAGAGTCAGTCTCTGACACGGGGGCGCTTGCCATGTGTTAGAGCATTCTGAGAAAGGCTGAAGTTTCTTGTCTGTGTGCATCAGATAAGATGGTGCATTCAGGGGGCAATATGATGCTCTTATCATCAAAACTGAGTACTTACTAGAGAAAGGACAAAACACCCCACTTGGGGACAAAACACCCCACAAAGGACACAAACAACCCCCACTTGATCTTTCAAAAGGGAGTCTAATTTCCTGATTCTGGCAGTTGAAAATCAGGGTATGCCACTATTGAAAGTCAAGAAAGTATAAAAATTAAATTAAGACATGTTATTCCTGCCTAAAAGCAAGGATTACCTTGGTTGGTGTTCATAGGCCTTTTCTAGAAGAGAAGTTTTACATGATCTGTCGGGAGGAAAGTCAGCCATACATCTAGAGGGGAAGACAGATCTGTAAAGTGTTCAGTGGGACTATACAGATAAAGACTCTTACTACCTTTATTTGATCTAGARTATTCTGATATATAAAATGTACAAACTGGATTCATATTTCCTCATAGTTTTCCTGTAAAGTTTGTTCAAAGGGAGGATATAACAACAACAAATCCTAACACAGGAAAATAAATGAATTACAAAGCAGAGCATTAACAAAGAAAAACCTCTTGCACCACTCTGTTTCAATCCTGGATAAGCAAGACCTGTCTGATTTCTGAGCTATCCTCACTAGGATGCAAGCTATCACTAAAAATGACAGTTAAGAAATACAAYATACTTCTTAACTTGGATTTAAGTTGTAATAGAAAACGGTTGTAGTATTACAATAGCACTCAGTACCATTTCTGTTATTAAAAGTGTAACCGCAAAGTCTTGATCTTCTATAGGACACATTATCTTTTCTGGAAGAAAATTGTGCATAATCTCAGCCAGAGGTGCAGGGTCAATATTTGCAGGTGATAAGGGCATTAATTATGTTAGCCGTATGCTGGATGTGGGGGCTGTGATGTCTCTTGTTTCTGTGAAATCAAATAATTCTGCTCATCTAACTGGCATAAAGCACCCACCAATTTTGAAAATTTTGTAATACACAAAGAAATATTCAGCTACTTGACAATCTCCAGCATCTTCATAGCAGCAACAGGATATATCTTTTACAATCCCTTGTTCTGGGGCACAGAACTCTTGGCTTTGATTGTTCTCACTCCCGCTGACCTTTGCRTTCCAACTTGCTCTGGGCCTCTGCGTGCTGTAAAATTATTTCTTTCACAGGCCTGTTTGAGAACATCTTTGTCCTTTACCTTTATGGTACTGCAAAGCCACAACTCCTTTTTCTTGGTCCAAATGTATCAATTCTCAGCAGTGAATCTCCACAGGTATTATTGAGATAGTATTTACCTCTTCAATGGAGGCAGATATTTTTCATGAGCTTTTTAAAGACGACTAGCCTTAACTGTCTGGAAGATCCCAGATACAAAGGGTGAATTGTTGCTTGGCCTCACAGATCTCTTTGAGGTCCAGCTGAATCCTCAGACTGAGAATATCAGGATGGCTGTGTAAAAGAGCTGCCCAGCTGTCATGCTGGCAGTCACCCTCTGCAGCTCTGGGCCCTTTCCCTGCCGTCCCGTGCTCTGCTGGGAATGGTGTGTGCTGTGGAGAGGATGTCAGGGAGAATGTGGGGTGGGGAAATCTTTGGGTTTTTGGGCATGTGGGGCATGCTGCACTCTGAAGTCCTGAGAACYAGCTGGGTTAGACAGGCTCTTACAGAGGGCAGTCTGGCTTCCTGCTGGCCACCACTTCACCCCGCTGCAAACGTCCTGCAGAGCCTGGCTGCTGTGCCAGGTGGGGCAGGGCAAACACAGGGAGCTCCAGGGATGGCACCAGCAGCCCCTGAAGCAGGAACCAGTGCTAACCAAAGCCAGACTCGACTCCCCAGGCCTTACACACACCCTTCAGGCTGAGCCAGGCTGGGTACGCTCTGCCAGTGCCGGGAATGAGCGCTGAGTGTGGCTCAGTTTCAGTCTGGTGTGATGGGCCATGGCAGCTCATGTTCTGGCCACACCACTGCTCGTGCCTCTTTACACTCTGCTGGGCCTTTCTGCAAGGCACTTCTCCCTTAATTTTTTAGTGTCCTGCTTCGGATCGGTGCTTTGCACTTGTCACCAAGGACTTGTCTGCGTTGTCCCAGAGCTCTAATAAGTGCCTCTGGCACCTGCTTCCACTAGGTAAGGGATTTTGCTGTTAGAAACCACTGCATAGCTCACTTATCCCAAGGTTTGTCTCTAACTCAGATGCTCCTGTCTGCAATCCATGCCCSTCTAGAAGCCCTCCCCACAGGCTGGTTGCTACTGGAGCTGTTCCAGCTGTTGTCTGGGAGGCAGATATCAGCATGAAAATGGAGCCCAGAAGTGTAAGTACCTTACAGAGAAGGTCTGGCTGACGGCTGACRTCACATCCATCTCCAAAGCAAAGAAAATTCTTTCCCCCTGTGGGGTCTCCTCTTTAGCAATGACCAGCAAAAGTAGAAGTGGACAGCAGGTAAAGGGTTTGCAATGTGGAAGACACCAGCTAAAATCTTCTGGRTCAGCAGCTCCTCGACACCCAGATTCTGTCTGACCACATTTGTGTGGGAAGAAAGCACTGGGAAAAATCCTTACATTTGATGGTACTCAATGGGACTCAATGGGAACATCATGTGTGGAACTTACCAGTCACATCCTAATTGGAAAGTGTGAGGAAAGGGCAGCCTGGGAGGTGATACTGACATGGCAAGTATTAATCCTAGTTGGGGGAAACTAGATAATGCATGAAGAAAAGCAACTTTATTGTAATATTTAAGAAATTAACTTTTCTTTATAATCAATATACTCACTGAAAATGCAATGCATATTTCCAAAACTGTACCAGAGGATTGTAATGACAGCCTCAAATTTTTGTCTTAAAGAACACAAGTGAAACAGTCATGGATTTTTATGTTTATTTTTTTCTTTTTTTTTAAGGAAAGTATTCTTTGTGCCTCAACAGATGAAACTCATAACTTTATTTCTGATAAGATAATTGAAACATAGAAATCAATTACAACAATGTGCTTTCAAGCCTTTATTTCTTCATTTAAGTAACTGACAATTCAGAAGGACACAGACATTAGGGCTGTAGCAGAACAGTGTCACAATTAAAATCAATTTATATGAAAAACAATTACAACAGCCATTGAAAATCCAGGAAGGGTTGATGTTTTAAACATAACAGAATGTATATTAAGAAAGTATTTGTACTAAAATGAGGTGTTTTGTAGATCTCCTTTTTGAACAAGGAGGGAGGACAATCCTTGTGTTGATACAGGATCTGGAGGATCTGGAGGGAGCATTTTATCACACTGAGAAAATAATTTTCTTGTCCACAAGTACATTTGTTTTTCATCTTTCTGACTTTTTATTCTTACAGCATAAAAACCACCAAAATTTTTATTTTGTTTTACAMTTTTGCTTGTAGAGGCTTAGGTTTCTGCTTGAGTAATTTAACCCTTAAAGGGTTAAATTGATTTCTCCCRTGCCTTTTTCTATGCAGTTCTTAAGATGGCAGGCACTTCCAGCAAATACTTCCTTCAGTTCTAAATTACTTGGAAACACACCTTTCAGTGTCTTGAATTGATGGAGGTCTTGAAAGATAAAATGGAGGTACTGGTTCCAAGGATAWTGTTACTTTTTATCATACCAGATTGGCTCATACCTCAGAAATAGCTCCCAGTGACTGCTGGATGCAAGGCAGTAACCATTCGTTAATTATGAAATGTGCTTCACTGATATTCACAGCAAAATCTTCTGGCTTCGGTTCTAAAGAGGAAACTGGGAATGGGGAAGTTTCAAGTGTTTGGCTCATGTATAAGCAAAACAACTTTGATTAAAAGACAAARATGAGGTTGGCCACAACTCAGTGTTGTGGCAAATAGAGTTATGTCAGGACAAATTCCCTATGATAAACATTGGCAGCAGTAATTTGAAAAGTATGTGCTTGTTACTTTATCTATTAAAGAGTTGGAGAACCCTTGSAAATACTATATTTCTTTCAAGGAACTTGGATCAGAGAGTGGAGAAATCATGGGACCAAGTTTTTGTGGTCTTGTGTAAGGACCATACAGAAATGTTTTTGTAGCAGTAATAGTTTGAGTGCTTGGTGTGACATTTGACAATTGATGTGTGGTTTCCATTCATTTCRTCATTTCTCATCTGTAATCAAAGACACAGATCTTCATAGATGCTTTAGGAGATAAAAATGTTTTTCAAGCATTGCAAAGCCACTAATTTAATGAGGCATTAAGAGGTCCTTTCATGCAATGTACCACTGAACTGCACAAAGACAGAGTCTAGTTGGTGTGCATCTCTCATGACAATTTTCTTTCATATACTGCCACTGCTTTGCAAGATCCTTTAAGTTAGAACTGCTGGAAATGCTGACCATTGGGCAGACCACTGCTGTGACCACATTGCCAAGAGAAGTGTTCATCTGGAGCACTTTGAGCAGCATGGCTTTCTTAAAAAAAGGTTTTCTTTGTTTGATACCAACCTCCATCATAATTATCATTCCTCATACAGGTATGGGTGAGCCATAACTCCTTGGCTTTATAATCCGTAGAGAAATGGCAGAATCTTCCTTTTGAAAGGTAAATGTTATTGTACTCTCTAGAGAGTCAGAGGCTCAGGGGTTTTGATTACGGTGAGGAATTCCTGAGTTACAGCCTTGTATTTGTGTTTCTAACTGACAGCTATGCCTTCTCCAAGCCAGGCAGGGATGATCTGACATCCTTCWACAATTGTGACAGCCTGCCAAACCCATAAAAGCCAACAAAAAATTCAGTAAGGCCCGTTAAAGTGCAAGTGTTTGTGTAACTCGGAAGGCCGCATTGCCTCTCACCCCTTTGCAAGGCATGCCTGTTTTATTTGAAAGCAAAATGTTAATTGCAGTGCATTATAACTGGTGCACTGCACAGATGCATAAAAGGCTGATAGATTATTAAGGTGAGATGTTTGGTTGTACTGATAGCAACAATTTAGATAAGGATATAATCTATTAATCTTTGTACATACAGCCAAGAGCTCTCAGCTATAGTAATAGATTAAATTTATTATCATTGTCTTCCTATAATAAAATAAGTGTGCTCTCTGTCACTTGTGCTTTTGAATTATATAAATAGGAAAGTTACTGGAAAATATCTCAGAAAAATATAACTTCCACCCGGGGGCTGATGAGATGAATAAGATGTTCCAGCTGGTGATTACAGCTTTAACTAGCTTGAATATCCTAGCTATTAATTAATAAACCAGATCCTGCAMCCAAAATAATTTCAGAATTACTTAGACAATGTGTCAAGTACCAGTGTAACATAACCTTTTAAGTAATTTTGAACATCTATTCATTGTTACTATCCAGTTCTGCATTTTGTTAGCTTCTTACTGTATTTTGTTTCCCATTGCTTACTAAGATTGAAATTTATCCTTCCAAGAACAGAGGCAAAATAATGCTTTCCATKAGGAATTTCTTATATCTAGGAAGGAAGGAATTAAGACCAAATCTCCCAGATGGCTACTGAGCCTGTAGACAGAAAGTTGTAGACAGAAAGGCCAGTTCCTTTGCAATAACTCTGTGTTTCTAAATCCAGTGCTTTCACACTTTATTTATGCTTTCCCAATATGAATTATCACCCCCTTCCTCCAGTCTCAGATAGTACTAGAGATGAACAAAMCCCTTCTTTAATAGCATGTCAACTACAGCTGCATGTGGGAAGGTTTTACCAAGCAGAAAATTCACCGCGAGCATTCCCCATGTGAGAATAACTCAGTGTCTGTAATTGAGAATAACTCAGTCTCTGTGAGTTGAGTTTACTTGGTAGACAGTGAGATTTTCAACTTCCCACCAAATTTTAAAAATACAAAAATATTAAATTCAGACTTTTTAAAATAAACTTTGGCTGCCAAGATTTTTTTTTTTTTAAATTTAAAATTGCCTGCTGTATCCAATACAGGGCTACTAACTGTGTGGCAAATCCTCTACGTTGGATCTGCAAAAGTATAAATATTTCTAAAAGTTTTTGAAAGTGGCTGTGCTGTAGAAAATTTTGGATACTTGTAAAAATCTTAAGWGTGTTTGTCTGTTAAAAGTTGTTAATAAATTTTAAWTTTTTTWWAAAAAATGTAATGAATATGTCAGTGATTGCCTGATGTTGTGGTGTTTTTCTCTACCTGGTTATCATGGAGAAAACTAGTAGCTTCTTCTGCTGTAAGAACTGGAAATTACTCAATAGACCCTGTGATATAGAAATAAGTTCTACCTCTTGYTATAGTGTAATCTTAGGGTGGAGGAATCTTTTGAGGCAAAAAATCTCTGTTCTCCATGCATGTGGCAGGTGCAATGCCTCTTTTTCGTTCTCGTACTGAAGGCAGTTCATTAGACTGTCAATCAGATTTAAAAGATCATTCATACAGCAGATTATTAGAATCAAATCAATAGTAAAATTTAGATCACAATTTGCATCTGTGTTTGACATTCTGCTCCAGAAGAGGATACAGTGGTGCAAGTAAGTTGAAATCTTTTGGAGGTGTCAATGCACAGGCCGGAGGATAAAACAGATTTCAGGAGAGCTCATAGAGATGAGAAAAACAGATTTCATAGGAGAGCTCAGATTCAGCCCCTATCTTTCTCTGCTCTGAACAATCTATCAGGATTTCAAGCTGCTTCTTCTTTTCCTGACATATAAATAATAACTCTTTTCCCTTCTAGTGAACAGGATTCTAGTTAGAATATGGTTACATGGGTGATTAATGTTAATCCAATTTTTTTCTAGAAACCATAAACAAAATTTGCTGTTGGTAAAAGTATCTATCTATGGAAAAATGGGTGGAGAAATAGTTTAGATTACAACMTGTGTCCCTCTTCAGAGCTGATCCTGATGTAGATTTGGTAGATTATGGCAAGTCTATGGTGTCTGAATGATGTTTCAAGCTCAGCAGAATCTACTTTTCACCACTTAATTTTTTGTAGTTACAGAGATATTTGAATAGTAGTGATTTCCTCAGTAATCATGTTTCAGATGCAGATTTTCAGTGCTGATGGCCTTCCAAGTGACACAGCTGGTGAAATCTATCTTTCTGCTGTTCTCTCCGTGGAGTTGTTAAGTGGCATGCTTTTTTTTTTTTTTTTGTTTTGAACATTTGCCTCATTGGTATCCCCTTCAATTAACTGAACACGCTGTAAGAGTGAAAGTGAGGGAACAGGCTGACTGATCATTTGTAGGGATAATAAACCCCAAAACACGTATGAATGAGACCTAGGTTTTTCTCTGTGTTTGAGGGTTTCATGAAATGAAGGAGGAGAGTGAGCAGATGAAAAATACCTGCTGGAGTATTTYCCTTCTCACTGTAATGGTTTAGACTCTCAGTTCAAGAGGGGTGGAAAGTTAACTTCTTGTGAAGACCTGCCACTAAGGAGCTCAAATCTGGTGTTAAGAAAACTGTATTGTTCTTATCTTAGTTTCCTGTGCTACACCTTGGGGAAAAAGGTGATGAGCTACAACGGGGAAGCAATGTTAATTTTCTTCACTTGCTCAAGTAAATTTTGCCACTCCATGGAATTATTTATTTGGGTTTCATTGTGGATAAGTATGACACACATCATGACATAAGCCCTAAAGTAACTTTTAAAATGACATTCAGGACAACTGTCTTGACAAACAAAGCTTTTTTTTTTTTTTTTTTTTTTTTTTTTTTTTTTTTTTATTTTTTTAGCATGTTTTACTCAAACATGAAGCAAGTTTATGGACAAACCTGAATTGTCACGTGCTCCATGGATCATGACAACAAGGCTGTTTCATTTCCCATCCATGATCATATATATTAAAATAAATTACAGCACAATTTTTTCATGTTAACCTTGTCACTTTTTGAAAACAATATACATTTAATACTTGAAGTAAGAAAGGAACAAAACAAATATAAATATTTTTTTTTCACACACGAACATGTACATATGAACTACATGTGCTWGCAAACAGATTTCAGTAAGTGTGATGATATTTTAATATATCTGCACTATGGCATTCCCTCCACAAACAATGAGATACTTGTTATCATGTGTACTTGCTCAAAAGCCAACTTCCTACTATATGGCTGTAAGCTCAACAGATCAGTGTTATAATTTACTTCCTACTTAGACAGTGCCCAGTGTAATGAAGCCAAACTATTGTTTGCTTTCAGTATCAAAATGGCATCAATGATTTCACTAAGAAGCAATATTTTGTTTTCTGAAAGATCAAAATTACTAATGTGTGTACAAGATGACAACCTTCTTCATAGATGCCTATACAGCTTATGCACAATGCTTTAAATCCACTGTTTTTGGCTTAAGTGTGAGGAGGTGATGTTGCTGACTTGCAAATGCCATGAGTACAAATAGGCAGACTTCTTCAAGGTTACAGATTTCCATTTGCCTTTTTTCCTTTTCTTCCAGGATGTATATTTTCATGTTCTGCAGCTCAGTTAGCAGTGTAAATATTAAAGCAATCCAGAGTGAAAAGTATGCCACAAGATAAGAAATAATTAAAACATAAGTTCTGCTTATTTTCCACTGTAGCCTACTTAGTAGAAAGTAAAAAACCTAGATTCATTTATCAAATTTCTAGTGTAACCAGGAGCAACAGAATGGTGTCAAGAGGATTTCTTCTGATTTATGTTGCCTGACTATAGTAGCAAATCTGTTTTCAGTCTCTTAATTCAACGCTTCTGCTTCATGACAATTTTGGTACAGTTGAATAAATACAAATAATCAAMTTATGAGTCAAAAGTCTGTTCTTTTGTACTTATCTATAGCCTATTTTAATATGAAAGATAAAGAATCCTTCAATTTAAGTTGAATTAACATAGAACATTTTCTTGACTCATGCCAGCTCTTTCCTCATTCTGCTGATGTATATCATAAGTACGGACTTTTATTTCCAGCTGGCCTTATACCCAACCACCTGCTTCTAGTCAAAAAGAAAAACAAAACAAAGCAAAACAAACCAAAACCACCCCCACCTCCAAAAAACTCCTGCAGATTGCTTTTAGCATGTAGCTGTCTCAGTGTCAAGACTCTYACAGAAGTTGGTTTATTTTCCTTGCAGGAGGAGGTTTACTCAAACATCTTTTGCTACTTTTATTTTTGGCTTGAAGAAGGTTTAAGATCCTGCTTTGCCATCTAGATTCCAAAAGCCATGTGAACATTTAGTGAAACTTAGCCAAATCCAGACATCTTCCTTTGGCATTACAGTAATTTGAAACTGAGAAGAAAATTGAGCAGAGCTAGGAGACAGACAAAAGGAGTATGTGAACTAACTGTGATTCTTATAAACTACCAAGGAAAATKGAGTTTTTAATTCTTATTACAGATAATAAGAACAGGGCATACAAATCTCTTGGCTATCTCGAAAAATCTCATTCATTTCTTGAGATATTCTCCAGCAATCAGGTCCTTTGACTTTTCCAAAGACATTCCTCATTCCTTCAACTCCTTTAGACACAATTTAGTTTTAAATTACTGGCTGAGGGCTTTTTAGTTATTTTCTGTTTTTGTTTTTTTGTTTTTTTGTTTTTTTTTTTTAAGCACAAAGAGCAATCAATCACATAGGATACTGAAAGAAGGTCAGACAGCATGTATCTAGTGTTTTCCCACTTTTTTATGGCAGAACCATGCAACTGCAGCAGGTGGAGATTTCTAAGAAAATACTGCTGTGCTGTTTATTCTGTCTGAGAAAATGAGAGTTACAGTGCAGTGAGGAGCAACAACAYGACCATATTTTTTCCCTGCTGCTCCACAGTGATGTGAGAGGATGGGAATGCACAAAGCAGCCATCATGCCAGCCCCAGACAGGCTAGGACCATTCAATGGAAAAAGATAATTRTCAGACTGGTCAGAATACGCTTGTGCTTCCTCACTTCTTGCTGGATGCTTCACTGCTGTGAATGGAGGTGGAACAGACTGTGGTTTATCATACAATCATTGCCTTCTTTGAAGAAAAATGGGTAAGGATTGACCATTTTATTACTGGTTAATGGACTATATTTTCACAGGATGCAGTAAAGGATGAGGCAAAATAACTGCATGACTACAGTTTCTTGTCTATCTTTGCTGGAAGCTGCTGCTGTSCTTGGGCAGCCAGAAGCTGCTTGCTCCATTGGATTTCCAACCAACTCTGTGCTTTCATGGATTAAATGCAGATTTCTGGCATTCACACATCCTGCAAGTTTTTCTGGAAAAGTCTAATATCAAAACCAGGTATTTAGGCATGATGTARGAAAGTCTGTTTCACGTCTTTGATGTGATTCAGCTAAAACATGGCCTACATACCTCAATTATCTCCTTGCCAGCTTTTTTTCTGTTACACGGCTTAGATAAGATTTGCTATTACTTATGAACACTGACTTCTTACTGTGTCTCATCTGCCTAAATCACAATTTGTCATGCTGAGGATGTAATGTGTAATATTTCTTAATTTGCTTCATGGTGTTATAATTGTTGTTGTCATAGGGGTTGCAATATCACGATTAAGGAAATAAGGAAAGAAAAGACAGCTATCATTCATGTAAATAAAGTAAACCTTGAATGGCAGTGTGACAGTGCAGTTAACCTAAAAAATGCTTAGTTAAAAAATATCCAGTGACATCAGCAGTTCTCTAGCAGCCTTAGAGCCTCCTGTTCAGTTTTATCTGGAGCTGTTTCCCCTGCTGGCGCTAGAAATGTGTGTGAATGGATAACAAGGTGGGTACAGAAGGTAAAAGCAACCTTCCAGTCTGAATCTA
>NW_026623277.1:1805467-1808052 GCF_030028575.1 Malurus melanocephalus
AAAAAAAAAAAAAAGAAAAAAGGAAGAGGAGAGAACCAGCTCAAAACTTAAAAATAAGAGTGAGGTGGGGTGCTGTTAAGTTTTTAGTCCATTCTTAAATCATTGCGAAAACTTTTTCTCTGTACACATTGCTTCAATGCTCTCTTGAGCTCACTTATGGAAAGTTTAACTTCAATGGAAAAATGGATCGGGAGCGAGGCCCAGAGAGAGGTGAATGGTGCCACAACCAGTTGGGGTCTGGTCACCAGCAGTGTTTCCAGGGCTCAGGATTGGGTTTAATCCTGTTTAATATCTTTACCAATGACCTGCAGTACACCCTCAGTCAGTTTGCAAGCGACACCAAGTTGGGTGGGAATGTTTATCTGCTGGAGGTCAGGAAGGCTCTGCAGAGGGATCTGGACAGACTGGATAAATGGGCCAGTGGTATGAGGGTCAACAAGGCCAACTGCTGGGTCCTGGACTTTGGTCACAACAACTCCATGTAGGCTGGCGGCAGAATGTCTGGAAAGTGGCCCAGCAGAAAAGGACCAGGGTGTGCTGCTCAACAGCAGCTGACCATGAGCCAGGGYGTGCCCTGGTGGCCAAGAAGGCCAATGGCAATGGTGTGGCCAGTGGGACCAGTGTTGTGGTTGTCCTGCTGTACTTGGCACTGGTGAGGCCACACCTCGAGTCCTGTTGTGGGTCCCTCAAGTYAGGAAATACGCTGTGGTGCAGGACCGTGCCCAGAGAATGGCAACACAACTGGTGGAGAGTGTATAGACTAAGCCCTATGAAGAGCAGCTGAGAAAACTGGGGATGTTTAATCTGGAGAAAAGGAGTCTCAGGGGAGACCTTATCACTCTCTACAACTGCCTGAAAGGAGGCTGTAGCCCTTTCTCAGCCCCTTCTCCCAGACAACCAGTGGCAGGAGTAGAGGGTGTAGCCCCAGGCTGCACCAGAGGAGGTTCAGGTTGGACATCAGGAAGAATTTCTTCACTGATAAGGTGGTTAAGCATCAGAATGGACTGCCCAGGCAGGTGGTGGAGTCACTATCTGTGCAGGTGATCAGTAAATGACTGGGTGTAGCACCCTGTTATGGTTCAGTTGTCAAGGTGGTGATCAGTCAAAGGTTGGATTTGATGATCTTGAAGGTCTTTTCCAACCTAAATGATTCGGTGATTCACTGTCATTCCATAAATATTTACATTCATCTGTTCTGATCTTCATACTGATCTGTGCAAGTGTACTTTAAAACATGTTTGCAGGAGGCTCAGGCATTGCTCTTTTAGGAGTTATTGACAAGGATATTCTGGTACCTGTTTTCTCAAGTTGCTGGTTCTGACATTTCCAGGTTTCTCCTCTTCTGCAGAACAAGAGCTGCTCCTCAGAGTTTTGTTGCACTGACTGCCAGGTCAATGCAGTGTCAGCAGGGGACCAGCCAGTATACAGGCCAGAGGTAGGTTAAAACCTTTGATTCCTCTTTTAGTGCCAGGTATGCACTATCCACCTGCTTCTGAATATGATAGGTGAGCCATGTGCGTCAGATGCCTYCTCACATCCCAGTCCTTTATCTCCCCTGCAGTAAAATAAACTGTAGTGTKTCTCCTCAATCTCTAGAAGAGAAGTGACTCCTTCAAGAGGCARGGCAGGCATTCAGCCACTGTTCTTAAAAGAATTGCCAAAAAGGTGGTTGTCTAGGTCTGACCTTGACACTGTATTCCTTATTCACCCCAAAGAGCCACAGTTAATATGTGCCCCACAAATACATAAGAAGGAGATTATGTGAAGCAAGACAAAAAGTGTCTCTGAGTCTTGCTGTCCTCACTTCTGTTAAGAGGTGCCATATGCCTCATCAAGTCCAAGCTGAAATAAGTAGGCTGCAAAAAGTAGAACATTGCTAGAGGCAAGGGAACAAACACTGAATCTGAAAAACCGAATACTGACTGAACTCAAGGCGATACACAGAATGCTGACAGCTCTGCAAGGTGGTGCTCAGCAACAGCAAGTGGTGATTTCAATCACCAGCACACATTTCACATAGATAACTAAGCACATTTCTGCTCACAAATCCTTGCAGTGCACTAACAAAGCAATCACTTCTTAGAGTCATTCTAAGGGAATAGGGGAATACAGCAACTCATAATTAATCCTAAATGTACATTTTTTTCTGTGGTGCTGTTTTTCGAGATCTTTTTTTTTATTGTGTCATTTAATGTGAAGAAATCAGCTGTAAATGTCTAGAACTCAGGAGAATTTTCACTTCTAACATTGATTTTAACATTTAACATGAAATGACTGCAGGGGCAATAGATTACTAGTTGAAAAAAATGACAATTACAAGGGAAAGGCACATGCAAATGTCTTCAAGGGACAGTTCAGAAACATTTTGTTTTATCCCCATTTGTTTCTTTAACTGCCCACATTAAGGTACAATAGAGTTTTGGACTTCAGTGCAGTGGTTATTACATCAACAAAAATAGTTTCCCTGGTGTTAGAATTTAGTCAGGGGTTATTCCATTATATTAATGTTCTACAAATGTCATAGAACAAAGAGTATTCATATCAAGCATGTCCATAAATCTCCAACTATCTAGTTCAGAACCATA
>NW_026623277.1:1808097-1858238 GCF_030028575.1 Malurus melanocephalus
AAAAAAAAAAAAGCAGGGAAGAAAACCCAGCTCTAAACTTAAAGTGAACTCTCAACTTAAGTGAAGAAAATTCTAGGAACCCTTAAAAACCTCCTCAGTTTGGCAACTCCAAATGAAACAATGATGCAACCAAAGGTCAGCCATGAAAAAAAAGAAATTCTCAAAACTATGTAGCCTTGCTGGGTAGTCCTGCAGCTAAGTTATGGGTACATCTGGGGAGCGCAGCTGGATTTTACAACTTTTGACACATTTCCCTTGATAGGAGTGGGAAATTTTTATCCTGCTTTGAAAATCTCTACCAAAGAATGTGGATACTAATTTTAGAAGCACCTACATCCTGTTATAGGTCAGCCTGACTTTGGTTTCAAAGTGCCAAAATCTAATACTAAGACTCAGCACAGGCTCTTAAATTACATTAATCTGAATATTCTGTCTTACAATATTCTCCTATTCATCTTGGTTAAACACATATATAGTCGTTGTCATCCTTATTCCAGCTTATGCCAACCATTTAAAAATGGTATTTGCCACGTATGGCAAACTTATGGCTCATAACTGCTGGAAAATTCAGAGGTGTCTGAACAACTTTGTATCTTGCAATTGCTGAGAACTTAAAAATAAAAATCGTGGTATTAATGAGAAAGAATAAAATTTTAGTTCTCAGTCTCTTAAGGATTTCTTTGGAGGCATAAAGCAAACAAACAAAAGGTTACTTGTACTGAACTAATGTTCTACTTCTGTCTTCTCTCCATTAAAAAAGATTCCTAAAATCTGGAAAAACTCACCCTTTTTGCTCTAAGGTACTGCCCCTGAAAGAAACATAACCAGATTGTTATTAAAATGGCATCAAGAATAGCTAAGTAATCTGTTCTTGGAAATTAGCTTTACGTCTCTGTGTTATCTACAAATATACAAGATGAGAATGACAGTGGCTAGAGGTTCATTATATCTGGCAGTATGTTAGCCTTTTTGAGGCTATCATGTTTTAAACATTATTTTAGTATTATAAATCCCCATATTATGCATGAACAACTGTAGTTTACTTGGCATTGGAGAAGAGTTCATTCCTAGTAGCAGAGTGTTTGTATGTTTTAATTCTCTTGTATAAATAGTAAGATGACCAGATTTCCCAAGGAGTCTGCAGAATGCATTATGCGCTTTATTTGGCCCGGAACACATTAACATTTTAACAGTAGCTTTGAAATTAAAATCAGGGCTAACAAAACAGGGTCTCTCTTTTCAAGGTAGAACTCTACTCCTCCATGCCAGCATTGACTAGTGGGTTGCCTTCCCTGTGTGAGAACCAGGGCTATATTACAGTAAACTGGTCCAGTGTGATATCACAGATATAAAAAATATTCCATTCTGTATCAAAACTAGGCACATGCCTTATATTTATATGAAGAGTAGATCGACAGAGTTGAGCCATTTTGCTCTCAACTATTCAACTCTGGCCTTCTACATGAGGAGAAAAATATCTTATGTTATTTCTAATTGGTAACTACAAGAATCTAATTTGGTTTTGATGGTCATTAAAAGATGGGTGACATCACACTTGGGTCAGTATTGGTGGAAATCTAAAAGCACAACCTCTCATTTGTATTGCTTCAAAATGTACACAGTATAGATGTAGATTAAAAAAAAAAAAAAAAAAAAACTTTTTTTTTTGTGGTGTTGAACCAACTAGAAGGGAGGATGCAAAGTTTTACCAAATGAGATATATGGATACAAATTTCACTGTAGCGTGTGGATCAGACAAATGTGTCTTTTTCTTTAAGTATGTAAATCCTACACTGTAGGTTTTTTTTTTTCTTTTTYCTTTTGTAGCAGTAGAAAATGTTGAACAATTGTCCATGAGCATGAGCCAGTGGTTCATTGCTGATATCCCCAGAATGCCAATATTTGCAATGCAAACAGTTAGTACAATTTCCCAGTTCTATGAAAGGCCCTGACACATCTGCCTCAAGGTCTGGAGGCTCTGTTGTATAACCACAAATAGTCTTTCCATTTTCATATAACCTTTTGATACACTGACAGCTGCATTAAGCTGCTTCTGCCTAGCAATTCCACATGCCAGGCTGTTTTAATTGGTTTTAATGCCACAGAAAAAGCACTGCTAGCAGAATACCATCAAATCATTTTCATATTGAACCTTCGTGGCCCAGAAACTTCCCCTTCAACCACAGCACCATTGTTTTTACGAGGGACATATTCAAGGTCAATGCTGGTTTTGTGTTTGCCTTTCCCTCGGCTCCACACAAAAAGAAGGAGGAAACAAAATAAAACCACTCCAAGGAATGTGAAACAGCCCATAGCTGTGGACACCAATATTGTCTTAAGGTCCAGAGAGTAGCTGTTCGCATTTGTTCCGTTAGAACTTGTGTCGTTGGAGTCTGTCATGTACATAGGGGTCCTGTTGGCGTAAAGGAAACGGTCTGAAGTAAACCCCTTTACCGTCAGGGAGGCCGAGTAGGTRTCATTCCCAGCTGCATTACTTGCAATGCAGACATAGATCCCAGTGTCCTGGTCTTGGGCAAATCGGATCTCCAGGGTGCCGTCTCCCAGCACGGTGGCTCTGCCGTTGGATTTAGTGGTGATCAGTCTCCGGCGCGGGGTAACCCAGGAGATGGTGGGCTGTGGGTCCCCATCAGCATTGCACATCAGCTGTACGGTCTGTCCTTCCTCCACTACCAGGTACTGCAGCTTCTTGTCTTGTATCTTGGGCTTCTTACAGGTGAAGTAAAAGGAGAGAGCTGTGCTGTGAAAGTCTCTGAAAGACCTCTCTCTTACGCTGTCCGGGCCRGCACACATGGGCGGCTCGCCGCCAAACTGCAAGGTGGGCTGCCGCTGCAAAATCCAAAGGAGGCGGCAGTCACAGGCCAGAGGGTTGTTGTTGATGCAGAGGACCTCAAGGCTTTTGGAGGAATGGAATACATTCTCTTCTAAGGTTTCTAGCAGATTTTGGGACACGTTAAGGACACGTAAGAATCGGAGCCCTTGGAAAGCATGCGGTTCGATGGTGCGCAGCTGGGCCCCCACCATGTGRAGCTCCTGCAGGCGCACCAAGTCTGACAGCATGCCTGCTTCGATGGTGCTGATGGGGTTGTAGGACAGGTTGAGATGTGTCAGGTAAACCAGGTGCTTAAAAGCAGAGTAAGGAACCGCAGACAGGTTGGTGTTGGTGATGGAGAGAGAAGTAAGGTTGAGGCCGTACAGGCTGTTGGCGGGCAGCATGTCCAGCAGGGGCCAGGCCTCTATCTGCAGGTCTTTCAGGCGAAACAGCCTTTTGAAGGCGTATGCYGGCAGAGCGTTAATGTTGAGCTGTTTCAAATGCAGACTGATGAGGTTGTGGAGGTGAGAAAGAGCTTCTGTTGGTACAGCTGTGAGGTTGCATCTCTCCAGGGTGAGCTGTTCCAGGCTGAGCAGCCCACTGAAGGCCCTGTGTGATATATACACCAAGTCATTGTCCCCAACCTCCAGGGATTTTAGGTTATGCAGATCTTGAAACATGTAGTCCAGCAAAATGACAATCTTGTTTTCACTTATATCAAGCTTTGTTAAGTTTGACAGCCCAGTGAACACCCCAAGGGGGACCAGCTTCAGACGGTTTCCTTTCAGCCTCAAGGAGCGCAAGTTGAAGAGATTGTTAAAGGCTCCAGGCTCCACATTGGAGACAATGTTGTCGCTGAGGTCAATCTCCTCCAGCAACGGGTACGATGTGAATTCCTCAGGGTTAACGCTTTTCAGTCGGTTCTTGCTGAGGTCCAAGATTTTGGTCTCAATGGGAATGCCTTCTGGGATGGACATCAGTCGTCTTCGGTGACAGCTGACAGACTTGTTCTGTGCCGAGCATTCGCAGCGGGCCGGGCAGCCCATGGTGGGGCTGGTGAAGACGAGCAGCACAGCCAGACCCAGGAATGGCTGCCAGCATGATAGAGCCGTGTGACGCATGACTCCACTGATCCGGGATAACCCTCYGTCACGGGCCTGTGGGGTGAGGATGGGAAAGGGAACAAGGTAAGTCTGCAGAAAAAGGAGAACAGTACTGTTCCAAAGAAARCACACGTGTTTTCATATCAAACAGAACAATGAAACCTATTGTGAATGGCAAGACCAAAAAAAGCAGATTTTATTTCAATGTGAGAGGGCTAGTTAAATGATTTGTTTACCCAACATTTTTCTCCAGGTGTCAGAGGARACAAAAACGCTTTTCCTACTGCAAACAGTAAAGGAGATTGTTTCAGTCTTTTCTCTCTCAGTAGGYTTTTGCAAGACAGTGCTATAATTAACCCAGAGATAAACACTATCTACACTCTGCAAAAAAAGGCTAATAACATTTGTTATRAGTTTACAACATTGGATTTCTATGGTGATATGAAACTGGGCTTTTGCCTTTTTATTCCCATTAGTGTTTWAAAGCAAGTTTTAATGATGTATTATAATCAAGGAGCTCCTTGACAATGAGAATATTCCTTTTAACATTTATTGCATATATTACAGCTATAAATAGATGAAGCTTGTTCACGCATACACATACACAATGGCTCAGATGAGGAGGGAAGAACTGGTGCGTCTCTGATTAGAATCTGTAATAAGACAAATTGATTCCTTGCTTTCACTGCACAGAGATATTTTGTGTAACTTTTTAGAGCCTAAGACCTGAGGAGAGTTTACAGAATACATCTTTGTACTTCCAAGACATGCAAACTAGCTTTAGGAAGGCAAAAACAAGATAAGATGAGCTGTCTGTGTTTAAGCAGCACAATGTCCAAAGAAGCACCACAGATTTAATGGAAATCACAGCTGGTGAGTGATTTATTCATTCCCACCTTCAGGTTAAAAATGAGGATAGAAGAAGATGAGATAACCTCTATTAAATTAGTTACCCTTCTCCAAAGGATGTACTTTTCAGGTTTAGCCACCAAAGGCAAGAGAATTTTTCAACAGTAGCTACTAAGTGAAGACAAACAAAAACCCATTTCAAAAGAAGAAGTAAAGGATATAAGTGTTCATCAAAGGAAGGTATGTTAGACTTTCAGAGGGCAAACTGCAAGAAAGGACTATGGCAGTACCCTAACTCCTATGGTACAGCCAGCTTAATGAGGCTGAGTGATAGTGCTGGGATTCAGGTTTCATAGTATTAATAAGGTTTATAATGGGCCCCAGGCCTTGGGAGCCTTTTCTGGATTGTTTAATTTGGTCTTCGTTTTAGTCGTAAAAATATTTACATAACTCCTCCCTTTAACTAYCTCTCAGGTCTGCACAGATGACTTGACAATCTCGTCCTACACATTATAACAAAATTATCCAAATACCAAGCATCCACCACCTCATCTGTATCTTTGGGCCTTGAGGATCATCTGGCTACTGGTTAAGAAGTTTTCAACTTATATTTGAGTGAATTTTTGTTTCTATGTGCTGTGACATGGATTGTAACATMAAAGAAGTCCTCCTGTACACAGAGGATAAACACATTTAAACAAATGTGGTATAACAAAATTGATGAAGCCAACAGACAGCTATTTGAGAAAATAAGCTATTTGAATAAGCACATTAAAATAATACTGAGTAAATCAGTGATGAAAAAGAAAGACCCACCAGTAACTCTGGCTGTAGTAATACCACACTCCACTGGTACACAACTTGGAATGTGGTAACTAACCAAATCATCCTTCCTGACAGAGAAGGGTTGTTGCACTCTCAGACTGGATGATCAGAACAGTGGAAATAMRAGATGGCAGAAAAAGAGCAGGTGTTAGAATCTATTGATCTTATCAAATCATTAAAAATTCTAAACAGGAACTGGGTGGTTTGGATTGTAATATTAGTATTGTTGTAACYGGACTGAGAAATTAACAGCTGTTGTGCTCTGACTGTTAGAAACTAAACGGAGTGAGAGAATTTATCTTGGAGGTCCATATAAATTGTGTTCTTTGACTGACCATAAATGAATGATGCACATATCACTACCCTCACAACTCTGTGGAAGAATTTCACTCTTGACTGATGTGGCTTTTTATTTCCATTTTTACACTTCTATGCAGAGACTATTAACATGAGGCACATTGCATGCTGGTAGACTGGAGAGCAGGAGGCAAAATATTCTATGTGATATTACTTATAAAAGCACATTTCCACTTTGTTCTAGAAGGACAACCTACTGAGATTTAGTTTCCCCCTTAAGTGGTGGTCTTGCAAGTAACTATTGCTAGTTATGTCCAGCTGTGACAAAGGTTTTCAGAGATAAACTTCACTTCATTAGGCACTAAGTTTAAACTGGAAACCTATAGGGGTCTGTGAGTTAGATGTTTGCAATGAATTCAGATCAGAGAGGCTTCTGGTTGCTCTGATCATTACTTTCAGAGCTCTGCCTGTGAGGTTAGTGCTTTCATACTGATACTTCTAGCACACAGGGATTCCATTTCCTACCTTAGCCAAAGGTGTGTGTATGAAGCACAAAGTAAACAGGTTCAGTGAAAGATAAGCACTCCTGGAGTGTTTGGTTTAGATAGCAGAAATGTGAAACACTTTTTGCAGCTATCCAATCCACCTGGTAACTAAAACTTCTGAAAAGTACAAAGTAGAAGGTGGACAGTACAAAAGATGATAAAAGAATTTTTTGACTGTGTCTGGAATAAAGAAATGTAGTGTTAATCAATCACTTCAAACATTAACAGTAATCTTCTGCAAAGGCATGGGCACAGATATGAAGACAAATATATATTTATCTGTGAGGTTGTGTGCATGTGTGTGGATGCACTTGGAAGGAAGCAAGATTCAGGGCTAAGATATAAGCTAGAGTCCTTGAATACATTTCAAGAAGGAAAAATAATAAATTGTATTAAATAGCAAGTCAGAAACACAAAGATTACTTGGATCAATAAGTACAGGTTAGGAGTAAACATAAATTAAATTTATTATTTCAATTTACATTGAGTTAGATGATAATACCATTCYTTTTGCTAACCAAATCTGTGACTATATCCTTAGCTTTGAACTGCTTTATGCAAAAGGACTTAATTATGCAAAAAATGTAACCTTATCCCAAGCTAGGTTTAAAAGGTCTAGCAATTGAAACACGACCAGGACTAGAATTTTGGAAGAAGTCTAGAGTGAACTTTGACTATTGCATGTGGTTCCATTTGAATTTAATGAATATTAAGTTGCATTTTCAGGACACGCCTAGTAACATCTCTAACTGGGCCTACCTTGTGCCTTCAGTCTACGAACCTTTTGAAAGGATACAGTTTCATCTGTAAAGTATATTTCATGTCAGTGTGATGATCGTTATTTATTACTATACATTGGCTAACCAGCAATGCTGCTGTTTAAAAATCAGAGTGAAATTATGCCATTAAAAGATATTCTTGGTCTTGCAGTGAAAAATTATTTTCCATATTTCTTTAGACTTATGAGGTATTAATTAATTGGCAACTTCATTGGCATAATGCTGAGCTATGACTGTCACTTTTCACCATGATGCCTTTCACTCCTGCTTAAAAAGCCAGCACATTATCTTTGCCAGTACAGGAGTTTCCTCTAAACTTCTGCAGCATTGTCCTTTTTGMATCCTTTCCTTCATTGTGATACACACAAGAAAGTACAGTGTATGCATGCAGGTATGTATGCACACACACAAATGTAASGTAAAAGTATAATCTTTCTGCTCTGTGATTGTACTATGCTTGCAGTACTATGAGAGTACTTCTCTAAAATTTCAGCTTGTTAGATGAAAATTCAAAAACCATAAATAATTATGAACTGACAGTTTTTCTGTTTGAATGTGAATGACAACCTGTAAAATTGTTTTCATACCTTTATGAGATATTTGTTGTGCTTTGATAGACTCTGGGAAATGTATGAAGGAGTTGTTTATTAAAAAATAAAAATAAACTAATTATCTTCCTTTTGTCTTTCTCTGGCTCTGTTCCTTATGTCCAAAGGCAAGAGTCAAGTTACTGTTGGCTGACACTCTTTTTCGAAAGAGGACCTTATTCAAAGTTCAGCTATGCAATTATAAAAGCTCATTAAAGTTATTAGTTAATAGTTCTGTGTGATCTCACTCAAAACACACATCTCTACTGCTTTGAAATGCAAATAATTTCGTACAAAGTTCTGCAGTTCTGAGTCTTCCCAGAAGTGCTTTACAAAAATTTACAGTCCTCTGTAGGTTTTAAATTGTAAAACTATAATTAAAAAAAAAAAAATTAAAAGCAACCCAATGCTCTCTTAAAATGCAGTGCAATTCTAAATATCATATATAGGAATGTGTCAAATGATGCATATGTTATGTATGGTTTCAGTTTTCCCTCGGGCAAATTTTGAAGCCTTACAGCTAAAAGCTGGAGTGCACTTGACCACACTCCTTTCAATGTCCCTTCTGATGCTCCAGTATCACATAGGATGGCTTTAGCCAGAAAAGGTGAGAGTCAGAATATCCGCTTCTGACATTAGTTGCATCAGCATCCCATGATGCTCTGACTTGGTAGTTTTGGTCTCACCCTTCCCTCCCCTTTCCCCAGCCTTTCAAACAAAAATCCCCACAGAGGATCATACCAGAGAGGACAATATTGCCTGCTGCTGAGGTCACTTAATAATTTACCTTCTAAGAATCCTTTTACAAAAGCATACTGTATTAAATAAATGTCCTCGGATTAAAGATTGCATGACAAGGCAGACTTGTACTGATTATTCACTTAAATGTTACAAGCTAATCCTGAGAACCAGGTGAAGTACCTGTTTTAAAAATGTCTGCTGGGTTGACCTTGGCTGGACACCAGGTGCCCACTGAAGCTGTTCTGTCACTGCCCTCCTCAACTGGACAGGGTAAAAAAAAATATAACAAAAGGTTGAGATAAAGCAGGGAAAGATCACTCACCAGTTACTAGCACAGGAAAAACAGACTTAGCCCAGGAAAATTTGCTTGTTTTATTACCTATCAAACCACAGTAAGACAGTGAGAAGCAAACCCAAATCTTAAAACACTTGTCCCAGTCTTTCCTTTTTCACGGGGTAGGCTTCACTCTGTATCTTCTCTCCCTTTGCTGGATGGCAGTGCAAGGTTTTGGGAAACAGGAGCTGAGGTCAGTTAATCACATTTCCTCTGACACTCCTCACACTCCTYCTGTGCCCCAGCATGGGGTCCCTTCCACAGGAGACAGTCCTTAATGAATTTCTGTGACGTGGGTCCCTCCCATGGGCTACAGTTCTTAATGAATTGTTCCAGTGTGGATCCCTTTCATGGTSTACAGTCCTTTGAGATGGATATTTTTATGAGCCTGTGTCTAGGGATAGTAAATTTTTCTGCCTGTATAAGATTGTTTCTCCCCTGAATGCTGAATTTTAACATTGCTATGTTTTAAATCAGGGAGCAGATACTAAGGAGTAAAAATATTTCTGAATTTGCATGGCTGTCATCATCTGTCACACTTCAGCAAGCAGYAAGCCAAAACCATTGTTCAAATCTTTGCAACAAAAAACCTTTGCTCGTGTCCTGAGTAGACAGACTGAATATATGCAGCTAAAACTACTGAAAATTTCACCTGTGTCTTGCAAAATTTCACCCAGCCCAGTATGCTTTGGGAAGATTTTATTCATGGTTTTATCTCTCAAGTAGCTGTTTCAGTTCTGTTGGAAGGCTGGCTGATCTGGCTTTGCTGTAATCTCCTGTGGTGCTGGACCAGAGCAGGTAAGGACAGGGAGGGTGAGTAACCTTCGCTGCTGGACTGTGCCCAAGGCGGCACTGGTGTGAAGTGTTGCCCAGGGGATCAAGAGAAGATAAGAGAAAAACTGAGACAGTTTTAGGGACAGCCCACTGACGCACGAAAATATCACATATTTAGAAACATTTTTACAGTTTTACAGGGACACAATACCACTAGGAGAATGAATAAAATCCTGTGGCATTTTCTGACTCAATTGCACAATTTGGATATTCCCATCCTATGTTCTTTGTACGAGCCAGTTTGTAACAAAGGCTTTGCCTTGCCAGTCTATGTGCCTGAGATTTAGCTAAACTTAGTGCATTTTTCCCAAAGTCCATCACAGACTAAGTCAAGACTGCCTATACACTCTCAAAAGGATGAATTTTCTTTAAATCAGAGCATCTCCGAAATTATTCAAATGAACTCACATGTTCTACCTTCCTTGTCTCTTTGATCAAACCTTTTTTTTGCTTATGCTGAGGTTTTGTTCTCCCTCTCTATATAGACCTCTTACACATCTTAGCATTTAAATAAACAGCAAAAAATTGTCTATCTGCATTCCAATAATAAATAGACTTAAGAATCCTTGAATAACAGCTGCAGCAACAACCACTAGATGGCTAGCATCAACTCAGAAACCATAGCCAAGTTGCATTTCTTTTCAGAAGATTGAGACCCAGATCATTAAAAAAAAAAAAAAAAAACAAAAAACAAAAAACAAAAAACATAATACAGAAATCAGAAACAAAATCAAAAATAGCAACCACAGCAACATTCTTTATTAACTTGTCCAGTAGTATTATTTTAAGATTGGTTGAAAGCTTTCTACCAGATGTTATAAAACTAGCAAAATTTTTACCCCAAATACTTACACTTTTGTCTGAATCAAAATGGAAGAACCATGTGTGCTAAAACATGGGAGGAAAGAAAATCACAATGACAAATCCATGTAATTATACAAATTATCTGTACAAGGCTTAGAAGTCCAGATTCTCCAAATTAAGCAAATAAATGAAGCCRTCAGTACACCTTCTGTCTCTAATCCATTGTTTCTTAGATTAATTTACCAATTTCTTGCAATTTTCACAGAGAAAATCAGGAAGAAATCTGAAGAAAAAAAATCTTAAGGATTGTCTCACAGGAGACATTTCATGCATAAATAGCAGGAAAAGAAAGTGGAAATATTTCCCAGAATTATAAACACTTCCAYTGACATTTCCACTGACCTTGATGGTAAGTTGGAGGGGAAGAGGTTTATAAAAAACTTATATGAGTGATTATGTGAAGGGCTGTAAAAGATGCTTGGAGGTAAAATAAAATTCAGAATTTCTTTGTGTAGGTTAGTGATATAAATCAACCATTCAGGGAGGATAACACTACTATCGCACCCACACAATTAACTACCTTAAAAATTGCAAATAATTGCATAGAAACGGTTTTTGACAAAGAAGTCTTAGTTGAATAAATTAATGAACTACTGTGAATAAGAGATCTTTTCTACCATCTATTCCTTCTGAGTGCAGAAGCAGATTTTTGAAAGGTAAACAGAACTTCTTTTGCAAATTTCACTTAGCTTTATTAAGTAGTATTCCTTTTTTACTAGTGAAAAGTGATRTCACTAAGACATAATTTTTGAGTGGCAAAGACCAGAACAACATAATTACCACGACAATGTATGGGTCGATGTAACTAAACAATGCAATAATGGACAAAGATAACAGATTTACATCTCTGAAAACAGTACAGGTCCTAAGTAGTTTGTACTTTGTTTTTTTATGGCTGCTTAGTACTGGAAGAGCACCCACATGTTGTAGCTAAACTCCATCCCTAGGCCTGGTGTTAAGTATTTTATTCATTGTAGTCCCCTGAGTGATTTGTGACTTCAAAATCTATGCATGAGTCCACATTTTTATGAAGTTGCTTCAATCGCAACAGTTACAAAGCAAAATTCCATTACACTCTRTTTCATTGATGAGTCATGCAAGATTTTAATGTTACAGATACTGAGAACATCTTATCACAGAGGAAAAAAAGTAAAGTTATCGTATAGTAGGAGGGAAAATTGTATGACAACAAAGAAAGAGCTCAACTTGATACCTTGGGGAATGCAGCAGATCAAAAATTTACAGATTTTGAAAAATACTAAACATCTCTTGTGAGCTGGGATTCATTACTTCAAGATGGACCTTAGGTTTCACAGTGTGTCTAGGCAGGTGAACCTTCAAATGCATTGCTACCATGAACAGGACACTGGCAAGAGAACATGAATGTGTAAATTATTATATTTTCTTTYCATACCTGAGATAACTAATGTAATCTGAATAAATTACCTGAAAACTAAATCAGTAATGAGGCTAACTGCATTGATTAAAGAGTAGAAAGCTATCTTTGACGACAACTCTACATTTAAAGTTTATCTTCCTCTTGAAAGAAATAGTTTTTCTTCTAAAACTGTCTTAGCGTAACAGAACAGATGACACCACTGTGGCCTGGATGGTATCTCTTATGCAGAAAAACAGGGATGGTATTGCCTCTGAAGTCCTAATTCTAATATGCAGCTACATCTCATCTTCAATGAGTGAAGATCTCGGTGATGGAAAGCTACTGGGAAAAGAAGGGAAGCTGCTTTAAATCTGGGTTGGTAGCAGACTTGTGAGGAGCACATTCAAGCATGCTTGAATTCCACTTCAGTAATCCGTTTAAGAAGCCACAAGCAATCTGCATTGGATTTAGATGATCATAAGAATCATTCTTGATATAACCTGTTATAAATGGATGTTTCCTTCAAATACCTGAACATTAAAGTCCAGAGGACTCTGATGTCCCAGTAATATGCTGACTTCCAGCTTTTGTAAACAGAAGCACTTGTTGGTAACTTTAATGTATGTTTGCAAGTTTCTACCAGTTGGAGTAATTTCATTTCTGTTAACTTCAAAGTCAAAAATTCTTTATCTTGCCCACACATGAAAGGTGGCAATGTCTTTATTTTCTATTAAGAGAGGCAGACAGATTAATTTGCCATGAGCAGTCAAGACCTTTTTCCCTAGCAGCTATATGTTTGAACAGGACAAAAGTGAAACAAAATGTACTTCAGAGGCTATATGTCTGATAGAGTTAATTCAAATACTGACCACAGTCCTGTGATTGCTGTCACCAAAAAGGATTTCAGACTAGTTAAGTCTACTGACTTGGGTCCCTGCAGGTTCTTTTAAGGCAGCAACACGGACCCTGGTGACAAATCATGGTATGCAGAGGCTAAAGTGTGTGTACAGAGAACATACCCAGGAAAGATAAGGTATCATTTAATTAGTACTACAAGGGATGTTGTTAATTTATAATACAATTCAAAGGATGTTTAACCAAAAGGCTCTGAATACTTCAGACTGCATTTTAAAGAAACATTTTTAGCTAAATAGATCAGAAAAAAAGGCATTTTACAGATAACATTAATCTTTCTTACCTAGAGGTAGATATAAATTTGTTAGAAAATAGCTGAAAATTGAATTAAATGCAAAAACTGAAGAAACTGAAACCAATATATTTTCTTTTGTTCTAAAACAAGAATCTCAAAAAGTATGTGTCTATAGCACATGTGGTAGTGAGGAGACAAGAGACATTTAGCAGAGCTGCAACAAATAATTTCCTCACCTTTTATCTGACTAATACAAGAAAAAATTAAACCCATCCTGTGTAATTTTCTCAGACCTTGATAAGCACGTTTGCAGCACTTTTGTTTGTGTGTTTCACTGAAACCCAATCAGAGAAAGCAAGAAGTATATTTCCTGAGGATTATCTTCATAACATCACACACAAGCCTTCACAGCACAACCTTGCAGCGCACAACCTTGCAGCAAGCTGCTGACCTATCAGCTGCTGCTCTTTTTTACTGCAGGAGTGGTCAAAATCTGGAGAGATGGTACAGAAGCTGCAGCATTATATTTGGAATATTAAAAGTAAGCAAAAGAAAATAAGTACACTTCTCTGTCCTTGTCAGAAGGTCCTCGGTGAATACCGTGTCTTTGAATTCAGGGTAGCTATCATAGCAGAGAATTGTTGTGGGCATTTGAGGGCGGCACCAAGGAAAGAAGGGACATATTTCAACTCACTGGTCAACAGYTATTGGTCATGTGTGAAGAAATGGCATGAGAGACCTAACTGTAGTCACTTAATGGCTCAGAAAAGGAAGATACCTTAGGGACAGCTGCACAAAACTACTGCACTTTGAATTAAAATAGAGTTGATTATAATGTATACGTTTGAGAGAAGAAGAAAATAGCAAACTGCCTTGGAGATTTCTTGGTTGCTAAAGGCGCTCTTAAAATATAGTTAGACTCAATATTAACCTGCAGATGGATCAAGCTAGGACATTCAGAAATAAGACTTGACATACTTGCAGGTGGGCCGGACACAATCATTAATCTCTACTTTACTCATACCCATATTGCATCAAGGTTATTCCAGATATCTACTGGTGTCAGCAGGAGCTGAACTAAGCCTCTATGTTGAGAAAAAAGAAACAGAAAGAGATAGAATGTGGAAGACACTAAGCAGATGAAATTTGGTAGTCAGAGGTTTTTTTTTTTTTTTCAGCTAGGTTGGATTCATGATTAGGCTCTTGATTTGAATCTGACCCATTGCAGAACTCCTAGTGTTACAGCAATACTGTAGCTAGCTTCCACGTGATGCCAACAGAAATTTACTAACTCTTCTATGCTTCACAAACTACTCATCATAAATGAAACCTATTCTTCTGAGAATTCACAGTCAGCCATTTGCTTGAAATCTGTACCCATGTTTGCTATGTTACCATTATCAATTTTCTAAACCCTGGCAATGGAGATTGGTCACCTCAATGCTTTTTTGACTTGTGTACTTGCATATTTATTTAGAAATAAGAGGCACTTTCTAAGAAACAGAACTTCATTCAGTTATTATCAGACCTAATGAATTCACCGTTTGTACAAGGTGGAGCCTCTGYTATGTGAATTAGTATGTCTTAGGTAAACGTTTTCTTGAATTACTAGCAAAAGACAACAAATACTTAAACAATATCCCAAATACGTTTATTTTCCTGGTTAATCGTGGTAAAGGGATTAGGAAGCACGGCTTTCCATATTGGATTTGCTCATCTGTCCTACTGTGTCAGCGCTAGCAGCAGACACTGGAGCTGCAATGAGTTGTGAATGCTGGATTGTTCAGTTTCTTTTGCATCTATTACAAGCTCATCCACAGGCTTCACTCTCTTCTCTTATGAAGAACTGCAGCAGCTCTTTATAGCACTATTACACTTCACTCCTCAAGTTGAGTAGAAAAATTAAATTAAACTTTTATTTCTAAGACTCATAAAAATTCACATATGCTTAGATGTTTTTAAAGGAGAGCACTGTTTATTCCATCTGTATTAATACTCTCTAAGACTAATATACTTGTCCTTGCCCTAAATAAAATTAATGCTAGAATAGCTTTCTGTTGCCAGAGCACTTTCAGATGGCCTAAATAAGAAATAAAATAAAAAATGAATTCTTGAGTCTGCATGAATACATATATCCATAATGATGTCTCCATTTTATTCCTAATTAAAAGCTCATTAATATCAAAGACAATTGTAAGAAACCCAGATGAGACCATATCATTTGGGATTTTAAGATTGAAGGCACACTATCAACTCAAATTCACTTATTCAAAAGCTATTGTAGGTGTTATGTGAAATAAAGTTTTATACTACAGCAAACATGGAGCTACATCTTTACAAAGGCTGTAGGTGATTTTTCATCCTTTCAGTTTGTTTCTAGCTCTGGAAAGTAACTTAGGCCACTGAGTAACTGGTAAAATCTAAGAAGAGAGGAACTGAAAGAAGGTAATTGATTTATTCTCAAAAGCATTGCATATTTTCTTGTTACTGGTCATATAAGCATGAAGGGTAATGCAAAAAAGGAGCATGCATAAAGGATAGCAGTGGAGCTGTGCACAGGAGTTCTTCCAGCATCTCCTCCAGAACAGATCTTGGACATCTGAGTGATTTTTGAGGAGATAATATATAAATGCAAAATCTGTCTAGTGGCTAAGGAAAAACAAAAGATAAATTAATTTACCTTGTATGCTGAGGGGAATGTTATGCCCTCTGAATCTGGAGGTGAAAGGATATCCACAAATCAAAGGCTGCTGATGATCTCCCTCTGTTCTGAAATATATAATATGATTTTCTCTAAACACCTTGCCAGTAAGTAATAATTCACTTACATTTAAAATTTAAAAAAATCACAGCAGTCTTAAGCTTTATTACTTTTCACAATGAAAAACATTGCTAAAATGATTTAGAATTCAAAAAGAATCATAAAAGCAGTGTTTATTTGTACGCATAAGTACAAGGATGATATCAGTTAGACGGAAAATGAGATTTCCTTTTCAGGCTGTTCCTGAGCAAGGGCTATGGTCATTACTATGATCATTTTTTCAATCATAGACTCACTCAAATTGAAAGAAACCCATAAGGATCATTGAGTCCAACTCCTTGCTCCTCTAGGACTACCTGAATGTAAATCACTAGAATGAGAGCATGATCCTGATACTTCTTGAACTCTGACAGCCTGCTGCCATGAGCACTTCCCTGGGGAGTCTGTTCCAGTGACTGACAACCTTTTCAGAGATGAACCTTTTCCTAATCTCCAATCAGAACCTCCCCTAATGCAACTTCATTCCATTTTCCTGTGTCCTATCACACAGGAAGGTGTGGACTGTGTTGTGGTCACCCCTCAGTCTTCTTTTCCCCAGGCTGAACAGTCCAAGTGACCTCAGCCACTCCTGCTAAGTCTCAGCTCTTGAGATCTTTGATCTCCCTCCTCTGGACACACTCTAATTGTTTGTTGTCCTCCTTATGCTGTGGCACCCAAAACTGCCCCCAGCACTGGAGCTGAGGCCTCCCCAGGTCAGAGCAGAGCGGGACAATCCCCTCTCTTGTCTGGCTGTGATGCTGTGCCTGATGCCCCCAGGACATGGGTGGCCCTCCTGAACTGCTCACKCATGTTTGACTTTTCATCAACCCAGACACCCAAATGTCTTTTTGCAGGGCTGTTCTCCAGCCTCTCCTTCCCCATTTTGAATGTATAATCATGATGACGCTGTCCCAGGGTGGAGATTCTGGCACCTGCTCTTAAATTTCCTATGGTTGGTGATGGCCCAGATGTCTCCAGATTTCTCTGTAAGGCTTCACTACCCTTTAGGGAGTCCGCAGCTCCTCTGAGCGTAGAGCTATTGGCAAACTCATATAAGGTACACTTGTTCCTGGCATCCAGAGCTTTTATGAAAACATTGAAGATAATTGGCCCCAGAGTCAAGGGCAACYCCACCGGTAACTAGCAACTATAACTTTTTAAACCTAACCCATCACCCCTTTCTTCAAAATGTTGTGGGCTTGTCTAGTGGTGTAATGGCCATTTTGTACTACTGTGCAACACAGTGTCAAAAGGTATGCTAAAATTCAAAAGTCCCATATGTACCACTTTATCCACAGGCACTAAGACCTAGCTCAGTAAATCTAAAAAGGAGATTAAACATTAAAACCTTCTTTTTCCTATGGGATATTTATTTAAGTTACTTTGTCTTCAGAAATAATTAACTGGAAAATCAGCTACAGGCCAGTCACAAGTGTAGTATCCAACAATTGTTTTCACCTGGGAGGACTAGGTTGCAAAAATACATTTAATTATCTAAAATCGTCTTTGAGTAGCTTTAGATAATTTGTGACCTTCGACTTAATGGATCAAAATTGAGCTCCATGCAGTTGCAAAAGAAGATTTTATCCATGAAATGACACACTGAGATGGGGATTTTCACTGCTAGACCAACTGCAATCCATTGATCAGTAATGCAGAGAGATTTTGCACACGCTGCGATAAATCCCACTGGAATTCACACTAGTTAACTTTCCATATGGTATGAAATTGCCAGATGTGCACCTATTCATGGTAASTGGGATGACCAACACAAAAAGACATTAAAACCTGCAAATCCAACTGAGTCTTCACTCATGTAAATCTGCAGAGAAATGGTTATCAGTGCCAGTATTTCTCTGAATATCCCACATCAGTAATCACTGATCTCTCACTGTACACATGTACTGTGTAAGGAGAAGCCATAAACCTCAGAAGAATGTTTTGACTGGCCAGACTGAGTCCTCAAAAACGGCTTGAGATCCATTGCTTTCCACTTTGGTTGAGGGCCTTAGGTAAGGTCTTTCAGGATATATTCAGGCTGTTTCTCAATACTGTGTCTCAGACCAATCCAGCTTTTGTGTGATTCCTCCTTACATCTCGGGTTTTTGGAAACCCATATTTCAATTCAACATCTTTTACCTAAATCACAGACCATGAAATCCTCTGTAAAGGAATAATCTTTGTTCTTATGCATGCAAAACCAGCTCCCATCCTTCCCCAAGACAATTTTTTTCCCAAAGATTTCTCTGCTTTTCCACTTGATTTCCTGATTCCACATCCAGTTGGATCAAAAAACATTGCAAATGTGGCTCAGCAATTCCACTAGTTTTTTAAATGAAAGCAGGGAAAGAAAAGCATGTTTCAATGATCATTGCTCTGTTTTTTACTGAAGCAGCTGCTATGGGTGTAAAATTTATACAGGTTTAAATTAATATATTTTTAGGGGTTTTTATAAAAGGGATAAGAGCAGTACCTACTGGTCTCCTCACTCCATATGATTATATGTAGAGTTATATTTTATATATATATATATATAGTTATAGTTATATATAGTTATATATAACTATATATATAGTTATAGTTATATATAACTATATATATAGTTATAGTTATATATAGTTATATATAACTCAGAGAACTGAGTTATAAATTTAAAGGAAATAGATACCTCACCCTAGCAGATGATACAAAGTTGTGAAAAGTGTTCAGTGTTTCCACAACATTGTCTTTTCTGGCTAAGCAAAAAAAAAAAAAAAAAAAAAATTATTTGCTGCTTTGCTCCTTTCCTGCGGTCATCATAACTTCTTGCTTATAAGTAGTTATATACTATAATTGGATGACCACTAGAATAAATCACCCAAAACTCAATTTTCAGTCTCCTTCAAAACATAAAGAACATAAACTGTGGCTGCAGTTATTAAAGGAGCACTTTATTAGTGAATATTAAAAGGATAACCAAGTCAGTAGCATCATAATAAATTCTAAGTATTTTTTTTTCCTGTATGAAACTGTCTGAGCTCAACTCAATAATTTTACACTCTTTTTTTTTTTTTTTTTTTTTTTTTTTTTTTTTTTTTTTTTTTTTTTTNACTGGAACTGTAAGATTTTCTCCATTCAGCTGAAATGTCCATATCCAGCCCAAGAGGCCAGCTCTAAAAATAATCATGATTTTTTTTTTTTTTTTTTTTTTTTTTTTTTTGTTACCTTATGCCTTTGTGCTATGACAGGAAAACTAAATACTTCAGTTTAAGACTGAGGAAAAAGCAGATTTGAGAGGACATGCCCCACCTCTTATTTATACCTGTGATCAGATCTGTTATTTCATGCATCTCTTTTACTTTTTGCTTCTAAGATTTAATTATCTGGCCTAAGATTAATCATATTACCACGATTTTACTTTGGTTGCTTAGATTGCCAAACCAAAGTTTGTCAAAACAATCTTTCATAGATTACATCAGTGAATATCTGTTTCAGTTTAGGATGTAAAGTTATATCTCTAGTATATTGATTTCTTTGAAAAGGTGCCTGGCCAAAGAATTGGTCAAAGTCTGACATCTCAAAAGATATTTCAACAGAACAGAGAGAATCATGCTTTTCTTTCATGCAAATGTGCATTCTTTTGTGTCTCTTTCTCAGAGAGAGCTCRGAGTGAGCAAGTTTGGGTTGAAATGAATGAAGATGTATAGGACTTCAGCCCTGCAAAATCTGAACCTGTGCCTTGTGCTCACAACCCAAGACTTCTGTGTCCTTTGCAGGTGGAACCTGAAACCTGGACCAGTTGCAGATATGGGAATCTCTTCTGTTGTTCTCAGGTCCAAGTGGACATGTGTTGAATGTCATTACCACTACTGAACACGGGCACAGCTTCCTAAAATGACATTGTCTCACAGACTAGTTTCAGCTAAATCTTCTTCCAGCTGAGAAGATGGAAAGGAGCTTGTTCCGCTGAAGTCAAAGCAGCTTGCCAGTGGTATTGCTGGAAGCAATGCTGGGAATCAAACCTCAATTAATTTCCTCAAGCAAGGCATTTTGCAATATCTGTGTACTTATGAACAAAATGAATGATCAGACTCATGSTAGATAAGAGCAAGATTTCACTCACTGCCAGGCTTATGAGTTTTCCATCAGCTTTGTTGCACAGATATGGTCTCTTGCAGCCAGATAGGACTTCCTCATGTAGTTCAGGAAGGCACATTTAAGATTATCAGCAGTAGGTATCTCACATTAGAACACTGGATTTTCTTTCCTTCCTTCCTTCTTTATTATATAAACAGAGTTCAAATAAAAAGCCCTTTCAGTTCCACTCAGGTTCCTGTACTCTCAAGGGCAGCAATATCACATAATACCTAAAGCACATGAGGTATTTAATGTGACAGGATGACTCATATACATGAAATCAGACAGGTTAAGGAAAACTGTTTGCTCAATAAATTATGTTTCTTTTTCCATTTCTGTCATTCTAATGTTCCTAGAAATGCCTAGGGTATTAATTTTTCCCTTCATCATAGMAAATATTTTCTTTTATTTTTTTAATAGGGTCATTTAAACATAATCCTTTGTGCTAGAAGAAATAAAATAAATTGGAAAATGTTGTGACATCCCATCTTCAATCAATCCCTATCATACAAAGCATACACTAAAGAGGTAGAAACAGAGAAAAACAGTGCACTTCTCCAAATGCACAGAAGCACTTAGTGCAGTGATAATGTCAACTCTGATAAACTTTGAGCCTCCAGGTTTTTACTAGGCTTCTGGAACCCAGSGAGAGAAACCAAGATCTCTTTTGTAGATGTAACTTAAAAATGTTGTGTTTAGGAACTGCAAGCTTTAAAGCATAGAAGCAAAGACACACCAAAAAAGTTTTGGAAGATAAAAAGGAAAGAAAAAAACCCCAATGTAGTATTATTTTCATAAAATTTTGAGATAAATTAATGCTAAATTTGTTAATTGCAATCTGATTAGTGAGGTCTGAATGTCTGCCATTGCTTATGCAGTGGAAGTTTAAGAGAAGTTGGTAACTGGTAATGTTGTATATGGTGGAGAATAAATAGCAGAGAATTACTGTGCTGTCTGTGTATGTGTAAAATAAAAGCTTTTTCTGTAGAAAATTGATAGATGAGAATGACACAGACTAAGTRTCTGTTCTGTGATTCAGAACTTTTTTGCCCAACTTCATTTTCAGTATTTGGGGGCTCTGACAATCACTTGGGTAAGGAAAGTTGCACATTTTAATTATCTTCCAATGTCTGAGGGAAAAGASCACAGAGTTAATAATGGTCATTACATGTGGTTTGTCGAGACAGTGATTCAGTGTCTTATTCTGCATTCTGCTTGCAGGTCTTCATGAACTGAGTGCTCCCAAAAAGACTTAAGAAAAGTATTGTATAAAATCAAGAATTGATAGGCAGTTAGCCACTCTGTGGTATGTTTAATTAAAATAAAATGAAATAAAAATAAATATAATACTCTTACTGAGMGAGGATAAATTAACTCCAGTCTATACTGACTATATAGCATTATAAATAATAATAAAAATAAATCTATATTTGACCCATRAAGCCTTTGACTAATGTAACTGACCAAGTACCTTCCTATTGTGCTCCAGACATGCCTGGTGCTGGATATCTAGACAAATTCAATGTGAATTAGGACATGTTCTGTAATAACTTCTGTATAAAATCATGAACTTGGATTCTGAGCAGTGATCCAGACCACCTTCACCAATTGTTTGAATTTGCAGAGCTAAAGCTCCTCATTTATTTCATTAACAAACAAATTTAAGCCATATATTTAAGGAAAAAGTATTCTTGGCCACTACTGTGGGAACAGATTTTTGMAAAATCACAGATATTTGGAAGGAARYTGACCCATTTTCATGTGGGTTATTTTAGTGTATATATATTTATAACTTCTGAGTAACTCACCGATAATTTGGAAACTAAAATAACTAATTTGTTAAACATTACTTCTCTTAATGTTTAAGGAAAGGCAAACGAAGTAGTACAATTAGAGACCAACAAAATTAAGTGACTTGAAGTCCAGTCTTCCACTCAAATGCCACAAAGTCTTGGAAAAGTCTATACGTATAGATCCATTATCAAATGAAGTTTGATTTTGTGGCTGAAAAGGTAACATCTTGCCAGCTGATCTTTGACAACAGATTATTTGTTGATTCTCACTATTCACCACCTCTGAAATGTGAAATAAACCTGTGAATCCCACAAGGTTCTGGGACCCTTTTTCTTTCAAAGATGTCCCATCCAAAATCACCCAGAGTGGAAAGGTTTCATCCTTAATGAAATGAAAATTTTTAGGTGACTACAATGACAACTGRGACAGAACCATGAGCATATCATGTAAAAAGGAGTACTGGTAACAATTGTTTCTTCTGTGAAATTTTGACTCAAATTCTTGTGAATTAAAATTTATCATTAATGAAGAAAATGTATTATGTCTATCTAAAAAGCAGTGAGCATAGTTGGTTCTTCGATACCAGAATCTCCATTTCTTTTTTAACATTTACCAACTTTAAATTAGTGTGACTTTGCTGCCAGTTTTGCTCACAATCAGGAAACTTAATGCCTGAGTCAATTAAGACAGTTCATGAATACCTGCCTTGCTATTTTTATGAAAAKGAATTATGCTGGTAAATTTTCATTATTGTTGTTTGGTATATATTTATGTCAACAAAATATGGGTGGCTCTTTCTTTTATAACAATACTGTGTCTAACTTTGCTTGGACTGACTGATACACATCAATATGTTTTCCTTTAAGAAATATTCATTCTAACTGATTTAACTTATTTTCTGCATTGTCATTATGTCCAATACTGATGTGTAACCCCTGGCTGTAAAAATYTCATGAACAAAAATTTATGAGATGAAGTTAGCACCAGGCAGATGTTTAGAGAGTGCAACTTGGAGTCAACTTTACTGATTTCTGCACTATCAGCTGCACAGAACAGGATTTTAGGTAGTTGCAAAGAGCGTTGCTATGTGCTTAGCACAYAAATAAGTGTACCATCGGGACTCAGTGACCAGAACTTGTCACTGTAAGGGAAAAGAAACAGTCCARACCTTCCAACTTATTCACAAATGTAAAGAGAAGAAAATAAGGAGCAAATGCTGTTTGTTTCCCTCTGCCTCCTCTGGGATTGAAAGGGTACGTTCTGTTTGAGCATTTATCCTTCTTTTCTTATAGATCYTGCCATATGGAGGAAACAAAAGAGAATGAATCACTGACTTCACATGGGGCAGGATGGAGGGAAAAAAGGCACAGAGGAGAGAGGAATGGCATTCTGAATCAGACCAGAACTCATTCCAAACAGTTMCAAACAGCAATTTGGCTAATGGCTGTGATTTGGAATGGCTGTGCATCCTCAGAAAAGCACGGGGGAGGTGGATGCAGAGTAGATTAAGCATATCAGTCTCTGATCCACTTCCCAATGCCTGGCTGGCAAGCATGTCCTCTGCATCCCTTCACACAATCTGGCAGGGATGGTGGGAGGACCTTCTGGTGGAAAACTTCTGCTGTATGGAGCAGCTTTCCCAAATCTGTCTTCTTCACTGAGTCATCATTTCAAGCAAGAGTTCTTCTTCCCTCCTAGTGACTCTCTCTGTATTATTAACTTTTTAGCAATGAAAAAGTTTTATTTATTTGTGGAAATAAATTGCAATACTACCTGATGAAAAAAGCCTAGACAGCAAAGYTGGTCTCTGTGACATTTCAGGGATGCTCATACTCTGTGTGACTGAGTGGATTTTGGCACCTGCAACACTGTAAAAAGACCTGATGATGTCATTTAAGGACCAAGTCCAGCTTGGCAYGTCTGTTGTACGTGTGCAGCAGCATCTGACTTGTAAAATTTGCCTCTGTCATCTCTCAAAAGGATGGCCCAGCAGGATACTTGAAACTTTCCCAAGATCTTGACAAGGAAAAGCTCCCCTTACTCTTCCTTTTTATTCCTAGTAAAGCCCTCTAAAAATTGAATATATTGGAATTAATATGATCAGCAAATRCGTTCTTTCTGAATAAATAATAAGTCTCATACAAAACCTGTAACACAARTAACTGAAGCTTATATAATTGCTCCAGAAACCCTCATCCTCATTTGAGATACATATTTCAAATTCATGGAATCACACAACTGGGTAAGTGGGTTAACACTGGGGTTGCTATTTCAATAAGGAACAAACCTAAGCTGAAATGGGCAAAAATGAGCATACAGTTCAAACAAAACTTTTTTTCTAAGGAACACCTTACAATTAGATGTTTATATGAATTCATTTGAGGAATTTTAGGCATGTTCTTTGCAGAASAGCAAATCTCTGAAGTTTTAGTTCAGAAAATTTTTAGGCAGTGTCCTGCCATGCCATCTGGTGCTAGTTGGYTGTTCAGTCAAAGAATTTGCCATGCATTCAGGAACTCTTTTTAGATGAGTGTAAGTATGCAATGCACTTGCTAGTTTGAGGTATAATGAATGAAATTGACTAGTCATCAATAACAGAATTTCAAAAATCCAATCYACCACCTTAATTTGATTTTTGTTCTTATGTGTGATTTATAGTTTTTCCAGTAGACGTGATAACTTTGCTTTCTTGTCTCAAATATTAAACTAGTCAGTAATTCATATGAAGTGTGAATTCAGTTCATCACACAATATGAAGCATGATAGTCAGTTCCTGGAAGTACAAGGACTTAACAGACACAATGTTATTTAAGACAGCACTGGAGATCAACATTTCACATTTCCATTCCATCGGCTTTTCCATCACTCCACTCCTCTGTAGGGTAATATTGGTACATAGTCTATAAACTTTTCCTTCTATCATATTCTACTAGAATCATATTGTTAATACACCAACAGGAATATCTATTACTTACCATAAACTCCAGAAGCAAAAAAAATTTCATATGCATTTGAGTAACTGTTATATGAAAAAATATCTGGAAATGTACACCTTTATCTGCATTAAATCATATGTGCCATTTAAGAAATGCTGAATACATCACTCAGCTCTGATTTAGACCCTATTTCTCAAAACATATGTTCTGCTACTTGAAATATCTCTATCATTAAGTTAGCAAGACACTGATGAATAAGTATTCCCCTACATATATTCAGCCTAGTTCTCATGAGACTTCAAAATCTCTTTACTCCACTGGTGAAACTGGAAAATCTTAAGGCAAATGAGAAAAAAAAAATAAAAAAAAAAGAAAGTGAAGAAAACAAGTAAATGACTCCTTCAAACTATGAAGAGCACAGAAGTCTCAAAACAAACAAGTAATTAGGCTTTGTTTTCTCTAGTTCAAGTCTAGGAAATGAAATGTCTAATACAAAGAAGCATTCATTATTTGACAATGACATCTAGAGCAGCTTTTGATTCTCAGACAGTGCAGTATAACCAGAATCAAGTCACATTAACAATGAAAACCAGCAAAAGGTGTAAYAACTAGAACTACTGCTGAGAACAGAACACATTTGCTCTCCTAAAACTTTTTAGTATCTTAATAAATATAAACCCCCTGAAGTAATATTAAGACACAAGTATCCATACTTTTACTAACTATGTATTACTGTACAGTAGAGATGCAGTAACACATGGAAGTTTCTTCATATTTAAAATAAAAAATTAATGTAGAATCAAAGTGATGTTAATGGAMTATGTAATGAAAGAAGCATATTCACTGCAATTTGAGAAAAATGCAAAGTTTTACAATGGCTCTGGACATTAGCAAAGCAAGAAATGAAAATAGAGAGTTTTAKMAATCTCTTTGCCAAATATCTACTCACAGACCTCCTTTCAGAACACCTTGTGGGAGATATAAGGAAAAAAGAATCAAAATTCAGAAGAGAGGGTAGTGTCCTTGCACGATATTACAAAAAGGAAGTGCTAACTGCTCTCTCTTCATTGGTTAATTGATAATACGTGGTGTCAGAGGCCTTCATCATTCTATACACAATRAAACTGGTTTGAGAATATAACCATGAAAGGAAGCAGAGACTGAGGTTTGAAAGTGCAAAGCTCAATGRACAGGCTGGATCCATGGGCTGATGCCAATTGTATGAGGTTCAATAAGGCCAAGTGCCAGTCCTGCCCTTAGGTCATAACAGCCCCWTTCAGTGCTACAGACTGGGGCAGAGTTTCTGGAAAGCTGCCCAGCAGAAAAGGACCTGGGGGTGCTGGTCAACAGTGTCTGAACATGAGTCAGAGTGTGCCCAGGTGGCCAAGAAGGCCGGGGGCATCCTGGCCTGTACCAGCAATGGTGTGGCCAGCAGGACCAGGGCAGTCCCCCTGTTGTCAGCACTGGTGAGCCCACATGAGGTCTGTGTCCAGTTCTGGGCCCTTCACCACAAGAAGGACACTGAGGTACTGGAGCTGGTCCAGAGAAGGGCAAAARAGCTGATGAAGAGTTCAGAGGCTACTTATGAGGAGCAGCTGAGGGACCTGGGGGTGTTTAGTCAGGAYAAAAGGAGGCKCAGGRGKGACCTTATCACTCTCTACAACTGCCTGAAAAGAGATTGTAGGAATGGGTTGGCCTCTTCCTCCAGGCAACTAGCAGCAAAACAAGAGGAAATGGACTTACTGGGCCRAGGAGGTTCAGGACATCAGGAAGTATTTTTTCACTGAAAGAGCGGTTAAGAATTGGGATAGACTGCTCAGGACACTAGCGGAGCCACCACCCCAGGAGTGCTCAAGAAGTGACTGGGTGTGGCACAGTGCCATGGTTTCATTGGCATGGTGATTTTGGAGCTCCTTTCCAGCCTTAATGATTCTATGATTCGATGATTATTAATGTCAATCACAAATATTCAACGAAGATGTTGAAATTTTAGATCAAAACTCTGAGAAAAGCCTCTCTGCCTTACAAGGAACAGAGATCTTTTTGAAGCCATATAACCAGACACCATGAYACCAAAATACTGTAAAAGGAAATCATGGGCTTATGAGGACAGCAAAAGTCRAGGATCTTGAAACCTGTCCAAGTCATATCTGTTCAGTGTCATCGGTCTGAATATAGAGGGTGGCTATAATTTGTTCAATTGAGCATTAATACACAGATGCTTAAAGAAAAGAATTTGGAAGGTCTGTGTTTATGTCATCTCATGAAGCCAGAGAAGGAAAATCCCAGCTAACCTTGATTTTCCATTGTCATGTCTGGAAAAAGATGTTGGAAAAAGGCTTGCTACCAACTATGGCTTATTTCATATCTAGTTTTTACAAGCAATGAAATTACAGGAGGATAATTTTTGTAGATTATTTCTATTTCAATAAAGGTACTTTGGGTGGGTAAAGGAAGACCTCAGACTACTCTMGTAACTCATTAGTGACTGTGTATCATTACTGAATGTGACATAAGAACAAATCCCCAATACATTGGTTTCCTCTACCTGCKGAAAAAAATCGTTTAAAATAAAAAATATGGATTTTAGGATCTCAAMAGACTTTAACTAAGTCCTGCTCCAGCTATATGGGGTCAGATACTTTTTGATTTAAAAGCCTATGAGTTGTATTTTTCTCTACTATGTAAAGCCATTGACTTTAGAGCTCTTGACTGACGGGACCAAGTCCCCTGCAGTTGGATCCTAAGCTCTTTACCACCTATTCTGGGCTACCTATTCTGTTTTTTTTTTTTACTTTCTTGCTCTCTTGGCAGCTCTTGAGTCTTTACCAAACTGGCAGCTGCAATGGCTACTGGTGTCTGTGAAGGTTATTAGGGCAGGATGCAGCTCCAGTGCAGAGCAGCAGCTCAACACAGAGAGACACGTTATGTTCTTGGTGAACTGCTCTAAGCTTCTGATACTTTTAGATTTTTTTTTGGTTTCTTCAGGAGATGTCCAGCACCCTGGCAAACTACAGCTCACTTACATTAATCACAGGTACGCTTCTGATGTTGCTGCCACCAACAAATGAGACAATATTGGGCTAGATAGATCTTGTCTAACCTGATACTGCTGCTTTTATCTGCTGCAGTACAAGGTGACCTTGTACACTCAGTGTGTACTGGTTTAAATTTCACTGAGAAGTTGACCTGTGGCTTTATAGGAAAAGCATTTTACATGTACAGATTCCTCAAGTGTCATTTAAGTGTCTCACTTCCATAAGAATTATTGATTTGGTGGGAATTATCTAGTCCCAGAAGAAATAAAAATGAGGTAATGCATAATACCTATTTGACAAAAGAAAACCTCTATATGCTTTACATTTAAAATGGTCGACTATAAAAAAACCACGGTCATGAAAAGCGCTTCCCTGCTTTAATGGCAATAAAGTAATAAAATTGATATGCGGAATTTGTGATTTTAAGTAACCTCCTTCCTGCTTTGTTCTGAAAACACTGACTGCAGCAGCCATGCAATAAGCACCAACCCTCTTTCCCGGAAACTTGTCACAGTACTTAAAACACACATGCGAGTTTTTTCCCTGCTTCATTGAATGCAGAAAAAAAAAATAACAGAGAAGAGCTACAGTGCAAAATGCTTTGAGACATAACACTGAAGCAGCGAGGCACTGGGCATCTATTCCGAGAAACCTTGAGAGTTTATCAGCACGAGGGAGAAGCAATCCCAGCTCCATTTACCAGAGCCACTAGGTGTCCCTGCTAACCTACAGCACCAGAGGCGGTGCCAAGTCCTGCTGGAAGATACAAACACACTTCATAAACCTGTCAAAAAAAAAAAAAAAAAAAAAAAAAAAAAAAAAAAAAAAAAAAAAAAAAAAAAAAAAAAAAGAAAGAAAATCGCTCTGCCAAATCAGGCAACTGCTCTTCGCAGCATCATCTGCCCAGCTGTGCATCACTTCGTCGCATTGCCTATTACTTTTACCTTGCAGGCTTTCAGGGGTGCAATACTTGCAGGCAAGGTCAGTCAGTACTCTAGTCAACTGCATTGTTTCCTGTTCATTAAATAAACCAGGTATGCCCTTGGCAAATGTGTTTGGAGACTGGAAGCTTTCTGAAACCACAGAGTTCTCAATCAAAAGCCAGCAAGTTCTCTGTGGTGTCCATAGCATTGGGTGCATCAAAATGAATAATGCAGCATTATTGAAAAGGTCACAGATGCTGTTCTTTTAGCACTGACTAAGAGAAATATATTAAGGTACNTTTTTACAATTCTCTTCTTTGAAAGCATATGATATGATTTAAAATCTCATTTCTGGGAAGGGACAGTTTTTGCAGTAAATCAGATGGAGATTTAGGGACTCTTCAAGCAACTGTGAGAGGCTGCAGCATTATTTTAAAAGAGCTTTTTTCACACTCAAATAAATAACATATTTATTATTAGGATTATTGGGAACAGTGTTCACCCAGTGTTGCACTTCCAACCTTAATTATTCTATGATTCTATGTTTGTTCTGTCATTGAAACAAAGAGATGTTTACTTTTTGAACGTAATGTAATTTCATGCCGTCGTAGATAACCCCCTCTAGCTTGTTTTTTTACAAATTAGAGCTTCACAAGACCAAATATTTTATTCACAGGTTGCACTAGGTCTATTTTGGACCTAAGCATGAACTCCTTTCTTCTCTAGCAAAGTAAAAAACCCATGAAAACCCCACCCCCTGTCCCATGCAAACAGAAAGACTGCAAACAGTYTCTTTCCCTAAAATCTTTTGCATTATTTATGTTGCCCAAAATGCCTGGGCATGATGGTACCTCACTGAAATTACAGTTTGACTGTCCTACATATATATGAGCTGGGATTTCTACCAGCTGGAGTGGTTCCCTCTGTGATGCATCACTATCTTTTCCTAAACAGAGAGGGTTTATTTTATAAGTATAATAAATCATGTTACACTGCAATAGGAATAGTTCTGCCAGAAAGATGAAATTACAAAAACCCCTTGCAGTATAACACAATAGGATGCTAGACCCCACCCCACAAAAAAGGAAAAAAGATAACGCTCAGTAGTTTGTTGAAAATCTTATTGCAGAGCATTTTAAAATCTACGTATTAGTTTAACACAAATTATATTGTTGAGATTTTTTTTACCAAAAATACTTCAACGGTAGGTTTCCTGCTGGCTTTTTTGGGTCCCACTTTTATATGGTCATATGGTTTTAACTATTCAGGTCTTTGATACCAGGCCTCAGAAGATAATCTGCTCCTTATTACTCGCTAGTGATAAGTCTTACTTCTACATTGTAATTCATCCACTAGAAAACCTCCTCATTTTCATTAGCAAAATATTTTTGCACTAAGTTTTATGTGGAAATTCTAAAGAAATTCAGTATGGTTTTCACAAGGTTCAATTACTGACTTCCTCTAAAACCTTAGAGCCCTTTAAATCTCCCAGGTAGTATGGCTTAATGCTGTGGGTATAAAAGCAAAAAACACATTAGATTTTTACTCACTACTGTTGGTTGCCCTCTTGCCCCTCATTAATGTATGTACAAGAGTTAAAAGCAATGGAGATAAGTGCTTAATGAATGTTATCAGGTTCTCAGTACCGACTTTATACAACAGATGTTCTTAGGCAAAATAAGAGTACTTAAATATTTTAGGAATCACTATTATTTATGAAAAATTTAGTCCATTACCTACTTAGGTTGAGGGTGATTTAGAGCCAAGGTTAGTGGTAYTGTTCCGCTCCTGACAGATATTTATAACCCAGCAGGCTGTTGTRATACTCCTTTGTTTAACAATATATTTATAAATTTTATAAACAATTCGCACTCTTTATAAAGAATATATTTATGGCAATAAGAGGGAAACAGCCTGGTGCAGCCTGCCCTACCATTGGCCAGGGCTGTCCTCTTGATTCGTGGCCCACATTCATGTGTTGCTGATCCTGGACCTTTAGAAAGAGTATTTTAACTGCAAGGCTATCAAGTGCAACTAAAACTCAGTTCAGAATGTTTAGTAAGAATAAAATAAACCAATAAAGAATRGGATGAAATCTCAGCAGATGGGTGAACACAACAGCTAACAAGGCCTCAGTGTAGCATGCATCAACACAATAGAAAGGAGTCCTTCTGGGAATCCACTTTAACATGGCAAAGAAAACTCTTAGCCTTGACACAGAGGAATTGTTGTACAAACATCAGGCTCAGAAGCCTTTGTTTTTTTAACTTTTCCCTTTCTGTCCTTTTGTTTTGCTGTTCCAGTCAACCACAGTAAGGGATGATTGACAGCCTCCCAGTGATGCTGTGTTTCAAAGATCAGTCAGGTTTCTAGGGTCTTCACCGGACCAGCTCTGTGGGAAGGGACCAAGATATATGGAAGGGCAGGCCAGTGTCTGCAGGAGGCAATCCTTCTGCAAGAATAAAGCTGCATAATAAGAAACAACAGGATGCAACAGGAGAATAAAATAGCAAAGAGAAGAGATGGAGGGGGAAATAAAATTGAAGCAAAAACATAGTAACACAGGATAGTCTATGACCAAATAATAGAGGAGCTGGGGGAAAAAGAGGGTTAGAGAGAAAGGGATGCCTGTTCTCCTAAAATTCAAGATCAGAAGAGAAGGAAGGATATAAACGATGAAAGAGACTGCATTTTTACAGGTTCAAGATTTCGTTTATTACTCTGTTAGACAACATATTGCTGTTCTATGTAACTTAATAATTATCCATAATAAAATAGGACTTATCAAGRTAGCTAAATTAAACAAAAAAGAATACTCTTAATAGCGGAGTGTTAGTGGCAAAATCTGTATCTCAAAYAGAAGAAAAATCATGTTAATTCTTTTCATTGAACAACAAACCTTTGCAGGCTGAGAAAAAGGGTGGAGTCTCATAGCAAGGCCACAGGGATGTGCAGAAGGTTTTAAGGCTCAGACTGGGATTCAGGAAATACAGGCACATATMTGGCCTCTGTCACTGATGCTCAGCTCGGGTCAGAGTCATTCTCAGTTCCTAGTCTCGTGTCACTCGCATTTCTTCAACACTGCCTTCCTCTCACCACTTCCCTCATTTGTGTAATTGATCTGTAAGCCCTTTGGGAACTGACAGCCTCTTACCATGAGAGTGTGAACTGCTGACAGCCTTTTAGCTCTCAGTCAAGTGTTAACTGCTGCCTCTTCACAAACCCATAACTCACACAAAAACTACTTTTGATTTTCTCTCTGCTCAGCATATTGCACTGGATGGCAGTGGACGGCAGAGCAGTACTATGGTCCCGTGTGTGTGCCGCGTGTGTGCAGGTGGAGGCATATTGCTTTGTGTGCTGACCAGCTACATCCAGCCTCTCCTCCCTTGTTTGTTTTTGGCAGTCCTGGCTCTCCTCCTTCCTGGCTCTCCTCCTCCTTCACGTGGTGGGAGCAGACCAGAGCTGCTGCAGCCAGCTGAGAATTGGGGAAGGGATGCCTGACTGCACCAGGGTGTGGCACAGGGAGGGACATGATTCCCTCTCACGCAGCGTATTTCTYCATGGCTGAGGTCCCGTGTGAGGAGTCATGACGGCTGGCTAGGTAAGGAATGTGGAGAGAAACATCCCTTCCCTATCCATAGATACTTTAAGTTCCAAGAAACATTACACGTCCTGTTCTTACACAAAAACATCTTCAGTGTTAGTGGTGTGAAAAGCAAGTAGTGTTGTAATTTGCAAAATGTAGCCTAAATCATAAAATAATAGAGCATCCTGAGTTGGAAGGAACACATAATAACTATTGAGTCCAGCTCCTGGCCCTGCACAGGACATCCCCAAGGGTCACACCATGTACCTGAGAGCACTGKCCAAATGTTTCTTGAGCTCTGTCAGGCTTGGTGCTCCCCTGGGGAGTCTGTCTTAGGGCCTGACTATCCACTGGGGGAAATATCTGCTACTGATATCCAGCCTAAACATTACACAACTTCAGGCCACTCCCTCAGGTCCTGTCACTGGTCACAAAAGTGAAGAGATCAGTGCCTGCCACTGCTCTTCCCCTCACCAGGAGCTTGTAACTGCAGTGAGGTCTCTTCTCAGTCTCTTCCAGGCTGAACAGACCGAGTGACCTCATACATCTTCCCCTCAAGGCCCTTCACTATCCTTATAGTCCTCTTCTGGATGCACTCTAATAGCTTGATGTCTTTATTACATTGTGGCACCCAAAACTGCCCCCAGCACTTGAGGTGAGGTTGCCCCAGTGCTGAGCAGAAATGAACAATCAGATTATTTCTGAAGTTTTTTAGACTCTGTTGTTTAGTTTCACCAAAACTAGTGTTGCTCTTGCTTTTGGAGATTTAATAATTAAGTTTCTCTGCACTTTCTGAAAGATTTTAAAATGGGGCTGAAGTAGCAGCAATCTGACCATATGGAACTGAAGGCTAATATAAAGGATAGATGGAGAAAAAAGGATGTGAAAAGAAATCCATGAGCATGAGGAAAAGAACTCACATAAATTTAAATACTTTATACAGCCAATAACTAGAAAAATTATAGAATTGCATTTGAGATTTAGATTTTATCAAAAGCATGTCAAAGAGTACAGCAYAGCAAGAGTTTCAGGAGGAAATTTAAATATATAGTCAATGTAGGAGAAGTTGTTGCATGGGTTCTAGTGTATATTCAYTTTCTTCCTGTTTAAAATACTTTACTTTCCTATGTGCATCTCAGTGTGGCTTGCAGTGAGAAGTCACAGTGTTTCTACGTGTGATAAGAGAGCACATTCTGTCTCAAACCTCTGTTCTCTTCAAAATGAAAACACCTATGCCAGATTATAAACACCAGCCCGTGTTTAGGCACCAACAGTCACTTATATATCTGCAGTGATAGGTGAGTTCAATGTCCTGCTGGTAACACTGGTCAAGGTATAAAAAATCCACATCTGCCACACAYCACAAAGCAGTGGTGCAGACATGCAGAACTTCTCTCCAGCCTCCTATTTTGACAGAGCCCCTTCAATAAGAATATTATGCTTAGTTCAGAAAACTGATTATAACTTTGATTGCAAGTAATGATTTGGTATCATTAACTATATGTTTTTTCTCAAAATGCACTGGCAGAAAATCTGCAGCACAGGCAGCAGTTTCTTATGAGCAAGGTCAGCAGAACTAAACATCCACAGGGTAAGGACATATGAGCGAGGTGAGCTATCATCCCACTATCACTATGCCAGTCACATATGATGGTGTTATCTTTAGTAGCATGCCTTTTAATTGAAACTTGTTTCTCCATCACTTCCATTATTTTGGTTTTTTTTAGTTTCAAAAGCCAAGAAAAATGTAAATAAGTATTGAGAAGGAGTTTCACATGCATAAATATACAGATATATATGTAAATATGTAAAGGGACACCTAGTTTATCAACCTGACGGTCTCCTCTCAGGAGATTCTCTCCTCAATTCTCCAARTGTCTTGAGGTTTGCAAAATTGATCATTTTCAATTTAGCTAAGTATTTTTAGTCTAATTTTATGAGACTACAAGATCAATCTATTGTGCTACCACAATTTTCCCATGTCATCTTCAGACWGGAGAAGATCATGGAGATGCATTTACCTAGAAGATAACTGACATAATCTGAGAATGCCTTTCTCTGTGAATCTCTGCAATGGAGTTTAGCCCACAAAATGAAAAATGAGGAATGGGCTTTGCTGCAATATTTGAAATCCCAGATGTAGAGGCCCAGTCTTCTGGAAGCCAGGGTCACCTTGGTAGCCCTGATATCATCAACATACACAGTCATGAGTGCCAAACTGAAATAGATCTTCCCAGAAGATGGGATAACGGAGTATCAGTCAGAGCTCCTTCTACACAGATGTCTCTTAGAAGATTAAATGCACAATGATGCTTCCTCAGACTCTCTGTTATAATCTCACCGACCTTCCACTAATTTTAATAGGTCTGACAAGAGCTTTCTGTGTTAATACTCCAGTGCTTTCTTCCCATCCCTTCTTTCACACTCTCACACGCCCTTTGTGCCATGCTCAAAATAAGAGATGCTGCTAGTGTTGTGCTCAGAGCCCAGACTGCAGATGCCAGGCTGCAAAAATCTGCATACACTGATTGTGTATACAAAGGAGCGTATCCCCAGATCATGTGAAAAGAAGGAAACCCATTGCATCCTACAGATCTGTGCTGTTTTCCTAGATAGGAATTCTGCTTCTCTATCACTTGCTATCACAACAAAACACATTAAATCAGTATGTCCTATTTTATAAAGGAATTAATTTTGCCTTGCAGGGATTCAAAAGTCTAAAGAAAATACTCTCCTATTATCATRTTTTTACTTCTCAAAATAAAGTCCCATACAATTTACAGCTGATATCTTAGTGTCTTTGTAACCAATATATTCATGCCAGCAATCAGATCCATGAATATTTTTGTGTTTAATAGGTATAATTTCCATGAATCACTAATGGAATCAGTAGGAGAGCATAATATGCATGCAAAAAAAATGAGGTGGTGCCCTTCAGAATCCTGGAGGGATTTCGTCAGCACWAACCAGTCTGTTTCTTTGCTTTACAAAGCCAGGGGTTTTCTCATGAGTAGGAATTTCACAGCAATCTGCAATGCAGCTCTGGGAGGGCACACTGGCATTTTATTCATCTTTTGTGAACAAAAGATTTAATTAAAAAAAAAAAGTCAACGGTTTTACTAAACTAAAACTTAGATATAAGGAAATAAAGCTGTTTCTTAGACTAGAAAAACATCAAGCACTTAATACAGCCATTTTTTCTTGCAAATTTAATGCAAGGTAATTGAGAATAAATGCTCACGTCCTGTGTTGGCTCTAGAAGGTTGAATTACTGGAAAGAGAATTTATTCATTTAATGCTCTAAGAAGTAACCAGTACCTCATCACAAAGAGAAAAGGGTAAGAAAAATTCAGTCACAGTAGACTTTCATTTCAGTTATAAACTGTGAGCAAGATTCAGTKCTTTGATTTTCCTAGAGCTCCACATTGACTTTAATTGACTTTGGATCAAGGATTACACTAAGCCTCTTCATGTCCAGTGTTTATAGATCACGCTCTGCCTGTGAGGCATAATCATATACATTCAAAAGGGCTCATCACTGCCTAGTGATGCCTGCAGGTAATGGGCAACATTTTCTCTTCCCCTAATACTTACAAGGTGAGAATCAGCAGTAAACTCTTCCTTTTAATTATCCGTATCTTTCTATCCTGTTTCTTGCCACTCATAAAAAACTCCTCCCTAATAACGGACACTGCCAAAGGACTCTTATGAACATTAGTTGCAGATCTTCAACAATCCAGTAAAGGAAAATGAGTCTCTACTTATTTTCCCAGCTGACAGAACCTCCGTTACAGGAGGAACACTTATCCATAAGATTTCCCTGCCACACTTCACTCATACAGAAAAAGACAAAAATTTGCTCCCATTTGAGTGCACAGTGGCTTAACCATTGCTCCTTTTCAGTTCAGGTGGGTTGGTKGAATATACCAAGAGTCAGTAAAACATGGAAATCACCAAGAAACCTTGGCATTTCCATTATAATGCAGTAGATTAGGAAAGCTGAAAMCATCTTTTGGTGTAACAGGAAAGGAAAAAAAGCATCTTACCTGAAACTTGACATGATATATATTCTCACTTGTAAGAATGAAGTGACCACACATCACATGACTACACATCACACAAAAATAAGAATTATTTGGAGGAGAGGAGAAACTGAAAAGTGTAATTAACTAAGGGAACTGATTTCTTTARAAGCCCAAATAATTTAGTACTGATAAAATAAACACTCAGAATGATCCTAAGRTTTTTGGAAAAGAAGGAAGGGCTCCYCAGACTCTTCCCCTGCTCTAGCATAAGGTCCCTCTCACAGAASAGAGTCTTCCATGAACTTCTTCAAAGAGATTCCTTCCATGGGCTGCAGCTCTTTTTGAACTGGTTGAGCTTGTGTCTGTCCCATGGTGTTGTCCCTCAGGAGGGGACTGTTCAATAGGACACTCCTGCAGGATCCCAAACCCTACCAGGGAACCCGCTCCAGCCTGRACTCATTTCTCCATGGSACCAGTGGTCCTGCCAGRAGCCTRCAGGATCACAGTCTACTTCAGGCATCAACCTGCTCCAGCCTGGGAGTCCTCCATGGGCTGCAGGATGATCTCTGTCTGCTCCACCCTGGGTCTCCACAGACTGCAGGGGCACAGCCTGACYCATCATGGTCCCACTATCCAGCTCTTGCCATGCAGACCCAGTAAAACAGCGTATGTACAAAGCTGGTGAGTGCTGCCTGTGTTTTCCAAGACAGAAGATCTGATGAATTAGCAGGTGGAATTCCACAGCTCACTGTCTATTTAAAGACATGTCTGCAACACAGCAAAGGAAYAGCAATTAAAAAGACCTTTTCTACTGTTATCCATTACTCTTACACAGTTGACCTTTTTGTGATAGCAGCATAGAAGATGTCTGAAGTAATCGCGATTACATTGTCATGTTTAAGCTCCTTTTACCACAGCTTTCTGAACATCATCTTCCATTTTGCTAAGGAAGTAAAGATGGATAGGATTATTACCAGCTCTCTAGGCCAATCCATCAGTGGCACCTGTGGAGTTATGTCAAAAAATTAATCTTGTGTCTGAAATTAGTCATAAATGAAAGATTTATTCAAATAATCAAATAGTGTATTGTAAACATACTACTTTCAAAAGCAAATCACTTACAAGAAATCAGCTACTAAGAGATTCACATTGCAAGGTTACCTGACAATTTTGTACAAATGAGTRTTCCTGATATGCAGGTATTCTAAAGACTCATCAAATTAGGAATTCAGTTCAAGCACCGACATTGCACTGCATTTAATGAATGAGGTGGGAATAAAAAGGGATAAATTGGGGCACCCGTAAGATAACTATCCTGTGCAAATGGAATTTTAAAATATGAGAGGTGCATAGAAGAGAAGAGAGAACACACCATAAAATTTACATWAGATGGCTTGTTTGTGCTCATTATAAAGAAAATAAAATACATATAGCATGAATGCAAATCACTGCTTCATGAAAGCTGAAAAGTAAGAGTTTCTGCTAGCTGCCATACACAGCTACAAAGCTGATGAGTGTCTGGTCCCACTGCATGCAAGACTGATGTTGTGGACTGACCCTGGTATACCAGTACCCAGAAAAACTCAATCACTACCCTCCTCAGCTGAACTGGGGAAAGAAAATCAACCAAAGGCCTGTGTGTTGGGATAAGGATAGGGAGATATTGCTCACCAGTTGCACTCATGGACACAACAGATTCAATTTCTAATCTAGTCAGAGTGTGGCAATGAGAAATAAAACCAAATCTTAAAATCACCATCACCCCAGCCCTTYCTCCTTCTGTGGCTCAAATTTACTCCTGATTGTCTCTATGTGCTCCCAACCAGTGGCACAGGAGGACAAGGACTGGGGGCTGCAGTCAGTTCATCACATACTGTCTCAGATGCTCCTGTYCCCTCATCACACTCCTTCCCTGCTCCAACACAGGGGTCCTCCCACAGCTGTCCTTCCCAAACTATTCCAGTGTGGGTCTTTTTCATGGGCTGAATTCCTTGGGAGGGGCGCAGCTGCACCATGGTCTGCACAGGGGCTGCAGGGGAATCTCTGCTCCAGTGCCTGCAGCACCTCCTGCCTCTCCTTCTTCACTGGCCTTGGTGTCTGCGGGGCTATTCCTCTCACTTATTCTCAYTCCTCCCTTCTGTGATGCCAATTGCTGTTTCACAGTTGCTTTCCCCTTTCTTCAGTGTGTTATCACTTTTTGAGATAAGGATTTGCCACAGCCTTATCTTGGGGCTTCCAGCAGCTCCTCACAGAACCCTCCTGCTCAARCCCTCCTGCTACCAGGACCAACCCAATACAGACAGTTCTCCAAGAAAAGCTGAAATGAAAATAGAAAAAAGGAAAACACTAGAGAAGTGTCAGGAAATCCCTAGATTTTTAGTCAAACGTGGAAAACAGCTGACACAAGGGATAGATGGTCTGTTTTGCTGTACTAATTTTAGCTTGCAGACTTTGGAAAAAATCGTTGCTAATTTCTAAGGGTTTTTTTGCAATACAATCTTTTTTTTTTTTTTTTCCAATCATGCATGCAAACTGGAACAGCACACTGGATGCAGACCAGAATGAATCCAACAGATAACAGATAATGAATGGCARAGTGGAAAGTACTAGATTGGTTAGCATAAATTTGGAGAAAATTAGAATAATATATGATTTCCCTTAAAAGACATATAGAAGTGAATGCAATAATCCTATCAATAATGTCAATTCACTTGATTTTTTTTKTAATTGTGAGTGTTTGCAAAAATATCTTTAAACTTTTATTTGGCAGATTGCTCTGCAGAATCATGTTTCTTGTGAAATGGATGGSTACAGCTAACTGATTCTCAGAAAACTGACCCACTAGGCAAAGATTCTGAACTAGGTCACAGAAATATAACCTTTTTTTTTTTTCTGAATGAAAATAAATATATTGTAAAGTGTTACTGGACCTGTCTGGGACATATCCTGAAACAATGTACACCTTGTGTGTAAAAAGGAATAAGGCTAAAAGAGATTTTTTGCCTGCATAACAAACAGAACTTGAGATGCAGTTAGGAAAGTCTTGCAAATACTTAAAGAAGGAAGCAGAAAATACTAGCAGAGAAAACTGACCTTGTGAAGGCCTTGTAATATTTTGTCCTATTTTCTATCCTTAGTYCCTGGATACTTTCTTTTGTAAGTGAAGTGCCCATAGGTGCATATGCAAGTAAAAAAAATCTATTTTTTTCTTTTTTTTTCCCCCCCAGAATGTATCTAGCAAATGTAGATTTTCTGGAGAAGATCTATTACTAGAGGGGTATCTATCTGATCATCCCAAATCAAATTATTTAATCTTTCTTTTTCCTTTCTGCTTTTGTGACCTTTTGTAATACTTACAGCAGGAGGAGGTGAGAAGTAATAAAAATCAAGTGAGAAGATGATTTTTTTGAATTCTCAGTGCTCTTTTTACAGTACTGTTCCATCAAGACTTATTGTCCCAGCTGTAGTTAAAATAATTACAGAGCAATTACAGTCTAATGAGGAAGAATGGTGCAATCTACTCAAAATGAATAAGAGAGAGAAAGTAGTATTCCTTGGGACTGATAAAACCAGCTTGTATGCATGTCACCAGCCTGGAAAGACAACAAGAAATCTACTGCATTTGGCAGCTAAAAGCATCAACCAGTGCTAAATATTTTCTACACACAGGGAGACAGTTCCTGCTTCTAAGAGCTGTCCTTAAAAACTGAAACACTGGTGCAGAGACTCTATGGTACGTTTCATAAAAGCAATTTAATTTTACATTTTCCCCTTTTATATTACTTAAATCCAAAAAGTAGGGAGAGTAATAARATTTTCAAAGGTTTTATAAAAACCTGTGATTTCATGACTTATATTTGCAAGGATGGACTCTGAACTAAGGAAGTGATCTCACATTGACTAGAGGGGAGAAAATGAAAACAGGGAGGATTGTCTGACTTTCAGGAGGTCTTCAGTTCATAAGAGCTGAACATCCTGCTGGAGACATGATTATTGTTTGCAAATCATTTGGAGTGTGTGCACACTGCCARCTACAATACAGTGTTGAGGTACTTGATCTGGCTCTCATCTGGGTAGAAGCACAGTTAAAATTAAGGGCAGACTTTTCAAAGCTATGGTGCAGCTCCTAAGTGCAAATTTACTTTAGTCAGACAGTGATTTTTGCTCACTTTCAGGGCTCATTATTCAGTGCAGCTGACAATCTGTATCATTGCAGATACAAACTRTTATCTTGCTACTAAACTTGTAAATCATGTTTGCCCACCCGCTTTGGATAAAGGAAAAGTCTCATGTAATACAAGGGAAACCTCTTTTCTAGTTCGACTCAACAATTTACAGCAGTTTTGCTCTCCAATTAGCATTCAGTTCAATTTCTAAATATAGGAAAAACACTGCTAAATTGATGAGTTTCTGGATGAAGCCCAGGTTTTTAGGAATGGTAAAGCAATAAATCTGAAGTTATGGTGATGCTACTGTTGTGCACTGCAGATGTAAATCCCAGCCTCCCCTCCTAGCTCTTCCCTTCTGCTCTCCTGAAGGTTTTTTTTTTTATTCTGCTCTTCTTTGGATCATTATTTCTTATCTCCTGAATATAAATTGGCTGTGCATTCCCTTGTGGTTGCATTTTAACACACCTCCTGGACATCCAGCAGAGCAGAAGCAAAACCCAACAATGAGGAACACTAAAAGCTGTAAATATCTAAATCACTTGCGGTCAAAAGTGACTGTGGTGCATTCTCAGCATTTCATTTGAAACAGATCATGCAGACACCCCAATAATTAAATAATTTACTTACTGGGAGTTACAGCAATTGGTAATGATCAAGACATTGCACAATCAGCAGGCTGTACTCATTTGTTCTGCTGCTTAACATCACCACTGTGAGAACAACATTGTGTATTATGGCTCACAGGCAGTAATCATTTTATGTAACATGAGGATTTTTTCACTCAATTGCTTTCATGCTTTAGGCTGATGAGAATAATCATCATGCAACAATTACTTGCACCTCTACAGATGATGCTCAAGAGTTCAGGTCATTGAATGTGCAGTATATGCATTTTTATTGGGGTACATGTTGTCCTTTTGCACCTTTCAAGGGAAAAGAATACAAATCTAGATCACTGCTTTCTTTTCCCCTGTGCTGAGAACCCTTAATAAAATCAAAATTCTAACAATGTCCAGAAGAAGGACATCTTCARTTCTGTGAAAAAATTCAGAAGCTAAAGACAAGGTAATGGATTAGGTATGCAATTTTGATTTACCAACATGTTCAGAAATGAGATAGCTAAATTCACTGGGCACTGACTTGACTTCAGGATTTATTTATGAATAATTCAAGATGTACTCATTTTWATTATAGGAGGCTGAAAATACTCCAGTAATCTTTTCAGCAAATAGGTATGTTAAAAACTGTATTATTCCATGCACTCACCTTTTGGTCTGCTAGTAGCAGCTGACCATAAATACACATCAAATCTCCAAAGGTTTGCACCTCATGTCCAATTCAGCAGTCAAAATAATGGTACATGAGCTTGCAATTGATACTGTAAGCAATTTTTTTCTCAAACAATGGAGACAATACATGCATGAGGTTGAGAAGTACTTAACTGAAAAGATGATTTGAGAGTAGGGGGGTCATAATTTAACTTCATATAGAGGCAAATTTACATAGAAACATTTTCATCCTGGAGAATTCCAGGCTAGGCTCTGCAAAAATCCATCGATTCAATTTACTCTAAAAATTCAAAGTTTTAAGATAGGTGAGATCCATGAAGGCAGATATCTCGGGTAAGGCAGCAATGGATTTCACAGGGTACTCAAAACCACTTCATAGTTTATTTTGTATATAATAATGTACTTATTGTGCTTAATGTACTATATATACTAATGTATATAATAATAATAATGTATATAATAAGTATATAATGTATGTAATAAGTATATTTTGTTCTCTTCACTCTTTGTCCTAATTTCCCTCACATGGGTGCAAAGAAAGAAGTKATATTAACATCTCTAAATTTTAATATAACGTGCATATGATTTTGTGGCAAAGAAATTCAGGAATTAATATTTCTAGGTAATGGGTCATCATGGAAAGAGATACAGAAATGACATAAAAATCTAAGTCAAAACTGAATTTGTTGCAAAATAGAAGAAGATGAAAGAAAATGAAAGTGGAAGTATAGGTRGAAATTTGACAATATATGGACTTGAAAATATGATCAAAAACCTTGAAAAATGAAAAAAATGTCAGAGTCTAATATAGGAGCCTTTCTACAGTGGTGATATTTGGAGCACCTGGGAGAACAACATCTGAGAATCTCAGCAGAAGACTGGTGTGCAGGCCATGGTGATGAGAGAAAAGCCACTTAGACAGTGGTGAAGGATAAGAAAATAATGGTATTTAAGGGGAAAAGAAGGAAGAAAGAGCCCGGCTGACTTGACGGTATGGGAACAGCCGAGGACATAAATGGCAGGTGTCAAATCAGGTCTTTTCTGTAATGATGGCATTAAGATGTCAGTAACCAAGACAACTTTCTTATCACAAAGAGGTTACATAGCCACAGGAAACCATAACAAAGTGACAATAACACAGAATAAATTACTTTCTTAAATTGCAGCATACTGAAAACTTTTTATTAGGCTGCAYAAATGAGCAATCTCTCTGTGCTAGTGTTAACAAATAGATATTTTGTATATATAATCCCGTTCATACACTCACCCTCCTGCTGCTGCCCAAGCTAATCTCGATTTCTGATACGTCCTGACCTTGTGCTGGCCACAGCTATCATGACTAGGGCCTGTGTGAATTCTTGTGACAGTTAATTACAAATGAAAAATATTACGAAGCATTAAACACCTGACTTTTTAATGCAACTCCTTCTTCATAACTGGGTCCACTTTTTCTAAAGTCTCAAAGATGAATAAGTCATGTCAAGTCTTTCTAGTTTTATTACCTGTTCAGASAGAAAAAAAATGCTCTGCTATTCAGAGGACAACATTTTGAACTTCAAATAGTGTACTGAGTAGACAGTATTTATTAGGGGCAAGGTGAGATGGAGAGAAAAACAGAGACATCTATAATCATGGGAAGGGTACAAAGTGAAAATCCAGCAACCCTATTCAGACTGAAGAGCAGTCTGCACAAGCATGAAATTATACATGTCCCAGTGAGAGTGACCCAAACAGTGRCTGCATTCATGGCACCTGTTTGATGGCATCATATTTTTTCAGATTTCAGATAGCTGTTATTTTGTAGAGACAGTCTGGTCTTTTTATGCTCTTTTCTGCCACACCTGATTAGTCCCATTGAATGAGAGAAATAAATCCAGTCTTCTACAATGCTAGGCTGTTACCATTGCATAGGAATGATAATCATCCATCACAGAAAATCCATATAAAGTTGATATTAGGCGTTCTAAAACAATTTGGCAATAAGATTGGGCAAGGTTGTATCTTATTGTAATCCACCTGCTCCCAGCATTCTCCTGTTCCTACAAAGACAGTCAATCACRGAGATGGAGTAGAGAAGCTACTAAATTTCTGTTGGTGAGCAAGGCCCACAGATCAGCAGAATACTGCTTCTGAGCAGGTTAAATGAAGAATGTAACAGTAAACCTTAGAAAGAAGAAAGCGTGGAGATGCTGCAAAGACACAAGAATATTTAAACTGTGTTTTCACTGGAACATATAAGTAGTATAAATGGCCAATTGACATTTTAGGTAGTGAGAGAAAAACCCCAAATCTAAAGGAAATTCCTCTGGAAACACCACACTTTAGGATGAGTCTGGCTGTAGGTTTCTTTGACAATACACTGTTCACAGCCCACCCTGCATTACATATGACACTTTGCTTTCTCCCTCTTTTCCACAGTTTCTCAGCTGAAAATAGCTGAAAACTCAAGTGCTAGCACTGAAGRAGTGCTGTGAAGTAACGAATTGCTCTAGCAACACTACTATATTAATTTTTTGATTAATGAAATAATTATATTGCCATGGTTTAATAAAAGAAWGTGATATAGAGTGTAAGAAGACAATCACAGAAATGAAAGCAGAGGTTTCTTTTGTAAACTAATGGCAGGTACTCATAYATCAGTGTTCACCATTTTAATTGAAAACGAAACAAAACAACTCTTCAACAGAAAAGCCTTATTTCTTCTAATGATGACACTTGAAATTATTTTATAAGTAATCTGTGTATTTTTATGCATAACAAAACTCAAAAAACTAAAAACCAAATAAACACTGAACCAAACCAAAAATCCCTCAAAACAAAAACCAAAAAGAGCACCACCACCACAAAAAAAAAAAAAAAAAATCAAAACATAAATATGGCAGTATATAACATGTATTATGTATTATGAGGATAATATGTATTATGATGTCATCAACTTGTCAAAAAAAAAAACAAAAAACAACCTTGAAATATGAAACTCAGTGTTACCATACTAAGTCATAGATTGGAACATCAGTGAGGATAAACATCTACTTTCATTCATTAATGTATGAGAAATCCCTTCTCATTTTTAAATTTCTATGTGGATTTTTTAAAAATAATTACTTGAATGCAAAGCCCATGTTAACTTGTTTCTACTATGTCAATTGGAATTTAAATTCTAAAGAAGACAGGGACTGTTATGGCCTTTTAATCAGATTCTGTTCTATCCTCTGAAYTCCAGCAAGACAAATTTCTTAACATATTTTACATCCCAAGAGAGGAGGTTAGGCTCTGCCACTGTCCTGTGCTAGCTTGAAATAGCTCTGATGCAGGTAGGGCACAGTTATCTTCAGAGCTGGGCTGAGAATAGCAGAGAATTTACTGAATTGTCTGAACCTCTTTTCAGATTCAGGTTTTCTGAAACTACTGCCAAATCTAGGATAATCTTAAACTTTAGTGCAGGTAAATTTAAAATTCTGTCAGTTTTAGTTTCATTACATATTAAAATATTTAAGTAGATTTATCTACAGTTTGATAATCAGTAGCTAGATTTTGGGAGACTACCCCAAAAGTATTGAGCATCAACCCTTGCATTAAAATTCTTGTTGCTCCTTTGGTATTTAGGTTTTATACTCCTCAGGCTACACACTCTTCTTTCACAAAACCAAAACAGATGGTGTGTGAAACATATTTCTCTTATCTTCACTTCACAGGTGTTAGAATGGACACCAAGGTAAAACAAATACTTGTTTCAAGGTCCTGAAGAAAGCCTGCCTTTCAGCCCAGATATCTTTATTTTTGAAATTTTTGAAGTACAGTGTGATAATAAACTCATTTTTATCATTATTTGAGTGATGTTCTGCTCTTACCAGTGTTACTTCTTTGGTTTTCTAGAGAAAAGACATTCAAAACAGCCTCAGTGTTTTAAAAGTGCTGGAATCGGCAAACCTAGAACTCATCTTTTTTTGCTTTGCTACTTTTGGGAAAAAAAAAAGACAATGAAAGCAAGAGATCTGTGAACTGTGACCAGTGAATTTGTCCTGAGTGCCCTCTTCTGATTTGTTCTTCAGAGAGATTTGTGTAACTGGACTGATAGAACTTTATGTGAGCTGGCAGGACCTCGTGGTAACATAGGCTTTGAGCTGGTGACTTTTACTGCAAAAATCTGAGTTCAGATTTGATCCAATGAATATTCTAAACTGGGCATAGACCCAATTAGTTCTTAAGTTTTCTAAGATCCTAGATGAACCAACTGGGAAAACACAAAGTGCTCTCCCATTTATTTATTTATTTGATTATTTACTTATTTACTTGGATAATCTTTTGAAAGCTTTTAAGCCAATTTAAACTCAGTGTTGAGACTTACAATGTTCATTCATGACAAGACTGCAGTGCAAATGGAAATSGGAATTCTGAACACTCTCTGAGAGAGACCACCTATCCATTTTTCATTGATTGCAGAGCATTGYCCATGCTGACGACAGAAAAAATTTATAATCTGTTGCTCAGAACATGCACAACAGTGTGCTCAAACATTACAATAGGATACAGCTAAAAAATCACAACACTTTATTTATTATTACCTCTATTCACCGGACTTCTAACTACAGAGTGCTATTCACATTATTTGCCAATCTGGTGAAAATGTATTCATCTTTTTACTTCAACAGATCTTGGTGTGTTCTGAATTTTAAAACTAAGACTTTGTTCAAATATATTAGCATTATATGGCTGTGGACTACAGTCACGAAAAAACATGTTTATTTGAAGTGTACTGTAGCATATGTTTGTWATATTGCCTGTAAATTGTCCACAGTTCCTCAGTGGACAAGCAAGCATCACCAAATACGTGTCTTGGGCACAGCAGAGGAGTTTACACTAAGTTTCCATCCAACAATGCAGCAGTGCTGTAGCTAGAGAGGATTCAGATTTGGTCAGATTTCAACTTTTATTCTAATACAACAGCTAGCTCCTTTAAGGTTCATAATACTGTTTTCTCAATTATGTTGTGTTTTTCTTATTGACAAGGCACACTGATTCTTTAATAGTTGGACGGATTTCTACAAATCTTTAACTGGATACTTTATATCTCCAGTGCAGATATTTAATTATTTTGTATAGAAAATGGGAGGCAGTGTTTGGTAGCTGCAGGCCAGAAAGAGTAGAGATAGAAGACACCTCCTGGAAAAGAAAAAATGCCTTTTTTACAGCATCATGGAATGGGTAAGATTGGTAGGGTCCACTGGAGCTCATCTAGTCCAACAGTCCTACTCAAGCAAGACCTCCTAGAGCACATTATTTGGGATTGTGTCCAGACATTTCCTGAATATCTCCAAAGAAGAAGACTCCACAAGTTCTCAGGGAAATCTGAGATAATGCTTGATTGCCTGCACAGTGAAAGGTTCTTATGTTTGGTAGAATTTCCTGTTCATCAGTGTCTGCTTGGTGCCTGCTGTCCTTTGCTCGGCACCAACAGGAAGAGCCTGGATCCATCCTCTCAACACCCTCCCTTTAGACGTTAACCTGCATGGATAAGGCTCCCTCTCAGCCTTTTCTCCAAACTAAACAGAGCATGGCTCCCTCAGCCTTTGCTCATGAGAGAGATGCTCCAGGCCCCTCACCAGCTCTGTTTCTCTCTGCTGGATGCACTCCAGGAGCTCCCTGTCTCTGTCTATGGAGGAGCCCAGAACAGGACACAGCATTCCGTTCTGTTTATTCCTTCAAGCCTTTTTACTATTTCACTTGTCTGACAAGACTTATTAATGCAGTCATTAGTAATAAGGATTTCTCTTTTTCTTTCAGGCAGTACCCAATACATTAAGTAAAGCAGTCTCATGGCTCCTTAAAAACAAATAAAAAAAGCCCCCTAAACATGCCAAACCATCTCATTATTATGTTTTCATAGCAAGATTTTCAGTCAACTGTTTCATTAAGATTCACATCCTACTCAGAGCAAAATTATTTGAGAAAAGTAAGGTTCTCACTGTCCTCTGGAAATATGCTTCCTTATATTCTATGAATTCCTGAGAAAAAATAAAGCCCAGCAGTCTTTTGTAACCAACCAAACATCAGCATATATATCCAAATTATGCTTATTGGCAGAGGTTAGTGTTTTATTAAGTAGTATAGCTTCATTTAATAGTATCCCTTCATTTTCACAAGAGGCCAGTAAATAAAACTCTAATCCACTACAGTGGCTATTTAGTTGTTATTTCTGCACTTAAAAAAACTCCTTCTCTTTGAGTTAGCCTGAAATGTATACAAAATTTTTAAGTTAACTTTGACATATGTCCTGATTATACATTTGGAAAAACCACTTTCCTTCTTAAGTGTGAAAGTAAGGACACATAGRGCAATATTTACTCAGATCTGTGTACATTTATACATGACTTGCGGAACTGAACAACTGCACCTGCTCTACAGCAACCCAAGCACGCACCTGCTATTCCATGCATCTCTTCACTAAAAGCTAGGTGTTAACAGGTTTTGGTTTAGGGCTGGGGGTCCCACAAGCAAGTGCTCAGAAATGTAGAAGAGAGGAAAAGCTAGCAGATGACAACAGCTAATTTAAAAAAAATATTCTTAAGAAATCCTTCAAGTTACTCCTTAAGTAGTTGCCCAATTTTTGCTTTTTGGGTACTTTCTGAAAGATTGAAGTTTTAACTGGAAATTGCCTGGCACTACAAAAAGCAAAGGACACATCCAAGGAAGATATGTGTGTGCTTTTATAAAAAGGCACTAGTAGGATTTCATAATGTCAGACAGAAGAGCGAGAAATKAAACTTTTTAATTCTATAATGGATTTTTTAAGCATCATTCTGTATTGTATGAGGCACCTCTTTCCTTTTGTATTACAATGTATTCCAACTAATCTCATTTAATGAACACTATTTTAATACTGTTTGCATACATGTTGAACTTGCATGTGTAGGTAGCTGGTTTTTATTCACTCTTCATCTAAAAGAAAAGCATGGTGTGTATGATAGCTTAGTATGAGGTGAAAGATTAATTTTTCCTTAAAATATTCAAACACTCTGAGGTATTAAAATGTCACCACTGTGGGTTTTTTTTTGTCATATGTTTTAAAATTCAACCTTGAATTTCATAATAATGAGAATATTTCCACAAAATAACTGAAGAACCAATAAGAAAAATGTTATTTAGAATGTGTAAGGATAGGTTTAATGATAAATATGAATAGATAATAGTAAAGATATGCAATGCCAAATTAGATGTGGAAAAAGTCCTAGGTTTTACTCTACTGTGAATCATACATTATACTTTATTGCTAATTTTAATTTKTTTTTACTTATTTCTTAGTTTCTCAATTTCACTGGCCATTTTACAGTACTTCATTGAACTGCATGATAAGAAATATTACTTTGTAAAAAGAATTGTAGAAATTCAGAAGCTTAAGTCTATACACGTCTGCTGCAACCAAGAAGAGCTATGAGTTCTGCAAAATACATCAAGACTGGGACAACGTCAAAGATGAGTGTTTGGCACTGCTGTAACGTTAGTTTGCATTTCACTCAGAAGGTACCAAACCGAACAGACTATCAGCRTTTCCTCATAGATAGTGAATTAAGTTTTCTGCAAAATCCATAATATATGCYCTCTTATTCAGCCTCCTTCTCTCATATAACATGCATACAACTGTATTTTCATCTCTAGGAAAAATCATCACCCATGGTGCCTGGTAASCTGAACGGAGGAGCTAGTCACTCAGGGGCTACAGTCTGAGGTGTGCACAAATACCTTTGCTAGGGGATGAATGGATGGCTCTCTCCATGCCTGATAATCATCACAAATAAAATCAGGTACCAACTGGCAAAGTTATATACTGCAATGTTACATAGGTGGATAAATACTTCTGTGTTTAATAGAAATATTTACTGAACTCAACTGAATAACATAACAAGATAAGTCATGGCTTCCCATCTGGTTAGAAAATTTGTATTAAATGTATAATCTAAGGAGGGCTTGTGAAACACCAGAGAAGTTAAGAGGGAGGGGGTATAAGCTTAGCTTTCTAATCAATAATGTCAGCCAGAAAAAGACCAAAAAGTCCCAAAAAGAYATGATAGAAAAAGTGCATTGGGGAAGCAGTGCTGGTTACTCTTTAATTTTCTTTTGAAGTTGTCTTAACTTTAAAGACTCGGTGACAGCTAAAGACTACTTAAAAAATCTATTTTTAAAATAAGAAAATAGAAAAGTTGTAATTTCTAATGACATATGACTTTGGGGTTACAGATTTTAGATTTATAATCTATGAACCTGTCTACTAAGAAACAGGAAGGATACCAAGTTTTCTCTTTGTTTTCATTATTTTCCACCTTCTGATTATTTTTAATTTAGCTATGA